>NC_068929.1:5633333-5939166 GCF_023091745.1 Budorcas taxicolor | reverse complement strand
TGAATCCCAGTGTCAAATACCAGCTGGCCATCTTGGGTTTTGCTCACACAGAGTTAGACCTCATAGAATTTTCAATTCAAATTTTCGCCAATATTTTAAAATTGTGAGAGTCCACATTAAAATCCGGTATTTTGGCTTCTCTTACTGTTTTGGAGGCCTGGCTACAGTCGGTCTTCTGGAGGGCACAGCATCCGTTGTCCAGGTGGAGTGATGACTGCCAGGCTGGGTGTGTCTGGCTCTCTCCATCACCCCAGGCCCCACCACGCCCTGACAGTTCTCCCTGGCACCAAGGCAAGTGTGCATTGGCCCCTGTCATCTTATTCCCTCACTACTTCACCTGTGGATGTTACCTGTGTGAGCTTTGTAGGCAACTGAGCGTATGACCTCTGCCCTGGATCCAAATATAGAGCCCACTCAGCCTATGTCTCCCATTGGTCTTCTTAGACAGATAAGTTTGAAGTTCTTTAGCAAACTCCTTTGAAAAAGATACTGCTATTAACCCACTTAAGTGATGAAGACATCAAGGCTCAGTGTGTGTGTTAATATCTTAGTCGTGACGACTCTTTGTCACCCCATGGACTGTAGGCTGCCAGGTTCCTCTGTCCGTGGAATTCACCAGCCAAGGATACTGGAGTGGGTTGCCATTCCCTTCTCCAGGGAATCTTCCTGACCCAGGGATGGAACCCAGCTCTCCTGCATTACAAGCAGATTCTTTACCATCTGATCCACCATGGAAGCCCTGTTAAGCAGTTAGCCTAAGGTTCCTCAGCGGCTCAGCTGTAGAGAATCTTCCTGCAATGCAGGAGACACGGGTTCGATTCCTGGGTCGGGAAGATCCCCTGGAGGAGCAAATGGCAACCCATTCCAGTATTCTTGCCTGGAGAATCCCATGGATAGAAGAGGCTGGCGGGCTACAGTCCATGCAGTGACATGGGGGTGGACATGACTGAGCGACTGAGCTCTGATGGTGATGGGAGCAGGGCCAGGGCTCCAGCTGGGGTCCCTGCCTCCCAGCGTGCAGTGTGTATCCTGGACAGCTCCAAGGCCACCACCCTCCCAACCAACACCGTGTAGGCATCCCCTCGAACACTGTGTAGGCTGCTGTGTGCAGCCTGCTAAGCTTTGGACAGTCCTGAGTCGACCCAGGCACGCGAATCCAAAGCTGCTGTTTTCTCTTATTCCACACCAAGCCCTGAGAAACAGGGATTTCAACCCCATGCATGCTCTCTATTCTCCCTACAGTGCTCCTACATCCCAAGCAGCCTGGACAACTACCAAGTGGCCCGGGCCGACGTGGAGAAGGTCAGAGCCAGGTTTCACGAGCACCAGGATTTCTTCTGCTTCTCCACGACTCGGGAGAATGAGACCAGCGTCCTATACCGGCGCCTCTATGGGCCCCAGAGCCTCCTCTTCTCTCTCTTCTGGCCCACCTTTCTGCTGACCGGCGGCCTGCTCATCATCGTCATGGTGAAGATCAACCAGTCCCTGTCCATCCTGGCGGCCCAGAGGTAGATCCATGCAGGCCCATCACCTCTGGGGCTGTTCCCGCTCGTGTCCCGTGCTCCCCCGCCTGCCTTCGCCCCCTCCCCCTCCGGCCTTCTGTCTTCCACTGCACAGATGGTCTTTGGGAAATCCCTTAGTTAAGTCATTTCCTGCTCAAGACTGTTCAATGGCTCCTCGGGACCCAGGAGAACTGAAGGTCAACCTGTGATGGTTCTCCGTCCCTGACCCCACTCAATCCATCCATTTAACTCAAATCTGTTTTCTGCTATTCGGCTGTCCACTGGACTGATGCCAGTGATTCTCACTTCAGTGCCTGCTAGGCCCTCCCAGGAAGTGCTCCCCGACAAGCCTCCATTCCTTCTTGGAATTCCGAAGTGAAAATGGTAGCAGCCGCATAGACAGAGCACGTTCATTAGTGGGACATCGCTTGTTTGCAGCAGTCTCAGATCTGTATACATTCTTATACCAATATTAACAAGTACAGGTACAAACTTCCAGTCTTGAAGTCATGGGGATGTAACTGCAACATGGTGACAATAATTAGTAATACTTCACTGCATATTTGAAAGTTGCTAAGAGAGTAGGTCTTAAAAGCGCTCATCATAAGAAAAAAAACTGTCACTGTGTGTGGAGATGGGTGTTAACTAGAAACTTTTCTGGTGATGATTTTGTAATACATACAGATATTGAATCATTTTGTTACACACTTGAAAACTAATATAATCTTGTATATTGATTATACCTCATATACCTTATACTTATATACTGATTATACCAAATATATACAACATATATAGGCTATAAGGAAACGATACTAACATATATAAAAAACATTAACAGTGGGACTTATTAATTGTAATTTCTTCCTTCCTTTTATTTTTTGTACTTTTCTAAATTTTCAACAATAGGCTTGGTTTCACTGTGTTTATTTTTAAACAGAACAGTAACAACAGATGTAATTTTGGAAAAAAGTTTGAAAGGGTGAGTGCCCCATCACCAAGCAGATGGAAGTGACCTGGTGGACAGGTTGAACTCCAATCAGATACAGGCTTTTTAAAAATATTTATTTTTAATTGGCGGATAATTGCTTTACAGAGTTGTGTTGGTTGCTGCCATACATCACCATGAATCAGCCATAGGTATACCTAAGACACAGAGTTTTGAGAACACACAAGTTTAAGAATCCTGGACAGAGGGAAAATAAACAGAGATGGGGACTCATGGTTTTCAATGCAGATTAAATACAAGGTACCTGGGACTGCCCTGGTGGTTCAGTGGTTACGCAAGTGGTTAAGCAATGTCAAAGCAGGAGACACAGTTCTGATCCCTGGTATGTGAAGATTCCTTATGCGCTGGGCAACTGAACCTGTTCACCACAACCACTGAGGCCGCTTTCCAGAGCCCATAAGCCAGGGCCACTGAGCCCAGGCGCCAGAGCCGGTGCTCACAGCCAGAGAAGGCACTGCAACGGGAAGCCCCCGCGCCGCCCCGGAGAGCAGCCTCCACTCGTTACAGCTAAGGACCTCCACGCGCAGAGATGAAGAGCCCACACAGCCAGAACAAAGGGGAGACGCAAGCCACTGGCCCTGCGGGGGAAGCCGGCCTCAGGCTTGGGAAGGGATGACTGGGGGAATGGCACCCCACTCCAGTGTTCTTGCCTGGAGAATCCCAGGGATGGGGAGCCCGGCGGGCTACCATCTATGGGGTCGCACAGAGTCGGACACGACTGAAGTGACTTAGCAGCAGCAGCAACTGGGGGAAGCTGTCATAGATTCACTACCACTCCAAAAACTTGTCCTAGAGCAGTCCTTCTCGAAGTGTGGTCCCTGGACCAGCATTCCTGGAGGCTTGTGAGAAAGGCACGCTCCAGGCCCTCCGCCCAGCCCCACTGACCCGGAGACCTCGAGGCGGTGGGTGGGGAGAGGTTGGTGGGGTAACTCCGTGTTTTACCAGTGACTGCAGGGGGCTCTGTCGTGTGCTTGAGCACGACAGCCGCAGGTGTAGAGAACCACGGTCCTGTCCGGGACTTTGGGGAGGGAGTCAACGCCTTTCTCAGGTCTAGTCCTCAGCTGGGCATGAAGTTAGGCTCGTGTCTCTGAAGGTCCCCCTGCAGCTGATTCCAGGCGCAGCCCTGGGGGTGAATCTGCGTCTGCTTCCACCAGACTGCATCTCTCTCATTCTCGGTTATTTCGTCAATAAAAGAGAGAATGCCCCTTTTGGGTGGTTGGGAGAGCTGAATGAGGGTTTGACACATACTGGGTGGTGAAAATGGAAGCTGTTCTTAGTAACAATAATAAGGAATGAATATTCAGAAACTTCCAGAGGAAATTATACCAACAATAATGTTAACTAGCATTTTTTGCTGCTTATTTATTCCATGCTGGACACAGAGCTAAGAAGTTTGCCTCATAAAAATTCAGTGAGCATTACTGAACCCACCTCATGGATAAGGAGAAGCAACTTAGGATAGAGGTTATATACATGGACTGGCTTCAAATACCCAACCGTATTATTCCCTAGCTGTGTGGCTTTGGACAAATAACCTTTCTGTGCCTCAATTTCCTCACTTGCAGCATAGGAACTAATTATAATATTTCCCATTTGGGGGTTGTTAGTATTAAATGAGTTATTGTATAATGTTCCTAGAAGAGTGACTTACACACAGTGAGTGCTGTATATTATGAAAAACTGAGGCTCTAAGAGGTCATTGGCCACGGTCAACCAGATAGTAAGTGAGGAACGGGACTTGAGCCCTGGGCTGTGTGATTCCAGAGCCTGACCTGTGATTCTTTAGCTGACTCAGTGACCGGAAGCCCCAGGGTCCAGGTAAGGAACAGTGTTGCATCCTGAGATGCCCAAGGTGTTCTCATGAAAGTCGGGGATCTGGGAGGAGGGCCACCTGGAATCTGTACCAACACCTGTAGCTTGCAGCCAGGGATCCCTGATGCAACTTCACACCCTCCGGGTTCTTACTAGAGACAATCCTTCCAAGGGGGAGTAACACCCCACTCCCTGGAGCTTCTTCCTTCTGGGCTTGGGGACATCTTAAGAGTTCCGTGAATCTAGCAAGTCTTGTTGGGATATTGTCTTATAGTTTGGTAAGATATTTTCTTTGGGGAAATTAGGTAAAGGGTACATAGGATCTCTCTGTGTGTTTCTTTACAACTGCATGAGAATCTACAATTCCCCCCAAATTTAAGTTTAATTTTTAAAAAAGAAAAAGAGTATCTCCATCATGAATCTCATTTATAGGGGTTTTTTTGTATATGGTTTTCATGCACCTGCATTTGGGGCTGAAATACACCAAAATGGAGACTATCCCAACAGCCCCTACAGGGGAAAAAGCCACCACCCTCTAGCAAGAAGTACCTGGGGAGGCCCAGCCCTCACTGCCCCATGCATTATTAACAATGAACTTCCTTTGCTTGAGACAAATGCCTTCTTCCTGTCAATGGAGTTTTCTGTAGCCTCCACAGCTTCCTGTCAATGGAGCCTACTTCTATCAAATCCTGTATCTGCCTACTGTTCGTGGAACTTCAAGCCCAAGATGAGCATGAACTAACGGGCATTTAAGCATGATGGAGTCAGACACGGAGGAAAAATGTTTCTGGAACAAGGGCGGCCTGGGAGCAGAGAGCCCTCGTTAGTTCTTTAAAAAATCACTCTACTAATAAAGTCTAGTGCTGGCGCTGTTTTTGCCTTCTCTCCCACGGGCCAGTGAATCTCACCTGGAGAGGTGTGCCTGGATCACTCGCCCAGAACTCGGATGGCAGGGTGAATGGAGATCAGTGGCAAGAGGACAGAGAGGGGCAGAGATGCAGCAGACACAGCGCCTGCCTCAAGGAGCTGACCATCCTGTTGCTCTTTCTCCCTCCTTTTCCACCATTATCAAGGGCTTCCTTCTCCACAGTGAAGAACCTGATTTGTGCAAATTCAAAATAATGCAATGAAAAATATTACTAAAACCTCAATTTTGTGACTTCCTGAAATAATGCTAGCCTCCCCCACCTCTGTCAACAATTCACCTAAAATTCCTCCTGATTTCAAAACCCCTTGGGTGTGCAGATTGTAGGCTGCGTTCACTCTATTGCTAATTGGCAGCCCAGGCTGGTGCAGAAGAATAGCCAATGTCTTTTGCATTTAGAGGAATTTGAACTATATGCTTGCAAAGATACTGTTTGATCACAGTGCAGCTATGTTATACCTCATCAGCCACTGCCCTTTCATATGTAGGGAAAAGAGACCAAAGCAAAATCAGAAAGACATGAAGAAATTCACCATGGTCTAGGGTAATGGTTCTTAAAAAATATATATATATTTTTTAATGTGGACCATTTGTTAAGTATTTTTCTGTTTTTTTAAAAAATATTTTTGGAATTGATAGACTTCAAATGCTGCTTCTAGAGAGGAGGCAAGGTATTTGAAGATGTGCAGTTGTATCCGTAACGTTAATATGAAGCAAATGTGACAAAATGCTAACACATTAGTTTTGAGGGGTGCTTTCTGAGGAGCATATGGGTGTTTTATATCATTTGTTCTATTTTTCTGTGTTCAAATGCTTTCTCTAAAATAAAAGAGTGAATGGAAACAAAAATATTGTTGGTTTTTTGGCCATGTGGCATGTGGGATCTTAGCTTCCCAACCAAGGATTGAACCCTCACCCCCTGCATTGGAAGGAGGAGTCTTAACCCCTGGACCACCAGGGAAATCCCTAGGGTAATGGGTCTCAAAGTGGAGGCCTGCAAGGTCAAAATTATTTTCATAATAATATTTACATACTGCCTGCTTTTTTCATTCTCAATCTCACCAACACGTGCGGAATTTTTCAGAGCTTATGTGTGTGACGTGTGATATCACGAAAGACTGAACACAGACATGAGAAACCTGTTGTCTATTAAGCCGAACACTAAAGCAATTTGCAAAAGAGGAAAACAATGCACCCTTTCTCAATAATGTTTTGAAAATGCAACTGTTTCTCATAAAATATAATCTTTTGTTAACCTGGAATGGGTTTATCATTGTTTTAAAATAAATTCATTTAAATGAAACATTCTGAGTTTTCATTCCTAAAATGGTAAACACTGGTTAATATAACCCATATAAACCCAATCTCTTTTGGAGTTCTAAGTGTGTTTTTAGACTGTAAAAGGACTCTGCGACCAGAAAGCTTTGGCGCTGCTGACCTTGTGTGTCCAGAGACCTTCAGGGTCCTCTTGCTCTTCCTCACTGAGCCCTGCGTGCATTCAGGGCCTCCTCTAAGTTTCATGTGATCCCTGGTTGGAGCCAGGAGGAAAGCTTCACTTTTCCCCATCTCCCCTGGCTCCAGGGTCTCTCTTCCAGCAACGGATTTATTCATGAATTATCTTCCTGTTCCTTAACCTTCATCATGTCGATTCAGACAGAATTCATCATCTTCCTAGATTTCCACAGCTCTCCCTTCCCACTCATATAAAGCACATGCTCATCAGACAACTTCCTTAAATGCTAAGGAGGATGGGGAAGAGATGTATATAATTGCAGAGCAATCAACTCCCGGCTGAATGTTGGACAAAGTTTGTGCCTCCCTTCTCAGATACAGAGACTTCAACTTCCCATAATCTCCCTCATCCCACACCAACTGCCCTCCAGCTACACGAGCTAAAAACAGGGGCTTCTGTAGCCTCCACAGCTTTAAGACACGTTTTCTGTCTCCAGTCCCAGGGAGACGGTTGCCCTGAGCCTCGTCTGTCAATTCTGGAGCCCTTGCTCTTTGACACTCCTTTGTTTTCTTATATCCAAACATAAACTCATTTTCTCTGACGGTCAGCAGTTCTTTAAAGACCGTCTCACTTTCCCCACATTCCGGTCTGCTGCTTGAGCCCTCCCTATAATGTTTCTCTTGATCAACAACGTATGTCAACATCTTCTTTGACACATAACTCACTGTATGGGGAGGCAGCGCCTTCTATTTCAAGATGTATTTAGCAAATTACTCCTGGGACTATAATCTATCATCTGCAATAATAAAAGCTAACATTTGTTGAGCACCTAGGCCAGGATCCAGGCTAAGCTTTAATAAGTATGGTTCATTTAACCCTAACAAGATCCTTTAAGGCTGTTATTATCTCGACTTCATAGATGAGGCAATGGCAGTACAGAGATTTAACGTCCTGAAGGTCAAAAGTTAGCTAATAGCAGAGCTGGAATTCAAACCTGAACAGTGTTGTTTCAGACTTACGCTCTCACCACTGTTCGTCCTTCCCCTTGTTGTTCAGTCACTAAGTTGTGTCCAACTCTTTTCGACCCCATGGACTGTGGCACGCCAGGCTTCTCTGTCCCTCACCATCTCCTGGAGCTTGTTCAAACTCATGTCCGTTGAGTTGATGATGCCACCCAACCGTCTCATCCTCTGTCGTCCCCTTCTCCTCCAGCCTTCAATCTTTCCCAGCATCAGGGTCTTTTCTAATGAGTCAGTTTTTCGCATCAGGTGGCCAAAGTATTGGAGCTACAGCTTCAGCATCAGTCATTCCAATGAGTATTCAGGTTTTATTTCCTTTAGGATTGACTGGTTTGAATTCCTTGCTGTCCAAGGGACTCTCAAGAGTCTTCTCTAGCACCACAGTTTGAAAGCATCAATTCTTCAGTGCTCAGCCTCGTTTATGGTCCAACTCTCACATAGGTACATGACTACTGGAAAAACCATAGCTTTGACTAAAGGGACCTTTGTCAACAAAGTGATGTCTCTGCTTTTTAAAACACTGTCTAGCTTTGTCATAGCTTTTCTTCCAAGGAGCAAATGCCCTGCCTCTTAGTCTCTGCCCGGTGTCAAAATGGAAAATTCTCGACAGGACTGATAGCTTGTTGGGTGCCTCTGTATACCTTCCCACAGAGCCCAGGCTCTCAAATGGCTCCCTGGAGCCACATCTCTGAGGAGCTCACAGATGTGGAGTGGCATGCAAGCATAAGCATCTGGAAGTGAAGTGAAGTGAAGTGAAGTGAAGTGAAGTCGCTCAGTCGTGTCTGACTCTTTGCGACCCCGTGGACTATAGCCTACCAGGCTCCTCAATCCACGGAATTCTCCAGGCAGGAATACTGGAGTGGATTGCCATTTCCTTCTCCAGGGGATCTTCCCGACCCAGGGATCGAACCTGGGTCTCCCACATTACAGGCAGACACTTTACCATCTGAGCCACCAGGGAAGCCCCAAGCATCTGGAAAAGCCCTGCAAAGATTCAGATGGAGAGCTGCCAACATGGACAGGTGGATGGCGTTAAGCTATGCTCTGCCTGATGCTGTGATAGCCCAGCCCACAGCCCATCAAACACCCGGCAGCAAGCCAGGCATGCTACAGCCACAGCAATCCATGAACTGGTCACTGTATTAAAAAGCAGAGAGGAAGAGAGGCTGTGCTGACTTGTCTCTTTCTTAGGACCTCACACTTCTCTTGGTCAACTCTGCTTTCTTCTCCAGGTGTTCCCAAACCACTGGCTCCATACTTCATTCCAGAATTTGTCCAGGAGTGGGTAGCATGCTTATTTATACACAGCTTCAGAATTTTCTTTTGTGATCATCAATAAACATTGGGCCATGTGCTGCCCTCTTGGTATCTAATTTTTCTGTGACTCTGTCGGACATGCACGTGGTATTCTTTGAAACATCTTGTGCTGTGTCTTTAAACACTGTTTTATATGCTCTCTGTTGGTTCTTTCCAACTCCCAGAACTGAAATAGTCTGAGTCACAAGCCAGGACCTCGTTGGTCTGGAGCAACCTGAGCCTCTGACTTCCTGTGAGCATCTTAGCCACACCAGTCCGTCACGCTGCAGGGAAGATGTGAAAACCAAACAGAAACTGGTGCCATTTGCCCCTCCATCGGGTCATGTACCCCAAGCAGACTCAGTTATTTTACTCTCTCTTTCAGAACATGTTTTAAAGCCTTTTTCTTATTCTTAAATTTTGGGGGAGGTAAGTTTCAGCTTAGTGTAACCTTATTCTTCTTGTTCTAAACTATGCGTTTTATTTATTTTTGGAAAGGGGGCCTGCAGGGAGGAATGCTCAGAAAGGTGGGAGTTCGAATCTAGATTGTCTGTGAATCTAGGCAGTTGAGACTCCATTTCCTCAACTGGAAAATGAGGGACTTCCCTGGTGGTCCAATGGTTAGGAATCTGCCTTCCAATGCAGGGAGCATGAGTTCAGTCCCTAGTTGGGGAACTAAGGTTCTACATGCTGCTAAGGTGCAGCCCCCTAAAGAAAGGAAAATGAGCATAGCATCCTTTGTCTGACAATTCAGTGCAATGCTGAATGTGAAGTGCTCAGCACAGCCCTTGGTATACAAAAGATGCTCAGCAAATATTCACTGTCCATTTGAGCAAAGGTGTCTCCTTCCTCTGATGATATAGATTCTTCTCTGAGCTTGGAGAACTTCCCACTGCCCTCTTTTTCTCACGAGCAACTTCCCACTTTTCTTTCTTGTGAGCATCGAGGACCATTTTGCTTCTCCCTTTCACTGTTAACTGTGCTCTGTCTTAAAAATTTCTGCTATGGATAGTCTGTTTTGAACTTTCTTGAATCTACTTGTATAAACTCAGTTCCAGGGGAAAAGCAGTGCCTGGTTGAACCATCCAAGGGCCAAAGGACCAGTTTCCATGACAGTCTACTTCATGGCAGAACCACCAACATTGACAACAGATCTGGCTGGAATAATCCTCCCAGTGTGAGGCGGGCAAATCCCTTGGCCCAGAAATCAGGCTTAATTGGAAATTAAATTGCATCTCCATGCCAACTGCAGGAAGCTTATATCCACAGCTAATTTATCAAGGTGATGCCTTATCTCTGAGAAGCACGTGGGAATAGGGTGGCTACATCATCAAGGTTACAAGCTTGTATCTGATGACATGAGCATTCTTTCAAGTGCAGATCGAACCCTTCCAATTCTTCATTTTGGGAATCTTGCCCTTACTGGCTGCCTCCTCTGTGCCAGGCTCCGTGCCAGGGCCTAGAGATGTTGATGCTGTGGGAACCCTCACTGAACTCTCACTGCTCTGAGCCAGGAGCAGAAAGATCCCCAGGCCACAGCGCTTCACTTAGTTATCCAGAGGTGAGTGTTAAGGAAGGTAGAGAGCATTACAGATAACTTAATGGTTAAGAATCATTGTTTAACACTGATACTAGTAGTCCACAATGGTCAGGGTGACCAGACTCTTCACTAACACCTTCACACCCATTTATTCCATTTATACAATTCTCCAGGAAATGGTAGTAAATAAACATGTGATTTCATTATCACCACTTTAGTGATGAAGAAACTGGGACCGAGGAAGTACTTAACTTGCCTGAGGTCATTGTCACTCAGTTAACAAGTGGCAGAGCTGGGATTTATTTATTTAGGCTGCGCCACACAGCACATGGGATCTTAGTTCCTTGACCAGGAATTGAACCTGCGCCCCCTCCATTGGAAGCATGGACTCTTAGCCACTAGACCAGCAGGGAAGCCCTGGAGCTGGGGTTTAAACTAGGGTCACTTCTGGGTAGAGCCAATGCCTTTAAACACTGTGTGATACTGCTCCTTTGTTTCCCCCGACTATGAGGTTTTTAAAATGTCCAACTATAGAAGAGCTTCCTTGGTGGCTCAGAAGGTAAAGAAACTTCCTGTAATGCAGGAGGCCTGGGTTTGATTCCTGGGTTGCGAAGATCCCCTGGAGAAAGGAATGGCAACTTGCTCTAGTCATCTTGCCTGGAGAAACCACGGACAGGGGAACCTGGCAAACTATAGCCCATAGGGCACAACTGAGTGACTGACATTATGGAAGAGCTGCAAAATTAGGATCTAGGAGGTGCATACCCCTCACCTTGGTTCACAAATTATTATCAATATTTTGCCATAGTTGCACTCCTTCTCTGTGGTTTTGTGTGGGTTTTTTTTTTTTTTTTTTTTGACTCATTGGAGGGTAGTTTCAGGGATATAAAACACAAGTCTGGTTTGGAAACCAGGTGGGGATGAGTGTGGCTGGAGGAGAAGGTGTTTGTGTTGGAGGAGATATGAATACGAAGTGAGGTGAGACCACAGGGTATGGGCTTTGAGCTCCAGGCCCGGAAGTTCGGCCATGCTCTAATATGAAGAGGACAGGCAATGACAAAATGCAATGAAGACATAACTTTTACTGAAGCTATTGGGAAGAATTAAAAAATTAAAGACGTGTATTCGTGAATGACATTTTATGGTCTGATTAAATATACATGCTTATTGAAGACAAAGCAGAGAATATAGTTCTTCTATCAAGAAGAACTTTAAAAAATAACCATGTATCTCAGCTAAAACCCAGGATTTCTGTTTGTATCTTTTCTGTTTTACTTTTTCTGTCCATTTATCTATTCACAGTTTGGAGTCTCATTGTACATATAGTCTTATAATCTGATTTTTCTCCTGATATTATGTCAATAGCACTTCTGCTTGTTATTAAGTAGTCCTCAAAATAATTTTTCAAAGCTTTAATATTATTGCACCAGATGGATGAATCAAATTTCATTTAACCCACTATTTTTTGACAAGTTGAGATCATCTCCAATTTTTCACTATTGTAATGCAGTACCCTGAGGCACACCCCTGAATAAAAGTCTTTGTGTACATCTCTGATGATTTCCTTCGAGTAAATTTCCAGAAGTAGGGCTCCTGGGTTAAATGAACCGTCTCTTTGTCTGCCCTGGTGTGGAGGAGACAGGAGGGGAGAATCGAGAAGAAATCCGGCCTGCCAGCTGCATCAAAGCAGTGAGACATGATGAGAGCTTGGACTCTGGGGACAGTGCTGAGAATGGAGACAGTGGCAGACCAGACAACCGCAGGGAAGATAATCAATGGGACTCAGGGAGCAAGATAACTGAAGGTGCAAACTGGAGATGTGAGAGCTGGACTATAAATAAGGCTGAGTGCAGAAGAATTGATGCTTTTGAACTGTGGTGTTGGAGAAGACTCTCGAGAGTCCCTTGGACTGCAAGGAGATCGAACCAGTCAATCCTAAAGGAAATCAGTCCTGAGTATTCATTGGAAGGACTGATGCCAATACTTTGGCCACCTAATGGGAAGAACTGACTCATTTAAAAGACTGTGATGCTGGGAAAGATTGAGGGCAGGAGGAGAAGGGGATAACAGAGGATGAAATGGTTGGATGGCATCACTGACTCAATGGACATGAGTTTGAGCTAACTTGGGGAGATGGTGAAGGACAGGGAAGCCTGGCATGCTGCAGTCCGTGGGGTCACCGAGAGTCAGACACAGATGAGCTACTGAACAACAACACACTGAGGACATGTATGGAGAAACAGTGAAGTCAGTAGCGAGACGTTTGCTTGGCTTTCACGAGTGTTGACTAGAGGCCACAGGAAGACACGCAAACAGAAAGACGTGTGATCTAGCCTCCCTTCCTTTCTTCCTTTCTCCATTCCATTGAATTAGGGTCACTGGCACCTTGCTAAGGAGTAAATGTGGATAGAAAGATGGATGTGAGAAGACAGAATACAGAAGCAAAGGCTTTGATGGGCATGCAGGGCAGAGACTACCAGGAAAGGAAAGAAGACTCAGAGGCCTAGGTTCCAGAGCCAGCTCTGCTTCCCACTGCTCTGTCCCCTCCAGGCAGAGCATCTCACCTGCCTGGTGGTCTGCTCACTTTCGCTGGCCCAGGTGCTGGGAAAGCAGCTACAGCCTGGACAGCCCCTGCCCTTGAGGAGCTGGGCGGTCAGTGGACGAACCAGGGCAGAGACAAAGGAATAAACGTGTGATGGAATTGCAGGAAAAGGAGAAAGTATAAGGGTGGAATGTGCCACCGTGTGTAGAGGGAGGTGAGGCCCTTAGGCAGGAAGGGGTTTGAATGGAGTGCGGGAGAGAGGCCCAGGAGAGCTGGTAAGCGTGTCCAGATAGAGGGCAGAGTGACTGCCAGGACCCGGGGGCCAGGACCTGGTGTTCCAACAAGAACAGCATGGCCCGGTGGTGGGAGGAGAATTTCAGCGAGTTTAGGAGGCCACAAATGCAGGGACAGATCATGCAAAGGCCGTAGGGATTTCCCTCGTGGCCCAGTGGTTGAGAATCTGCCTCACGATGCAGGGGATGAGGGCTCGATCTCTGGTCAGGCGCAAGCTGCTGGGCAACTGGGTCTGCATCCCGCAGCTACGGAGCCTGTGAGCCGCAACGCAGACCCTGCCTGCTGCAGCTTGTTAGGATCAAACAGACGCCATGACAGGCTTCAGGGGGCCAAGGTAGGCCTAAGTCTCCTTCACAGAGGGGCTGAGTTACTGCCAAGGAGGAGCTGAGATCATCCTCTGCTGGCACCAGGACTCGACCAGTCAGTGTACTCCTTGTAGCCTGGTTCAGGCTTATCAGCGTGAGGATGAAAACCCCCTGAGAAAGCCCGCGCGCGCGAAAATCTAGCCAATTAGTAGATGCTAAAGAACCCTTGCAACCAATCCGCCCCTGCCAATTCCCTGTCTTTGTCTTAACCCTATAAATACTGCTGTAATTCAGGGCTCGGGGCCCTTGTTCCACTCCACTGCATTGGATGAAACTTGGGCCCTGGCTCGAGCTAGCAATAAATTCCCTTTTTGAGTTTGCATTGCTGTGGATGTCTTGTTCTCTCAGTTCTGGGGATTGGGACCTTGGGCATAACACAGCTAAGGTCTGCCGCACTCAAATAAATAAATACAAATAAAGTCAACTCTTTATTAAAAAAAAAAAAAAAAAAGAAGGCTATAGACCACAGAAGAAAGTCTGCATTTGACTCTGAACCTGGCAAGAAATCACTGGAGGCAGAGTTGCGAGGAAGCGGATTATGTATTCTAAAAATATGGGAATGGATGAAGAACGATCGTTGAATGGATAAAAAAAAATTATGGTTAATCCCTCCCCTGGAGTATTATTCAGCCTTAAAAAGGAATGGAATTCTGACACATTCTACATGGATAAACCTTGAAAACATTATGCTAAGTGAAATAAACCAAGTACAAAAGGGCAAATACTGTGTGACCCCACTTACATGAGGAACCGACAATAACCACATTCATAGAGGAAGTAAAATGGTGGCAAGGAGCTGGTGGAGGAGGGAATGGGGCGTCATTGTTGAATGGAGACAGAGCTTCAGTGTGGGAAGCTGGAAAGTTCTGTAACTACGTGGTGATGACGGTTGTACAACAATGTGAAATATAATTGATGCCACTGAATTGTACACCTCAAAATGGTAAATTTTATGCTACATATATTTATGACAATTTAAAAAGGTGGGAAAGAATGCTATGTAAAGAATTGTCTGTGGGGCATATTAATTTCCTAGGGCTGCCTTAACAAAATACCACAGACTAGGCAACTTAAACAATAGGAATATTTTTCTTCATGGCTCTGGATGCTGGAAGTCCAAGCTCAAGGTGTTGGCAGAGTTGGTTTCTGGTGAGGCTGTCTCCTCTGCTTGCAGATGGCTGCTGTGTTCTTCTCGCCATGTCTCCACGTGGCCTTTTCGCTGTGTGCGTGTCTCTTCTTATAAGGACACTGGTCTCATCAGATCAGGGCCCCACCTCATTTAATCTGAAATACTTATTTTAAGTCTTATCTCAAAATATAGTAAGTCCCCTGGGTACTAACGAGTTCCTTGCTGAAAGTGTGTCTGTAAGCCCAATTTGTTTGTAAGTTCAACAAAGCTACCCTAGGTATCCAACTAACACAATAGACTATACAGTACTTTTCCGTAATAGGTTTATAATGCTTTTCACATCAGTAATATTTTAAAAAAGAACACAAAAAATAAAGAAAGCGTTTTAAATCTTAAGTCGCTAAGTCGTGTCCAGCTTTTGTGATACCATGGACTGTAGCCCGCCAGACTCCTCTGTCCCTGGGATTTTCCAGGCAAGACTACTGGAGTGGGTGGCCATTTCCTTCTCCAATTTCAAACCTTATAGTACAGTATCTTGAAAAGCACAGCAGTGCAACAGCTGGTGCTTCTTAGCAGTAGCAGCTCCATCACCACGGCTTTTACACTTGCTTCTGAACGTCCTGGGCTTGAGATAAAGACACTGTATTACTGTACTCTGTACAATATTGTCCAGTAAAGGGCACAAAGGCACAGCCACTTGCATAGGACGCATACCTGTGCCAACCGTGACACAGGAACTCAACTTACATGACCGGGCATGCGGACGCACGTTCGCATCTTTGAAAGCTGGCAACTTGAAGGCTGCTATGCAGGGGACTTACTGTATAGTCTGAATGCTGTTAGGGCCTCAGCACGTGAACGGGGGTGGGGAGCATGAAACCGTCCATAATGGAGGACGTCAGTGCTGAGGGATTTGATGCAGATCGTGCTTCTTTAGTACTGCATGGGAGCTTCAGAGTCATAGCTCTGGCTTTGTCATCTTGGGCAAAGTAATCAACCTCTCCCAGCCTCAGGGTGGGAATAACAAAAGTAGGTAACTCATAGTGCCAGGCTGGATTGACTGGAGGGATCCTTGTAAAACCTTAGCAAACAAATAGCATACAATGACTGGACAGTGGCCATTATTATCCCTTATATGGGGCCTGTTGGGTTCGGCAGGACAGGCTGCTGCTTTTAGAGTGGTGAGGCCAGGACAGGGTTAATCAGCGCAAAGACGGCAGGAGGGTGGCTGTGGTTTAGGAGTATCCCCGCTCCAAGGCACAGCCGGTTCCCAGCTGATGTTTTCCGATAGCGAGCTGCAAGCCTGGACTTGGCTTTGCCTGCCAAGCACAGATGGTTTGAAAAATGCCACCCTAACTGGCCCAGGGTTAATCAAAAGATTACAGAAAGAAAATTGGGTAGGCTAACCCCAGCCTCTCAGACACAAGCCTCTGAATCACAACTCCCTTTCTGAATCCTGCTCCATTATCTGCCTCTGCTTCTAAACCACCTCATTCCAGCAAGAGATGAAAACTGGCTGGGCTGGAATTACAATGGGAATGCTTGCTGGGTGGTATTTCTTTGCTTCCCCCTCTGTGCAGTCTCAGCTATTGGGCTAGTTCTCCCATATGTTTTGTGGTTGGGCTGGGGAAGGGGAATCTGCGCGTGAGGATTTGGGGTGTAGTGGAGGGGAGGGGTGAGTCACAGATCTCAGGGGAATTCTCCAGACTGGTGCTGCTTCGGTCAGAATGGAGGCCTTGAAACCATGTGTCACCTCTTTGTTAAGCTGGGCAAGAACCAGTTTTGTCTTTATTACTTTCCTACACCAGATCTGAGTTTCAGAAATGAAGGGAGTGTCATGTAGGGAGTAAAACCGGAACTTGGAGGCAGACAGCCTGATTTCTAAGTCTGGCTGTGTTCCAAGCTGGCTGTGTGACCTGGAGCCAGACACTTCCGCTCCTGAAGCCCAGAACTTCTCAGCCGTAAAGAGGGTTAGTGGGAGCTCTCCACCTCCTAGGGTTCTTGTGTGTATTCAGTGAAACTCTGTGCAGTGCTCAGAGCGATGTCAGACATAGAGCAGATGCCATGCACAGGGTTATAAGGGTTGCTATGAAATCTTAAAATTCTAAAACTGGAAGGGACCTTTGAAACCAGCCACTCCCTCATTTTAGTGATGATGACACTGAGGCCCAGAGGAGGGAAGGATCTGGAATCAAACCCAGGCTCCCAATCAGCTGCTCTTTGTACATCTAAGACCACAGAATGGAACTTGATGGCTTTAGGAAGACAGCACCACGGTTGGCTTTTCATTCATGGCCCTCCTGCCATCGTCCCAACAGGAAGAAGGCTTTCTCGTGGAGCGTACAGGGAGGGGGCTGATGGCAGTGATAGACATCTTCACTGGTGTCTTTTCCTGGAGTCCTGGCTTCCATTGCATCCAGCTGGCCTGGGGAGCCTGTGTGACCTCCCCTCTGTGCATCTGGCCAGCCTCCATGGACGGGCAGCAAGGGCAATCCCACAGAGCATGGGAGAACTGGGGTGGAAGGGTGGCCAGGCCCTTGGTCTTGCTTGCACTGACCCTTCATCTCATCAAGGTCACTGTGGCTGGTGACTTCTATCAACCTCCTACACAGAAATTCAGAACAGGAAGATGGGGCATGGGAGGCCTCCAAACTAGCCTAACAAAGCCCAGGCCTCAGAAAAGGACTCCAGTCACACTTTTCTGAGTGTTGCTGGGCAGGGAAAGCAGTCGGTCATCATTTATTCAACATCCATCACAGCTCGAGGCATCACCAATAAGGCCCATGCAGCGACTGTGCCTGCTCTCAGAGGGACAAGGGGATGGTCAATACAAACATAAAACCACCGAATTAAAAGGATAATTTCAGCTGCGGACAAATTCTTGTTTACAAAGATGTAATTGAGAGCGGCTGAGGGTGGAGGTGGCAACTTTGGAGAAGTGCGTCTGGAGAAGAGCCTGAAGAAGCCTTGACTCAGGGCTTGTTTCTTTGGCCTCTGCCTCCTTCCTGCCAGCTCGGAGTCCAAGGTGTAGCCCCAGGAGAGGAAGAGAAGGGTGGGGATGTGACTTCTCATGGGCTGCGGGTCCGTGCTTTGTACTGGGCGTGCACAGGTGCCCTCTCCTCGCAACCCCACGAGGAGGGAAAGACTGGCCCCATTTTTCACGGGAGGACACAGACTCAAGGTGGGACGTGGCTTGCCCTGGGCTGCCCTGCCAGGCAGTGGCAGGACTCGAAGCCGGGGCTGCCTGGCTCCAGAGCTGTGCGTCCCCTGCGTCTTCCTGCCTTCCGTGGCTGCTTCGCCCGACCATGTCTGTTCTCACGAATCAACAGTTCTCTGGGACGTGGGACTTGCAGTCTGGTGGGAGAGGTAATCCAGGGAAGATTCTGCCGCCTGAGCAGAATGGGGAAAGTGAGGGTCACACTGGCATGGCCAGGGACTGCCGGACCTCCCAACACTAAGACCTGATTTGAGCCACTGTGTCTTTATGCTGCAGCCTCACACCTGCCAGAGGGGCCCACTTCCAGCTACTTTTAATTTGAAACAAACTAGGTGCTCCCCCGTGGTCTTCAAGTTAATAGGATATCTGTGCAGCTGGGCTGGGATAAGCAGCCTTGAACAAATCCTTCCTGCCTGGTATCGGTGTCATCTGGACCAGAGGCCCGGGGCCCCAAGAGGGACAGCCTGGGCAGGGGGAGGAGGTCCCACCCTTCCCTCTCCTCTGCTGTGGGCCTAAGGGGACCCCTGAGTCCCAACCCCTGTGGAGAGCGCCTGGCCAGCAAAGTGAATCAGGGAGTGATGCGTCTGCCACAGAGGGACAAGGATAAGAGGCCTGGAGGCTGGGATGAGGGCTGCTGCACAGGGGAGAGCCAGAACAAGCACAGTGCCCACCCTGGCAAGCTCTGGCTTGGGACTGAGGAGGCAGGAATGGACCGGAATGACGGAACTTTCTGCTGATGGCAAGGTACAAATGCTCAGAGGTTGCCAGCTGCAACCAGGAAAGAGGTTGTGCTCACATGGACTCAGTGCCAACCTGCATGGCTGGGACAGCAGGCTAGCTAGGACTGGGGGTGGTGGGGACCTTAATGTTCCCAGCAAAGATGCGTGCACACAAGTTGAGCTTCTCGGGAGGCAGGTGGTGTCCTCCTTTTGACAGAGGGCATTGTCACATCTCACGGGTTCCAAGATCCCCAGAGTCAAGGTCATTGCTTTCCTAGATAATTCTAGTAAAGAGTGGATGTCTCTATTCTGGTCTGCCTGCTGACCTAAAACTTGTGTATTTCTCTGTGACCTGTGTATTTCTCCTGACTTGTGTATTTCAGGCATGACCATGTCTCACACTTGCCCTCTGAGAATGGGGAGTGGTGAGGGAGGGCCCCTCATGGGTGCAGAGTTGGCTCACCACTCAGTAGGTGCCCAGACCCCAGAGATGATGATAGCGAGGCCAGGTGGGCACACGTGCATCTGTCTCGCTGACCTTGGCCTGTGGGGGTGTTCCCTTTACCCATCAGTGTTCCTTAATCCAGGCCATGCCACATTATGGAATTTGTCCCAACTCCTTGCAAGACAGGTGGCTGCCCTGAACTGATCCAGCAGGTACAAACATTTCTGACAAACACATCTACAACATTAATGAGAAGCTGGGAGACTGGTCACAAGGTGGGGAACAATGCCTGCAGGGGCGTCTTCCTCAGCCCTGGGGACAGGGAAGCACCTGGTCTTGACTCCACTAGAACCCAGCTTCTAATTCCAGCCCTGCTACTCATTGCCAGCTAGGCCACCTGGCTTAGCTAAAGGTCAGTCTCCTTAAAATTGTAAAAATGGTGTAAAATGATTGCAAGGCCTACTTCCAGGGTCAGGAGGGACTTGCTCTCAACTCCCTACAAGTGCAGAGTCACCCTCTTCCCTGCAAGCTGCCAGCCTGTGACTTGTATTATCCTTGTTAAATGAGAAAACAGCCTTTCGTGGTTGATATTGCTATTATCTCCAATGAACAAGGAGAGACTTTGGTTTGGGGAGGTTTTGCAACTCACCCAAACTCACACAGCTGGTGGACCGCAGGGTTGGGACTCCAGCCCAGCCTGCCCGAGGGCAGAGGCCTCCCCAACTTCAAGGTCAGTTTCTTGAGGCTCATGAACAGCAGCAAAGAGACAGCAAGAGGCAGAGCTTGTCTCTCCAGTGGGTCTGAAGCTGAGCTCCTGCGGTGCAGACAGAAGTGACCTGGGCCGGGGCAGGAGGGGGAGTTGGGGCTCCAGGCCAAAGTCCTTGGGATAAATCTGACAAGATCAGCACCGCCCCGCTTTTGACCCCACAGCCACGCGGGTGGTCAGGACAACCGAAGCTCTCCTGGATTGGATTCCTACCTCCCGCTTTTCTTTGCCTTTGCCATCTGCGTCTGGGGTGACAAATGGGTTCCCAAAATGCAGAAGGAAATGGGCTTAAACCTTCCCAGCCAGAGGGGAGCCTGCATGACCTCTAGCTTCTGTCTCCGAGTCCTGGAGTCTCTGAGCCAGACCTGAGGGCCCGGCTGCACGGGAAGAAGAGGACGCAGGTCCCCCGGGGGCTGGAGCTCTGGGACTCCTGGCAGGGAGCTGGGGTTCTGCTAAGTTCTTCCTTAGAGCAGGGGAGGGCCTGGCTCTGGGAGGCACACTCCTGGCTCCTGATCAGGGAGTCAGGTGTAAGAAATGTCAGTTTCAGCCCTGGGTGGGGCATACGAGAGAAAGCTCAGGAGAAGGGAAGTAGCAGAAGTTGCTCTCAGAGTCTGCGTCAGGGGCTCAAGAAACGAGCAGGAAGTGAGACATCCCTGCCCTCAGATGCTCGCAGCCCTGAGAGTACCAGTTAACCACTGCAGGAGCACCACGGAACATTTCCGGGAGATCCGTTGTGCAGGAAGCTTTAGGCAGACAATCTTGTGTAATCTTATGAGGAGGACACTTACGATTCCGCTTCACAGAGTAGGTAACTGAGGCTAGAGACAGGGACAAGGCTCCCCAGCAGAAAGCCCAAGATGTACTAGTCTGGCATCAAATTGCCTTTTCCACTGCATAATCGGCTTTCAAACATTTTTTTTAAAGTAAGAAACTCGTGTGTTAAATATCAATAAAATGCAGTATGTAAAGCAAACCAAAGTAGAGCCGGAGGGGCAGGAGCGAAGGTGCCAGACGCTTTCTCGTCCCCACAACTCACACACACCGCTGCTCTGTTGACAATTGATCCCCACAACTCACACACAACCGCTGCTCTGCTGACAATCGAAATGCCCTTCCCAAGACACAAAGAAGCTCAGGCAAGGTTCTGAGTGATTTGTCTGGCTGGAGGCTTACCCTCTGGCCATAGACTGAGCACCTCCGGGACAGATGTGTGCGCGGTGCTTCCTAGAAACTCAAGCTACTCCAAGCGTCTCCTCAGGGTGCCGTGTAGCCCTGCTTCACTCATTCAGCCCTACTGGTGGTGCACTCACTCTGGGCCGGGCACTGGATGCCTAACTCTGGCCACAGTGGTGGGTAAAAATGCACCTGGCCCCTGCCCTCATAGAGCTTAAGTGAGGAAGACAGCCTTTAGCTAAGGTGTTCCTAAAAGAAAAGACAGATCACATATTGTGATCAAAGCTATGAAGGAAAAGATCGAAGTCAAGGAGGAGGACCTGAGCTGTTCACATCTGGAAAGGGCACCCATGAGAAATCTAGGCCACCAGCCACTGAGACCGCTGGGACAGGGGAGGGCTGGCATCGGAGGGAGGTGACCAGGACATGGGCATTCGTGGGCCTTCCCTGTTCCCCAATTATTCCCGAGGCAGGCAGAAATGGTAAGCCGCTCCCAGGACCAGCTGGAGGTCCCTGGGAGTCTTGACATTCCTCAGTCACCAAAGGAGCAAAGAGAAATTCTTCTAAAGGTTGGATTATCGCAAATCTAGGGCTCAGTGTGACGAACAGTGAATGAGTGAAATCGCAACAAAAATCAGAAATCATGAAGCAAATGTCACGTGTCCACGTGGGCTCGACTCTAAATTCACCTAGGGCTGGTCTGTGCATTAAAAAGACCTTTCTCCACTCCCCTGCTCTAGGCTGGGCCCTGCTTTCTTGGTTGTTTATTTTTAAAATATTTACCGAACACCTGGGGTGGGCAGAACGCTGGTTTCCCAGCATGTGCCTGGCGCAGAGCCAGGGCTGTGTAACCACTCAGGGCTCTCTGCGGAGCCAGGGGCAGTGTGCCGCCCTGGTGCCTGCCACGTCACCTTGCACGGGAGTCTGCACAAACTCAGCACCGAGGCGGGTCCGGGGAAATGCAGGCGGCCACTCGGTCCCCAGCGCAGGTCCCGTGGAGCCCTTTCTGTGCCACATAGATCTCAGTCTCTGGGATTCTGCGTGGAGAGAGGGGGCCATCCTGACCCACCTGCTGGCTGCTCTGCAGAGGCTGAGGCTTCAGTAAGCTCCCTCTGCCAGCGCCAACCTCACTCTGCTGCCCAGCCCCGGTGCGCCTTCTGGACTCGGCTGAGATACCGCCTTTGGAGGAGCTCCCCACTTGCCCGACGTCTCTTCTCTGACGCCTCCCTCCATCTCAGCACCAGTGTGGCAGCCCCGTGGTGTCTGCGCCTTGTGTCTGTGTCTTTGGTCTGTGTCCCCAGCGGCATGCATGTTTCTTGACAAAGGGCCTGAGTCTTATTCATCCACGTGTCCAATGTCTAATGAGTGTGGCGCAGAACAGGTGCTCAATAAATAAGTGTTAAATGAATGACTGTAGGTAAATATGCAGATGGAAGTATCTTCATGCTCATTTATTCAAATGGCCATCCACCCTCTGTCTTCTATACACACACTTTTGCACACCCTCTCTCTCCCTGACTGGCCTCACCTGCTCACACTTGCCCCTGCTTGCTGTGTTAAGTCCTTCTGAGATCTCTCCCTGCTCTGATGCTGCCCGGAGTATACAGACCCACCCGAATTCGGATACATGAAAGAATTTGTGAGCCTGGACGGGCAGAGGGGATGGTCTGGGTGCCCTCTGCAGACCCATGCCCATCTCTGTCCTTGGCGGCTCCTTCATGTGGGGTCACTGCAACATGCCCCATAAAGCAAGCCCATGTCCCAGCTTCCCTGGATCCTTGCAACAAGGTTGGGAGGTAGATGGGTTAGGTTCACTTTACAGATGAGGAAACTGAGGCTCAGAGAGGCTGTGACTTGCGTAAGGAGCAAAGCTGGAGTTGAGACCTAGGCTGCCTAAGTCCAGACCAAAGCTCTTTCCATCGTGTTCTGGGAAGCAGAGACTGGGATAGGACGCTGCACACCACCCGTTACCCCCGAGAGCCAGAATCGCTGACATGAGAAGAAAGCACTCCATTTGTGTCAGAGAACCGAGTGGGGCTGCACTGCGTGGTCCTCTAAGCCCTCTGCTCTCTCCCCTCACCCAGTCCATCCTGCTTGGAGCCCCTAGGAATTCTGCTTGGCAGCTGACTCTCAGTTTTGAGTTTTCATTCCGCCTGGGGTTCCAGGAGGGGCAGTAGCCTGTTTCACAAGTGCAGTGGGGGGCAGAACAGGGGCAATGAAAGGAGCAGAGAAAAGAAATAAGCAGGATCTCACCGTCCCTCCTTCTATACCCACCTTACCATGTCACCAGGCTAGACCTGCCGGGCAGCCTTGAGCCAGGTCATGAGAGAGGCTCACACACAGCCTTTATCGTTTCTCACTGTCGTTTTCAAAACCCCCATCACGGCTTGTGGGCCTCACTCCTCCAAATACCCTGTCTGCTGCTTCCCCCAAGACTCTTTCCTTCTGAACGAAGGGCATGAATATTTAAAGACATTTTTTCAGCCAGTGCAGTCACATCACGCTGCTGCTCTCTCTTCAAATTTTATCTTCAGAAAGTTTGCCAGAGTCTCTCTGAGTGCCTCACACTCCCTGGTACAGAGTGCAACAAGGCGCCCCAGACACAGAGATGCCCCAGAGAAGTTAGCCACCCTTCTGTGTCCTGAGGCTGAATGGCACACACGGAGCCCTAATTCTGGTCCACAAGCACCCTTTGTGGGCTACCTGGGCAGTCAGACCTGAAAACTCCCTGCCACCCCAGTTCTTGGGGCATGGGCTTAGGTAGGAGACACAGAAGGACAAGGGATCCCAAACCACAAAGAAATGATGAACAAAACCCCAGAAATGCAAGACCCTGGAACCCAAGAGGAGAAAGATCTGGGCACATCAGACCCAGAGCTAATATAGATCCTGTATTCACCAGTGCACCGTGGATCCCAGCCTCGCAGCCGCTCCTGCCGGCTCCCTCCAGCGTCTCTGATCTGCAGAATTACTCACAGCCGACTGCATCAAATCTCTCTTTTATCAACAAGACACAACTCTCCTCTGTGGATAACTTCTTGAAACTCTAGTCATTCTAAGCCATTTCCAGTGCTCTGGGAAGGGTTCTGTCCCTCTGCCCGCCTGTAACCAATCAGCCACACACCACCAAATCCATTTCCAAAGTTCCGGGCAATTACAGCCGCTGAGCTCCCTGGCCTGGTGCCCGCCTGCTCAGAGCCAGGACCCAGGTTGTCAGCAACCCCGAAACCCAGCCACCAGTTTCTCCTCCAGCTTCCTTGGAGACCCAGGTGCACCGAAATGCCACGCTTACTGCGCCGAGGCACTCGGACCGGCCAGACCACACCAAGATAGAAAACGCAGGTCAAGGCCAGGCTCCCTACCTTTGCTGAGGGTCCCCGTGATGAGCTTAAAGATGGTCTGGGCAAATTTCACGAACCCAAGCTTGCATCTTTTGGAGCAGCCGCTCATGGTGGCAGAGGAAAGGCAGGCTGTGTTGTCAGCGCCCAGAAGGGAGGCACCCACCTTGCGTGCCCTGGAACTTGGAGCCTGCCTGCTCGGATCCGGAGAGATGGATGCACCCCAGAGGCTCCAGGAACAGCACAGCTGCCTCTGCATTGAGTCCGGCTTCTGCATCCAGAGAGCCCACAGGGCACGGTGTCTGTTCCCTTCCTTCCTCCCCCTCAAGCCCCTCCCGCTGTTCCCCAAGTCCTCGACACGGGAGGACCTCCAGATGCCAGGCTGGGTCAGCACCGCCAGGGCAGAGGGCGCTGCGAGGGGATGGAGGAGGAGAGGGAAGCTGAGCAGAGAAGGGAGGGAGGAGCTGGAGCTCTCCCAGGCTTTGCTGACTGTCTTTCTTACATGCCAGTGGTAATGTAGCAATTAATACCCAAGTCAGAAGGGAGGGGACTGCGACGCAAAAACGCTCCGCTCCACAGCCTCCCGGCTCGCTCTCCCGCTCTTTCCTTCCTGGTTAATCTAATAGATCAGTTCTCTGAGCTGTGCCTGACTGGGACCTGGGAAGACTCCCCCCAGAGCGGGAGACCGCTGCTTAGCGCTCAGTGGAAAGTTTGCAGGCAGCCTCTGAGTGGCCTGGTTTGCATCACGGAGAAGTCGGGCCAAGGGGGGAGTCCCGCGGGAGCTGGGCTGCGTGGCTTCGTGGCACCAGCAGCGGGGCTGCCAGCCTCCGCAACTCGGAGAGTCACGCCCTTGCTGCCTCCTGGCTCCAGGTGCCTTTTCACCAACACCCCAACACACGCCCCCTCAAAGTCTGCCGTTCAGCCCCAGCTCCCACCCCTGCAGAGCAGGCAAGAGTCTCCTCTCTCATCAGGGCAACAGAGCAGTGCAAATAGGGCATTTCTGGATGAAGAAAGTATTCCTCAGAGATGCATAGAGGAATGACTGAAATTCAAACAATTTGACTACAGCACAATACTCTTAGAAGTAAAACTGCAAGGTAGTCGGCAAACGTGAACTCCAACTATGGCTTAACAAAAAGTCCACTGCGTTCAGTACCATAGATTGTGTGGACGAGACAGAACGTAAGGGGACATCTCATCCCATGCTCTAGACATGGCCTGAGCCTTCCCCATGACACCCCCACCTTACTTTCCTTGGTTATTTAAAGGGTTCCCATGGGCCACCACCATGGGTACCACCCATCAGTGTGCTGTGGTTTCATTTGAATAAGTAAATAAGTGAAGTCACTTAGTCCTGTCTGACTCTTTGCGACCCCATGGACTGTAGCCTACCAGGCTCTTCTGTTCATGGGATTTTCCAGGCAATAGTACTGGAGTGGATTGCCATTTCCTTCTCCAGCGGATCTTCCCGACCCAGGGATCGAACCTGGGTCTCCCGCACCGTAGACAGACGCTTTACCATCTGAGCCCCCAGGGAAGTCCTTCATTTGAATAGCAGATACGAAATCTACCTAGAGTTGAACTAAGCCACACCTTGAGAATATCTTTCTCTTCCTTGCCATCAGCTTGACCATTATCTGCTTCTCTAGGATATTTGAGAGAACTAGATTGCTTAAGAGCCAGAGAAGGGAGAATACCCATTGATTAAATGCCATATATGCCAGAACTCAAGCTCCATGTCTAGTTTCTTCCCCATCTTCTGTGAGTCATGGGAAAGTGAATCTTGAAATGAACCTCAGCCCTCAGGGAAGTCACCAACAAATTCCAGAGACAGCCCAGTAACACAGAGCCTTTCTCCAAATCCAAGTGCCCCGCACTCCTGACTTGCTGGAACAGTGTGACTCACACACATTGCAAGAAAGAGCCTTGGTGGAAAATACCCCCTGCATCTGATGTCACAGAGCAGGGGTTCCCAACCCCCAGGCTTAGACAGGACCCAGCCTGCACAGCAGGAGGTGAGCGGCGGGCAAGCAAGCAAAGCTTCATATGCATTTACAGCCACTCCCCATTGCTGGCATTACTGCCTAAGCTCCACCCCTGTCAGATCAGCCATAGCATTAGATTCTCACGGAAACGTGAACCCTCCTACGAACTGTGTGCATGAGGGATCTCGGTTGCACGGTCCTTAGGAGAATCTAATGCCTGATGATCTGGGGTGGAGCTGAGGCGGTGATGCTAGTGCTGGGGAGTGGCTGCCACCGTCTCCCATCACCCCCAGGAAAACAAGCTCAGGGCTCCCAGTGATTCTGCACTATGGTGAGCTGCATAATTATTTCATTATATATCACATAAGATAGTAATTGAAATGAAGTTCACAATAAATATAATGCACGTGAATCATCTGGAAACCATTCCCCCTGACCCTCAGTCTATGGAAAAACTGCCTTCCACGAGACTGGCCCCTGGTGCCAAAAAGTTGGGGACCACTTGTCGTAGACCTTGAAATTGCCTCCTTGTTCACTCTGTGTCTTAAAGTGAGGAAGGCCCCAACTAGAATGCGTATGGTATCTGGAGATGTTAACGGCACTTAGTCTTCTGTACACTTGCTTACATATCCAGGACTTAGCAACCTCACAGTCTGTAGTGAGGCCATACTATTACCATGGCCTCGATCCAGGCACTGAGTATACAGTGGTGGGCAAAACTCACCAAGTCCTGGGCCTACCAAGGTCCCATTTACGTGGTGGAAGGACGAACACGGTCAGCCATCATGTGTGTGTGTAAGACAATGCTTCTAAGAAAAAGAAAGCTGACTACGTGGATGCTCCTATTTTACATCACCATCAAGGAAGCTTTCTCTCTAGTAAAATGACATTTAAAAAGAGATTCCAAACCAGATGTAAAGCTCCCTGGGGTAATAAGCAACCATTAGGGCTGAGGAACAGCAAGTGCAAAGGACAAAGACAGATATGAGATTCTAAGGTCGGCAGTTCAACAATTATCAAGCAAGCCAATGAGCCTCAGTTTTTCCTTCTGTAAAATGGGAAGAATAAGTCTTACCTCCGAAGGTTTGGGACAGATTTACATGAAATCAATGTGATTAATTTGGCTTCTGGCATAATAAACCACTTTGTTAGGGGCAAAGGTCATTACCGACACTCCGACTGCTGCCATTCTTGGTGGGGCCGCCACCCCTTCCCTGCTCCCTAGAACAACTCCTCACTCTGTAGGCGAAGCTTCACGCCCACTGGGAATCATGGAGCCAGGTGCCGATGTTTAATCTCCCCTAGTGGTAGCTCAAACACTAAGCATTTCAGATCCTCCTCTGAACACAGCAAGGCATCAAGTATCTGAATCCTCAATCTTAGATAAATGACTCAGACCCAGAGAACGTCAGCAGCATCTGAAACACCACACAGCAAAATCCCGGGAATATGGGAAGGTGTTTGGTGTGGCAAGCACATCCCCAGCCAAGGAAGGCAGGTTGTGCCCATATTGAATTCATGATGGGAGAGCATAGAGAGGATCCTTCTCTGCTCAAAAAACACGCTATTCTGCAAACAAGCAACAGAAGAGGCCACATGGAATTCGGATGGCATCAGGGAAATTAAACCATCAGTGGGCTGATAATTAGTCAGCCTCCCTCTACAGATGTGCCTTAGGCGAAGGAACTCAGGAAGATAGTTATCTCTCCACCTGAAATTGTTTATGGGGATCTTCACAGGCTAGTTCCAGGGGGAAGCAGAGGCAGACGGTGGCTCCAGATGGGGTCTGGGCCGGGGAAGGTGCTCTGACCTCTCTGAGTGCAAGGCTGAGAGGGTACAAACATGCTGGTCTTTAAAGGGAGGAAAGGCTGTCCTCAAAATGATAATGATGACAGCAGGGCTTGTTGAGTGCCTTCAACATGTGGGGCGACTACTCTAAACACTCACTTTCCGCATGGCTGATCCTTAGAATTCTATTGTATTTCCTATTCTACAGGTGAGGAAATGGGCCCAGAGAGGAAAGTAACTTGTGGATAGTCACAGAGGCATCCTGAGTCAAGACCATTTGACTTTAAAATTCGTAGAAAGTTATTTAGTATCTCATTAGGGTTCAAAATTAAAGCGACTGGCAGTGTGAAGGAGACATGGCTTGCCTGATTATTAAAAGAAAAAAGCAGCTCTCCATTAAAATCATAAAGTCCCCATCCCTGGAGGCATCACAGAGACAGGATGGAGACATTCGCCCTGGAGGGAATTCCTGCCACCATGGTCGTGGGGGTGGGAGGCAGGTGGAGAGTCGG
Organism: Budorcas taxicolor; assembly: GCF_023091745.1. Classification (NCBI taxonomy): domain Eukaryota; kingdom Metazoa; phylum Chordata; class Mammalia; order Artiodactyla; family Bovidae; genus Budorcas; species Budorcas taxicolor. Next base: position 5,910,337 of record NC_068929.1, on the reverse strand, counting down.
CACAGATTCAGTCACAGAGCATCCAGAAGACATAAGCCACTCCAGCTATTTTAACAGAAAGCATTTCCTATAAAGACGTGTTCAGCAGGTGTCGGAGGACGGGAAGGGCACACCCCAGAGGTGGTAAACGTAGGAAGCAACTTCTGCTGTAGTGCTGGGTGGGGTAGGGGGCGACCAGGGAAAGTGCTGGGGTCCTCGGGCCCTGGAAGCCTGGAGGAGGTACTCCGTGACGGTGAGACTCCGACCTTTGAGGAAGGGGTGCCAGCTGACTGGTGCTGGCATCTCTGAGGGGCAGCTACGAGGTTGATTCTGGGAGAGTTTGGAAAAAGCGTACTGGATGCTGGAAGCTGCTACCGCCAGTGGACAGTACTGTTGCCTGGGGACACGGATGGGAGCAGGAACAGACCAGAAGGAATAAACACCCGCTGCCGCTTGCAGAGTGCAGCCCAGAATCATGCAGCAGGGCAGGGCAGGGAGCCTTGAAGCTGGGGGTCAGGAGCCAGTTGACACAGTCTGGTAACTTCCCTTCTAAAATTCTAGAACCCCACTAAGTGCCAGGCATCGAGGATGCACCAGCAAATAAGACAAAATCCCTTCCCTTGTGAAACTGCACTTTCATTGAACAGCTCATAATAGAACCACCACTAAGAGGAAAACAGCAGATTCCCCTGGGCTCAGAATCATCAATAATCACTAGTTTCTCTGTGCCAGGTGTTGTATTTGGATTAGCTGGGTTTTGTCACAAATTTATGATGTTGGTAGTGTGATTTATTATGCCCATTTTACAGATGGGGAAGTGGAGTCTCAGGCAGACTTGATGGCTCATCCCAGGGGAGGAGGTGGAGCCAATGGAACTAGTGACTGACTGGAGTCTGGGGAATGGGAGGGAGTCAAAAGCCACATGTATTTCTAGAAACAGAAGCAGGAAATGTACAAAAAGGATGAGTTTTGGGAAATGAAACGGTTACAGAGTCCGTTTGTTTTGGGGAGAGAAACGTCAAGCTCATTGATGGAAATGAAAGTGAGGAACTCAGGAGACAGGGTAGGAGCTAGAATTCTCATAAATAAATTATTTTTCTTCCTGCTTAGGAAGAAAATAAATGTAGCATCCCAGCAGGCCAAAAATATTAGCATTTAAATACAGGCTTACACAGGTGGGGAAAAGGGGCGATTTCCTTAGAATTAAATCAGACTTTTTCCTTCCTCCAAGGCTCAGAAAAGTCCGTTCTGCTCAAGTGTGGTCTTCAGAGTGTTGCTGCACATTCTCAGTGGGACTCCTGTCCTCTCCCCATTTTCATCATGAGCAAATGATGCCTAAGAGCTGATGGAAATTCCTCAGTGTTGTTGGCTGGAAGTCTCTCAGACTCATTTGTCTCTTGTGTTAGCAGGTCTGCAGGGCCTAGAGAGGGACTGGAGGAACCATGGTTTTGCAACGGAACTGGTGAGAAGGGGAGTGGGCAGCTGCAGGGGCTTCTAGGGAAAAGACGGGAAGAGACCAAGGGGATCCCTGAAGCTGCCCCTTCTCCATCTGTTGCCACTAAATGCTACCCCTTTGCTACCCCACTGACACATCTTGCCCAGTGCTGTCCTCCCCTGTCTCCTCCAGCCTTGCTCACTATGCTCAGCTGGACTTGGGGCCCCTGTCGAGTGTGATCACGGAAACAGAAGAGCTAGCTTCAGTTAGATCCTGAAGATCCCAGGTGTGGCCTGGCTGTCCCAGGCTGACCACGGATAGCCATGCAAGTCAGGCTCGTCGGTCTCACGGTTGCTTCCCCTCTGCCTCCCAGAGCCCAGGAAAGCAGGACACAGCTCCACAAAGTGCAGACTTGGGGGCTGGGGTTCCAAGTCCTAGAAGCAGCAGATTCTGGATTATTCTTTACTCTCATTTCCTGGATCCGCTGGATCTTATTTTTCGCAAATAACCCAGATGGCTTTTCCCATATTCTTTAGCTCAGCAAACCACATCATAGCCTCCCAGGACACGGAAGTCACAAGGGCGGGAATCATCGTTGGTTTCTCCCCACCCTCCTTCCCCTCTGTATTATTGGCAGGACTGCTCCTTCCTGAGGCTCCTTGCCTCCTCCCAGCTTCCAGTGACGGCCGACGTTCCCCACCAGCCCTTGGCTTGTAGACACATCCCCCTCAACTTGGCCTTGATCTGTGTCTGTGTCTCTGTTTTCTCTTCTTATAAGGACAAGTGTCACTGGTCAATAGTCCCAAGGCATATGACTCCAGCTTGAATGAACTAATTACATCTGCAAAGACCCTGTTTCCAAATAAGTTCACATCGTGAGGTTCCTGATGGACACGCAGTTTGCGGGGGACACTACTCAAGCTTCCCCTCTTTCCGCGCCAGTTCCAGCTCCATCTAAGCTGTCGCCAGTTCATGTCACTTCTGCTTCCTTAGTATCTCTCCAAGTGGCCCATTTCTCCCAGTGAATCTGCTTAGTCAGCCCCTCATTTACATTCCACTGATGACTTCCCATTGCCTTCAGAATCACAGCCACACTGCTCAGCAGTGCTTTCAAGGCTCTGGGCGATCCACCACTGTTTATCTCTCCAAGCTCATCTCTCCTAGGACGCACGACTGTGCTGATTCGCATGTAGATGTGGAGTCATGTGTCTATTTGTTTAATGACAGCCTCTCTCCCTGCATGTAAGCGGCTCAGAGAACAGGGGGAGTGGCTCTCTTGTGCGCTTTTCTACCCCATACCCGACATGCACAGTGAATAAACTCCACGCTCCCTCTGGTCCCAGTACAGTGCTGGGCAGTGCTGAGAACTTCAGTGATCTAACAGAAGGACTCCGACCCTGAAGTGACGCTGAGACTTGGGAAGACGGACCCGAGGAGCTGAGCTACCCGGCCAGAGACATAGGGAGAGGGTGGGGGGCTCCCCCACTTCGATGGCCCTGATGAGCCGTCTGGCCAGAGGGGCCACAGTCCCGGGAACTGTGGAGACACTGCTGCTGCGGCTGCGAGGCTGGGGTGGGGGGCACGGTGATCTCTGTCACCTCTAGCTCCAAGTCGCGTCTTTCTTCCACCCTAAACCCTCCTGCAGCCTCCTTGCAAGGTCCAGGGTTAAGGTCTCAGCAGCCTCTCCCTCTCTCACTCCTTTCCAGCTCCACTGGCTCCTGGCTATTCCTTACACAGGCCAAGTATGTTTCAGACTCAGAGTGTTTGCGCTGTGCTTCTTTGGCCTGGAACACTGTACTCACACAAAATCGTTCTCACCTGCTTCACGTGTTTTGCTCACATGTCATCTCTGCACAGAGGTCCCTCCAACAACTTTACTGGGAAAGCGCCCCTCCCACCACTGATTCTTTTACTGGGTGGTGGCAGGTTATATCTTCCTTCAGGGCACTTGCCCTTTCCCACCTCTGTGATATATATGCGTCCCCCTGGTGTCTATCCCACCAGCCTGCAAGCTCTCACACACAGGGCCAGGTCTGCTCTCTCTGCTCCATCCGCAGTGCCAAGAATCCCCACGTCCCCACTGGTCACAGAAACAAACTCCCTCTCCTTGGGGTTCTCTAGCTGCCACGCTCTTCTGAATGAATTCACCAGAACATGCTGGAAATTTGGGTCTGGTAGGGATCTTGCCTAGTTTAGAGCACCCACGGATAACATGGGTTTGGAGCCCATGGACTTGAACTCACCATAATCACTCATTAGGTGTGTGCACGTAGCCGATTATTCCAGCTCCCTGAGCCTCTGTTTCCTTGTCTTTAAACTGGCATAATCGGAATCGATTCTGACGTTAAACAGGAGGGGGGCAACTAACTGTCTTGGTTTCAGAGAACTGAGGGACTTCCAGGAACGCAGCTACTTTCAGTGCTGAAATCACAATAGTCTTGGTCACTCCTGGGTCCTGCACAGGCAGACAAAAACAATGGCTCAGATGGTGAAGAAACGGCCTGCAACGAAGGAGACCCGGATTCAGTCCCTGGGTCAGGAAGATCCCCTGGGGAAGGGAATGGCGACACACCACTATTCTTGCCTGCAGAGTTCCATGGACAGAGGGGCCTGGGGGCTACCGTCCGTAGGGTGGCAGAGACTCAGACAGGACTGAATGACTGACGCTTTCACTCCCTCCGATGAGAGTGCAGAGCCTGTGTCTTTAACCCGGATTCTACACTGTCAGATTTTGGGTCACTTGATATATTTCACTTCCATATATTGTCACAGATGACCCAAATCTTCTACGGCACCGAGGAGGGCGTCAGAAATAGTAAAGAGGTGCTGAGTCGTGGGTGGCCAGCGCCCTTGGCCTCTGTGACTGCTCCCTCTCCTGCGCCACTCACCGTCCTGTCCCCGCAGATCCACTCATGGAGAGTAGAGGGGTTGACCCTGGCAAGACCACAGCCAGGCCAGGTACCCAGGTTCCTTCTACCTTCAGGCCACCCACCAAGGAAACAGGCAGAAAGGCCACGGTGGCCAGAGCCAAGCAGCAAGTCAGAACCGTCCTTCTAGAGCCCATCCAGAGGCAGTGATGGGGGGAACGGGTAGGGAGGCATTTGCCAGTAAGTGAGCCTCTTGAAAGATTCATCTTCACATTGGCAATTACGTCTGTGCCCAGTGGGGCTGGCAGGATCCCGGGGAACGCAGGCAGTGGGGCATGTGCATCGGTGGGGTGCTGAGCAGGGGCTGTTTCCCATACTCCGGTAACACTCACTGCAGATCCCAGAAAACCACCCTTGTCCCTGTGCCCAGTGCCTCAAATGGTGAAAGCAACTCAACTCCTAGAGGAATTCAAGCTCAGTGCCAGGCTGGCGTGTTCCCGGAAAGGCAGGAAGCAGTGGCATGCCAAAGGGGATGTGAAGTCTTTTGGGCGAGGTTCATGTTGTTTCTCCCCACCTAGCACATACGCTTGCCCACAGCGGGGAGGGAGAGGCTCGCTCCGTTAGCACACCCCCACCCCTCTCCCCCAGGGTGCCTTTCCACTGCAGAATGCCCACACCTTCTAGTGCGGCATCGCCCTCGCCTCCTAGTGAGCAAAGCAGAGGGGGGCGTGTCGCTTGTCTAAGCCCCCTCCCCTTGTCTGCGACATGGCTGTAAAGTAGCTTCCAGACTGGCAACATCCAGGTGAGGAGTAAATAAAACACCTGAGCGGTTCATTTCTAAATTGAGAATACGGAGTAGGATCACGTGATGGGCCTCCTAGCTGTGTCACCTTTCGACAAAGGCAAGCTCTTAAGTCTCAGTTCTTCCATTCCTCACTCTGTAAAATGAGGCTACCTATAGCCTATGATTACCGTATTCAGTGGAAAAGTGTGTATAAGGACCTGGCACATAATAAGCACTCAAATAAGGGCAGTTATTAGTATTCACAGGTGCCGTTGCTGTTGTTTTGATGTTGGCCACTGTACAGATGAAAATCCTGGAAGCCCCGTGGCCGCTCTTCCAGGATGTTCTGATTCCTCGGGGAGTGCTCTGGAATCTGGAATGACGGTGAGTCCCACTGCCTAACTTACAAGCTCCATTCACATCCCTTGACTCTGGCCAAGTGTCTGAGAGCTGGGCGTCCCTGGGCTTCAGAGGTTCCAGAGCAGGAGGACAAAGGCCCAGACGCAATGGGTCTGGAGGCATTTCTAGGGCCCTTTTACTTCTGTGGCTTCGGCCTGAGTTGGAAAGTGTATAGGTCCTGCCTCCCCTAACGTGTCAATAAGCTAGGTCATCTCAGGACAAACCTTTATTAGATGAGAAAAAGCCTAATTAAGTTGGATTTCCTGACTTGAGGAGCTGAGACCCCTCCGCTTATGGGGATGGAGCTCTGTGCCGCCTAGGAGCCCCTCTCTGTGGCCTCCACACACCCCTCCCTGAAGTAGTATCGGCCCTCACTCTTTCCTGTCCCTCACACACGGACAGGAAGTGCAGAGACAGACGCAAGAAGAGGAGAAGGAAGCTATTATCCTCTCAGCTGGCACCCACGTTCCTCTCAGGGAAGGGATTGCCTTTGTGGAGGTTCAGGTCCCTGAAGAGATCTGAACTGGGGGTGGGAGAGAGCTGAAGAAGGCTTAGGAGAGGGGGGATGGAGGCTGGCCCCGGGGATTGGGAACAGCCGAGGGATGTTCGGGGAGACGGCTGAACTCACCTTTCAGTCGCCTGTGGCCACGAGGCACACTTCCCCTGTCTCCCTAAGCTTCCCGTGCAGGCCTTGGCTACACACCCGGGACTTGTCAGAGTTTTTAAAAGTGAAAATTAGGAGAAAAGATTGAGTTGCAAATTCTGATAGATTTGATGTGGAACAGGATCAGGGCACCCATGAAACCAAGCAGGCCCTAAGCCGGCCGAGCTCAGGGTCCACAGGCGCTCAGAGGCCCAGGTGTCCAGGAACACCCCGCCCTCCCTCTCCCCATCCCCCACCTCTTCCCCTCCCTCCAACATCTCCATAACGGTGAGAGCTTGAGAGTGGAAGGGAGCTAGGTGGTGGCAGTGAAGGGGAACATCCAGAAAAAGCCAGTGGAATCTTAAAGGATAAGCCATCTCAGCTGATTTCCTGGCTTCAAACATCGAAATACTAATATCAGCTTGTGCACTTATTATCCTTTCCAAAGTGCTTTCCCTTATTTTGTCCCTTTTAACCTCAGCATTTTGTTTCAGTTTTCAAAGGAGACTGCAGCCCCGAGAGGTCACATGACCCGTGGAAGTGGCCCACTGCCCAGGGGCTGCTCCCTACTGCTGTTGGGACCTGTGCTGACTCAGCCGAGCCCAAGCCTCTGGTTGCAAGTTTGCTAATCGTTAGGATGTTAAGTGACTCCAAAAATACTATGGGGGTGGCTTCCAGGAGACAAAGCTGAGCCTGGAAAAGGGGTTCAGGACCAACCTCTGTTATGACCCACCCCCAGCAGGTAGGGAGCAGGAGGGTGAGCAGGAAGGGGCCAGGGGCAAGCCCAGCTCAGCTGCCCAGCAGGGGAAGAAGTGCTTGTTTGGTGTAGCAAAGAGGATGGTGAGGAGCCTGAGGAGGGCTACAATGGGGCTGGAACCTAGAGATTTGTGTGTGCACAGCTAGGGGAGGCCTGGGTGCAGAGACAAGAACCTCAGAAGAGAGAGCAGTTGCTGCTGTGTTGGTTGGCACTAGAGGGGCTGTTTTGACCAAGACTCACTCAACCTCACTGTTTTCTTGATGGGGAAAGTGAAGGTGAAAGCTGCTCAGTCGTGTCTGACTCTTTGCAACCCCATTGACTGGTCCATAGAATTCTCCAGGGCTGAATACTGGAGCGGGTAGCCTTTCCCTTCTCCAGGGGATCTCCCCCACCCAGGGATTGAACCCAGGTCTCCCGCATTGCAGGCAGATTCAGGCAGATTCTTAACCAGCTGAGCCACCAGGGAAGCCCAAGAATACCGCAGTGGGAGTGGGTAGCCTACCCCTTTTCCAGTGGATCTTCCCGACCCAGGAATTGAACTGGGGTCTCCTGCATTGCAGGTGGACTCTTTTACCAACGGGGCTGTCAGGGAAGCTCCTGCTTGAGGAAGTCGCACAGAGGCTGCTGTGTGCCTAGAGTGGGTTTCCCCCTGTTTCGCTAGAGGGAGCCCAAGGTCCTACTCCTTGCTTGCAGCCCACCTGGCCAGAGGTGACCTTCCTTGGTGCTCCAGGGAAGATGAGAGTCAGGGGCTCAGGGGAGGAGCAGCTCTGCCCCCTAGTAATGGGGAGATGTCAGTGGACATTGGAAAATGTTTTCAGGAAGCAGCAAAGGCTAGATTTGACTGGAAAATGAGTGCTGTTTCTACTCAGAATTTGTGAGATCCTACACCCCTTCCCTGAACCTGGTGGTGTGTATTCTACCCTCAGTCGGCTTTCGCCCCCCAGGATCGGTGCTCTTCTCAGCAAGTCCCTCCAAGTACAGAGTTCCAGGACCCAGACACAGTGACAGGGGATGGAGAGGCTTAGCTGTGTGCTTAATGAGGATCATAAGACCCACCACCTATCAAGAAGGCAGTATGAGTGGTGGTCAGACTTGTGGGCTCTGTAGTCAGGCAATTTTGTCTCCAAACCTCCCCTAAATAGACATGTCCGCCAAGGTACCAGGAACCTCTTCTATCTTGTTTACCACAAAACCCCCAGTGCCCGGAATAGAGCCTGGCACACACAGAGGAGTCAATATTTTATGAATAAACCAGCAGCTCCAACCTTACTGCTTCTTTAGCCTTGCACCAGTGACTTCGTCCCTTCGAGTGTCAGTCCCCTCCTCTGCAAAACGGGATGAAAACTTGCTTACCAGATGCGCGTGTGTGCGCGCTCAGTGGCTTGGTCGTGTCTGACTCTTTGCAACCCCATGGGCTGCAGCCCTTCAGGCTTCTCTGTCCTGGGATTCTCCAGGCAAGAATACTGGAGTGGGCTACTATTTCCTCCTCCAGGGATCCTCCCTGGCCCAGGGATCGAACCTGAGTCTTCGGCGTCTCCTGCACTGCAGGTGTATTCTTCACTGGTGAGCCACCCGGGAAGCCCCGTGGCAAAGATTAAAAGAGAGAACCCAGCTGTGGCACTCAGCACTGTGCTTAGTGTGTCTCCACTAAGCCTTCAACAACAGCAGCTGGTTCATAATTCAATGCACCTGACACTTTGCGAGGTGCTGTGCATGCGGGCACACGCTTTTCTGCACACATGTGAGTGTGCACTGGTGGGCATGCATATACGATCTCAAGTTATCCTCCCAGGAGATCGTTCTATTATTATCTTATTTTTACAGCTGAGGAGGCTGAAGCCTGGAGAGGTGCCTCAAGAGACAAGTTGCTTTGCTGGTAAGTGGTGGTGGAACCAGAATTTTAAGGCCTGGCGTCTTTGTTCTCACACTCAAAAATGTTTGCTTAGACTCCTTCTGTATTGGATACTCTGCAAACAGCAATGTACTGGTTTGGGTCACTCAGTGCAGAAGACAAAGCAAGTCCTCAGCCATCCTTTTCTGCATATATGACACTTACTTCCAAAGCTGGTGACTAAAGGTACCCAAGAAGTGATGAGCTGAATTGCCCAAGGAGCAATGACGGGTCATCAGGTATCAGACATGGGGTGCAGCCTTGCATCTTGCTGCCTTGGGGAAACAGGATGCTCTCAAGGAGTTTACAGCCCATGCTGGCAGGGCGGGGAGCGGATCTTAGTTTTCAGCGTCTCTGAGCATCTCCCAGGTCACTAACCACATGCAGATGCCAGTGTCAACCCACAGGGAACAGAGGCTGATATTGTAGGTCTGTGGTGAGATTTTGGGGCCTGAATCTTTGACAAGCACTCTGGATAATTCTATGCAAGTGTGCTTTCTGCTTTTGGAAATTTGGGAAAAAAAATAAAGATCTATCAAATAGGTTTGTTCCCTAGAGTTATCTGTTAAGCAGGAAGGGAGAGCAGACTCTGGAAGCTTTTCAAGAAAGGAGGATGTCAAAGAGATGTCAGTTTACGGGTAACTCCCCACCTACTGCAAGCTCCCCTCCCCCCACCGTCCCCAAACACTATTCCGGTGGCCGCCTTCCAAAGAAGCACTGAGTTGGCTCCCAAGCAGCCACCCAGCCTTGCCAATGGGGCAGAGAACATTAAGCCTAGAGAAAGGGGAGGAATAAGGACTCAGCTCCTCCTGTGTCCTGCTCCTCCACCTCCCCTTGCTTCCACTGGAAAAAAGAAAATTGCCAAGTAATTGGTCTTCGACAACCCCTGCTGGTCTAGGTCCTTTCATTCTTGCTGAGATTATAATTAGGGACTCGGTAAATTTAAATTGAAAATCCATGAGCAGAGCAGGGCCTTCATTTTCCAAATGTCTTTTCCATGCACCTGCAGGTGGTACGTGTGTGCACGCTCAGTCGTGTCTGACTCTTTGAAACCCCATGGGCTGTGTTCCTCCAGGCTCCTCTGTTGGTGGGATTCTCCAGGCAAGAATACTGGAGTGGGCTGCCATTTCCTACTCCAGGGGGTCTTCCTGACTTAGGGATCGAACTTGCGTTTTTTGTATCTCCTGCATTGGCAGGCGGATTCTTTACCACTGAGGCACCCAGGAAGCCCAAATGGTGCTCCCAGCCAGTGTGGGCAGCAGTGGCTGGTGGTCCAGCGGGGACCGGAAGCTGGGGAGCACAGCCCCTCGGCTCTTGGCAAAAGCACAGGAGTAGCAGCATGGATGAGCGTTCGCTACGCCCTGGAGGTTCGGTCTGGTGTGCTTTCTAAGCCTTGTTTTAGTACATCCACCCTTGGAGGTAGCACTATTCTATTCCCACGTTATTGACAGGGAAACTAAGGCTCAGAGAGACAGTGATTTGCCCAGCGTCACATAGCTAGGAAGGGACAAGACAGACCTAAAGCCCCATATGTCTGAACTTGCAACCTAGGTGTTTTATCTAAAATTTGTCTTCTCAGCAATGGACCAGGGGCCTAAATCCCAGATCCGAGTACATTTCAGGTTCTGTGGTCCTTGTTTCCCCTCTACTAAAGTCTGGGTGCAGCCGCAGCCTGCCCTGCGCCCTGAGGGTCTATAGGTCTGAGTGAGGTTCTTGGTGGGGCTAAGAAAGAGGAGGAGAATTCTCCGTCCTGTGAGCTATGGGTTCTCTCTGCACTGATCACTCGGCCTCCTACCCCTGGGTCCTTGAAACAGTGTGTCTGGGCAGGAGCACCCATCACATCACCTCCACCTCCATTCCTCTGAGGAGGAATCAGAGGCCTCAGAGAGGTAACATGACTCTGTCCAGGACGCCTCCGCCAGCTCTTGGCTGATGGAGTTGGGACTGGGAGCTTCCCGGCGTCCACCAAGCTGCTTCTTTGCAGCTCTGTAGAGCTGGGCTCCGCTTCCAGGGAATGGGCCTGTCCAAACAGAAAGCCAAACCAAACAGAAAGCAGGTGGGGAAGGAAAGGAAGCGCCCGTGTCTTGGTTGCCTATGATACGTGGGCTGTGAAAGAGAAGGGTGTTGGGGCCACCCTGTCAGCGGGAACTTTTGGCTTTGCCGGTCTCACTGTTGTGCAGAGTGTCTGTGGTCCTTACCTGGTAGAGGTGATGTGAGGGTCAGCTGGGGTCATTGATGTACAACACGCCCCCAGTGCAATGCTTAGTAAAGATTGGTTCAAAGCAAAACCATTACTTGTTTCCTTGTTCAAAAATGTACTAATATTATTAATAATTCTTATAATAACATTAAGAAATATTAATGCCTCTGTTCTCCAGATGGGAAAACCAAGGCTGATGGAGATTAGGGGACTTAGACAAGCATCTTGTGAGAGGCAGGTCCTGGGTCCAGCAGGAGGCTGTGCGATCCCTTGCCTGTTCCCCCCACCCCACAGTCAGCACGTCACTCTAATCTGAGGGGGTGTCAGTAGGACAGGGATATCAGTGGTTGGGGTCTCTGATCTCCCCAGGCAGACCAACCCGTGACTCAGCTCTCCAGGACAAGCCTCTGGGGGGCCTGCTGTACATTTCAACCATGCAGCACCCCAGAGCAGTGAGGGTGCGAGTTGCCTTGTAGGCCAGGAACAAAGGCTTGGGGTCCTTGCCCAAGGTCCTAGTCCTTTTTTAATTTTTAAAAATTTTTATTGGAGTATATTTGCTTTACAATGTCGTGTTAGTTTCTGCTGTACAGCAGAATCAGCTAGACATCTCTCCCTTCTCTTTTGAATTTCCTTTCCTTTTAGGTCACCACAGAGCACGGAATGAAGTTCCCTGTGCTTTATAGTCGGTTCTGTCCTGGTACGGAGTCTTCCCTGGTTGCCAGTCACCTGCTGCGGGGGCTCTTTCATTTAGTAAATAAGGAAATATCCCCTTTACACTCTCTTCCTTGTCCAGGAAGGAAGGAAGGGATGAAGGGAGGGAGGGAAGGAGGGAAGATGAAAGAGACTGTGGTTGATGAAGCGTGTGTGCTAAAGTAACAGTTGGGACATTTGTATGATGGGAATATGAGAATACAGAGATTTTTTGTTTTGTTTTTCTTTTGATATTATTGCAACTTTAATGTAAGTTTGAAAAGATTTCAAAATAAATTATGAAAAAACTAGAACATTTCCCCTGTCTTCAAATATTATCAGTGATTTTTGAACATATTCAAGAACGGTCACGCTTCTTTCTTGCCCTTCGCCCTTTGGTGTTTTGGCCTCCCTGGCTGTCTCTGTCTTATTCTGCCTCTTTCTTTCCCTCTGTGCTTCTGTCTCTGTCACTTGGCTTGGGGTCATCGTGAAAGTTAACCCTGACATCAAGGGATAGCTTAGCCCTCTTCCTTTCCAACACGCCCCTCCAGAAGCCCCTCTACTCAGAGTTTAGTGGCCAGCTGAATCAAACAGCAGCTCAGCACCTTGACAACAGTATCGCTTTTTTAAAAATACTTTTTTAAGCCATGCCGTGAAGTTTGTGGGGTCTTGGTTCCTTGACCAGGGACCAAACCTGCTCCCTTGCACTGGAAGCTCAGACTCTTAACCACTGGACCACCAGGGAAGTCCCCAAGGGCATCACTTTTAAGTATCACTGTAATTTTCTCTGGTTTTAGAAACTCCCAGCTGAGCCTCTCTCCTCACTTTCCTAAATGTAAATAAACACGTCGCCAGCTGGGAAGGGCAGCAGCATCAACTGGCTGTGTTTGTGCAAAACACAAAATTGGCATGCTCTTCTTCCTGCCTGGGGCGGGCAGAGAGAGGACAGAGGGCAGAGGAGAATGGGAGGGAAAGGGAGAGAACAAGCAGAAGGCAGGGGAGAAAGAGAGCGGGTGCTGGAGGCAGAGGAGAGGCTGCAGAAAGGCCCCAGGGAGTCACACCTAGCTCTCTCACACCATCAGGGAAAAGCGGAAAATGACAGAGAAACTGGCTGCGGAAAACCGTGTCATTACAGGGAGAGGGCAGAGTTTCCTGCACCATTAAGAGTGGCGCAGCAAGGGCCGAGAGAGAAGGAGTTTCTGAGCTCCCTAAAGCCCAGGAACTGTAACACCACATTCTGCATCCTCTCTCTATCCACGGCAGAGCTGAACTGGCCTCTGAGTCCAAACCCCTGTTCTGCTGATCTAGCTTTGTCTGCAGCAAATGCATCTGGGGCTTCTGCAGTTTTCCTGAGAAACAGCACATTTCCTAGGGAGTAAACACCATCACTGATACTTGTTCTTTTCAGCTCGAGGGACCATCCCAGGAACAACACTTGGACCCCGCTCTCCGAAGGAGGAAAGGTTATGTAGTGATGTCATAACCTCAGCAGAAAACGTCCGCCAGACAGGACCTAAAGGGCTCAGAGAAGCCTCACACTGTTTTTTCCAGCCTCACCATAAAAGGGGCAGAGGTGAGCCCAGGGTGACAGAGACTTTAGCCCTGTGCACACGCCGTGCACCCAGAGCGCTGATGCCCGGAGCAGTAACATCAGGATCTCCGTGATTCCTGGGCCAGTCGGGGGCTCAGAAGGAAATCAGGCTTTCGGCCTTTCCACCCCTGGAGAAAAGCCACAGTTTCGCTACTGCTCACCTTCTCTAGTTTGGACCTGGAGGTGGGGAGGGGAGAGAGGAGAGTGATGTTGCCCTGCCCTCTGCTGGGGGAAGCACAGCAAAACCGCACTAAATTCAGGGGCCGAGGAGCTTGGGTTTCGGGTTAGCTGAGCGGAAACCCTCCTTTGCCCCCCTTCCTGAGACTGCATCCGGGCTGGCAGAGCAGAGTGGACGGCGGACTCTTGGTGCTGAACTTGGGGAAACCAGGGCCCAGGACTCTGGACTCAGAACGGCCCTTCCCAGGATGCACGCTGTAAAACGTTTTCCTCTATCGTCACTAAGAACACGCTTGACACGTTCCCCTTTCACCTAAGACTCAGACGTGGGCGTTTGCGTCATCTGAGTTCAGTGAGGTGTCTTCTGTTTACTGAATTTCTCCTCTTCCTGTGGTTTGGCTGGGCAGTGCCATTTTGTATCAACTTGTTGTCTGGGATTTGTACCCTCCCACCTGCCCACGGGGCGTCAAGGGTCAACAGAAGCCCTCCGTGTCCTGAGACAGGCGCAGGCCCCTTTGGTCACCAGAATGTCCCACAGCAGCCTTCAGAGGACTGGGATGAAAGGGCCTCAGGCAGGGCTGACCCCTGGGCAGAGTTGCCAATCAGACCTATGGCTGCTTTCTCTTGTAGCTTTGATGATAATTTTTGTTAATTTTCAGTTACACAGATGATACGTTCATACATTCATCCTTAAAAACCACAACACAGAATGTTAGCAACAAAAGACCCACACCCCAAATCATTTTGCTTCTTTTTTAAAAAAAATTTTGCATAATATTTCATCATTGCCAGTGAGATTTAAGGCTTACTGGCTTCGCTTAGTTTGTCTCTCTCCTCCCGGTCCCTATCAAGGATGGGGCAGCCTGCGGGTGGGTGACAAGAAGCGGGATGCATCGTTTCCACCTGAGAAAGGGCAGGAAACAGACGATGCCTGAGCTGAGTCTTCCTGAAGACTCGTCTTCCCCACCCCCAAGGAGCCGGGGAACCACCCTCACGGATGCAGGGAGAGTCTGGGCCCCCTAGCAGGGCTCTTCCCCTCCTGCTGCCGTGATGCTCCCTGGGGGAGGGCCGCTGCCCTTCTCTCTGCTTGGTCTGAGATGATTTGAGGAAAGAAGGGACACCGTGTGAGCAACGGACCTGGCCATCCCTCCTCATGGGTCAACCGAGGTGCAGGGAGGAGCGGGTGGAACTTCTTTATTCCCTCCCCATAAGCAGCAGCAGCTAAAGGAAAGTTTGAAAGCCCCAGAAGCCAGCCGTGGTGCCAGACAGTAAGGACCTCTGCTTCCTCTCCTGTTTTTCCCTTTGCACGTAGTGTGAGTATGCGCAGGGCTTCGCTGGGGGCTCAGTGGAAAGCGTCTGCCTGCAGCACAGGGGATGCAGGTTCGACCCCTGGGTTGGGAAGATCCCCTGGAGAAGGAAATGGCAATCCCGCTCCAGTATTCTTGCCTGGGAAACCCCATAGATGGAAGAGCCTGGCGGCTACAGTTCATGGGGTCACAGTAGTTGGGCACAACATAGACACTAACCCACCATGCACCCCACAAGTCATACACACCGCTCCCCCATCATCATGTGATCGTGGGCAGACCCCCGGAGGAGCCTACGGTTCACATAAGCCTTCCTTCCCCGCACTGTTCCCCCACCATCTGCATGTCCCCCAGACCGCAGCCCTCGACCAGGAACACAGGCCTTCACCAGGAACAAGGGCCTCCGTGACTCTCAGACGGTTGAGCAGAGAGACTGTGCCTTTCCCCTGCCACGGTACAGATGTGGGAATTTCCCTCGAGATAAGGACCACACCTCCTTCTCAGCAACTGCTTGTGGCCCCAAGAGCGAGGGGGAGGTCTTATGCCCCCAAAGAAAACGGAATTGCCCGTGACTCATACTAGGCCCTGCTGGTTGAGAAATCTGCTTCCTGGGGTTGGGGGTAGGGGAGTGGAGCAGAACTGGTGCCAGGGGTGTGTGTGTGTGTGTGTGTGTGTGTGTGTGTGTGTGTGTATGTGTGTGTGCATCCGCAGTTGGCCTTCTAGCAAACTATGGCAACGTTGAACTTTCCTGGGACGAGGGCTTTCAGAAAACCAGCTTCCAAACCATTGAACCATCCCTTCCTAGATGATCATGGGGCCCAAAGTCTGTTTGGACTTTGTTTTAAAGAGCAAGACAAAAAGGACTAAATGAGAAGGAAAAATAATTCAGACATGTGAATGATTCCTCCCACAATAACTAATTAAGAAGTTGAACGATCTGCCCCCATGCAAGGTGGGGACAGGGGAGGGTGTTGTAAGAGGTGGGCTCTCGGAGGCTGGGTCTGACGCCTGCTTCCTGGGATCCCAGCTCTCGTCCTGTTTCCAAGCCTTGAAGAGACACCTTCTTGCCTTCTGAAGACTCTGCTGCTTGTTTGATGTGCAGTAGGTCTCTGGAGGGCAACTGGGATTGTCATGCTGGGTCTCGAGGGAAGAGGAAGTGAAGCAGTTTCGATTTTTCTTTCTTTCTTTCTTTCTTTTTTTTGTGCTATTGTGGCAAATGGGAAACATCAACTTGGACAAACAAGATGGGGAACCGAGACTCACCACATGATTCTGATCATTTTCTCACTTTGGCAGAACAGGAGCAGAGAACAAAGGCGCTTTCTGAAGCCACAGCTTAACTTTTAGGCAGTGACGTCTTTGTTTGTCTAGAGAAAGGAAGAGAGAAAATAATGTCTGTTGAAACCTTATTATTTTATTAAGCTGTCTTATTTACTCTTTCTCCAAACCCAATGACATGATACTTGCGTCCCCAGGTCACGCTGGGGAAACTAAGGCAGTTTCTGAAGCAGAAACTGAAGAGGCTTGCCCAAGGTCATTCATGTAGCAATGAATGCTTGAGAAAGGATCCAAAATCTTAAAAAGAATTTTTTTATTGAGGTATAGTTGATTTACAGTGTTTCAGGTATACAGCAATGGAGAAGGAAATGGCAACCCACTCCAGTGTTCTTGCCTGGAGAATCCCAGGGATGGGGGAGCCTGGTGGGCTTCCGTCTATGGGGTTGCACAGAGTCAGACACGACTGAAGCGACTTAGCAGCAGCAGCAGCAGCAGGTATACAGCAAAGCGATTAAGCTACACACACACACACACACACACACACACACACACACACACACACACACGTTGTTACCTAGTTGTTTCAGTCATGTCCCCTTCTTTTGCTGCCTCGTGGACTGTTGCCCTTAAGCCTCCTCTCACTATGAGATATTCTGGGCAAGAATATTGGAGAGGGTTGCCATTTCCTACTCCAGGGGATCTTCCCGATTCAGGGATCAAACCCCAGTCTCTTGAGTCTCCTGCATTGGCAGGAGGGTTCTTTACTGTCTGAGCCTCCAGGGAGCCCATATGCAGGAGCCCTGGGTTCAATATCCCTGGGTCGGGAAGGTCTCCTGGAGTAGGAAGTGGCAGCCCTCTCCAGTGTTCTTGCCTGGAGAATGCCATGGACAGAGGAACCTGGTGGGCTACAGTCCACGACATTGCAAAGAGTCAGACACGGCTGAGCAACTAGCTTTTCTTTCATGTATATTCTGTTTCCATACAGGTCATTACAAAACACCGAGTGGGGTTCCCTGTGCTACTCAGTAGGTCCAAAGGATCCACGAGGGGCTGTGACTGTTGCTAAATTTCCTGTGTTTCCTGGCTCTTGCACGGTCTCTGGCCCTTCCCTCCACACTCATCTATTACTTTGCTCTTCACTCAGGAGCCCTGAGGGACAGTGATCAAACTAGTCCTGGACCAGGTGTAACATCTAGCCCTAGGCTGCCCTGGGCTGTTTCTGGGCAAGGCTGTTCACTGTCCTTCTGCCTTGATTCGAAGATGGGACATGGGGCCAAGGTGGCCACCTCAGCTTGTCCAACAACAATGTGCTCGGGGCTCAGGACAAAGGTTGTCTTACCTGATACGAACCAGGTGGTCAGAGGAGGGCTCAAGGCAGAGACCCTCCATAGACAAACTACATCTGAGACAATGCATATGTGTCGTACTTGTGTGTTTACTCACCCCTTCACCCCTCAGTTACACATGCCTCTAACTCATTTCCAGACGCCGCTTCATGGCCTGAGAGAAGCTGCAGGATCTTATCCCTGTGGATGTCCCCAGCCTCACCTCCTGGCCTCCTTCCTGTTCGCGCTGCTCTTTCTACCCTTTTCTGTTCCTCAAATACCCAAGCTTGCTCACATCAGGACTTTCTTCTCCTCTTTGCTTGGCTGTTCCTTTCTCACCATTTGGGTTTCACACAAATACCACCTTCTTGTAAGGGAACCTGACTATTCCTTCTAAAGTAGCACCTCAGTGACATCACTTTGGTTAACTGACTTCACAGTACTTCTCAGTTACCCATCTTGCTTAGTGCTTCCTTCCATCTAGCTGTTCCTAGTATATCTTTTTCATGATAAACTGATGATCCAGGAAGTGAAATGTTTCTGTGAGTCCTATGAGCCACTCCAGCAAGCTGCTGGAACCTAAGGAGGGGGGTGCTGATCTACAGGTAGCCAGTCAGAAGCACAGGTGACAACCTGAACTTGAGGTTGGCCACTGAAGTTGGGGGCATGGGGTGGGAAGTCTCTTGCAACTGAGCCCTTCACCTATGGGATCTGAGGCTGTCTTCAGGAAGACTGTCAGAGTTTGAACTGGGCTACAGGACAGCCTGGGATTCCCTGGTGGAGCTTGCAGTAAAGAACCTGCCTGCCGATGTAGGAGTCACAGGTTGCGTCCCTGGGCTGGGAAGATCCCCTGGAGAAGGACACGGCAGCCCACTCCAGGAGTTTTGCCTGGAGAATCCCACGGACAGAGGGGCCTGGTGGGGTTGCAGAGAGTTGGACATGACTGAGTGACTTAACAGGCACACACATCGTACATCCTGATGGCACCCAAGTGTTGCTTGGTGTTATGGGAAAACCCCCTCACACCACTCACACACACATTGGAATTGGGTCCATTCTTAGTATTCAAGAATTATTTCTTGAAAAAAGGAACAAAAGGAGAACAGAGTGAGAAGTAAGCTTGGCAATGTCAAGCGGAGTTGGGAAATGCTAAACTGAGGGATTTAGACATCAGTCCCTGGTGACTCAGCTGGTAAAGAATCCGCCTGCAATGCGGGAGACCTGGGTTCAATCCCTGGGTCGGGAAGATCCCCTGGAAGGGGAAAGGCTGCCCACTCCAACATTCTGGCCTGGAGAGTTCCATGGACTGTACAGTCCATGGGGTCACAGAGTTGGACACGACTGAGAGACTTGCACTTCACAGAGGATGATGAGAAGCCATGAAGAGCTGATGGGACGTGTGTGTCTGAGTCACCCTGCTGCAGCACCAGGAACGTGTCGAGGAAAACCCAGGCTGAATTTCCAAGGCTCTGAACCTCAGTTTGTAATCACTATTCTCATTTGCTTTTCTTTTTTTTTTTTAAAGAGTTCCTCTCTGCCCAGTTGTAAAAGCAAGTCTGGAGCTTCCTCTAAAAGTGCAAGGTGGAGAAAGAGTATGATTTCCATTTGGGACATGTTGACTTTGGGGCAAATGAAGGAGCTCTAGGAGGAGGTGTTCTGAAGGAGAGTAGTGCGGTGGTTGCGGCATAGGTGGGGTTCAAGGCTGTGTGAACTTGGGCAAGCTGTTGGATCTCTCTGTGCTCCATAAAGTGGAATGATGAGCACAGCACCACCCTCCTACGCTTGTTAAAAAGATCCGATGAGACAATGTATGGAAAGTGCTTAAGCAGTGCTAGCATATGGTAGGTCCTCAGAAGAAGCTGCACGTCAGCCCTTGTATCATATGGGGACGTGCAGATGGGTGTCATCAGAGAGATGGAGACCTTCAGAGGAGTTGGATCATGCAGGAAGAGTGTGTTAAGGCATGATAAGAAGGTCAAGACAGAGCTCTGATATTTATCAGGGTGATCAGAGAAAGAGGAACCAGCTAGAGATGCTGAGAAGGATTAGCCACAACGGAGGAGCTGGAGAACGCCGTCTGGGCACTAAGTCCCAGGGGTCACCTGCAGGCTGCTTGGGTGGACCTTGGGGAAACCACCAGTGAGCTGGGCAGAAGGCTTCGTGAGAGTCGGGCACCGGGGATGAACGTGTGTGCAGACGGCAAGTGTGGACAGCGTCCTCCTGAGAGCCCCGACTATGAGGAAAATAGAGGAACGGACGCAGGGGAAAGATTTTTTTGTGTTTGATTCATTTTGCCTCTGGAGAACTCAGTTCATTGTTTAAAGATGAAATTCACAGACTTGGAGGGAGGTCTGTGAAGAAGAGTCGGTGGAAAGGATATGAAGATTTAGGAAAACAATAAAATCATGGATGGAAAATGTGACTGTTGTGGAAGAATTAGGAAAAGGAGGGTGGAGGGCAGAGGGAGGAGTCAACCCTAACCAGCTCTCAAGACTGGAAGGAAGGGGCGAGGGTGGGAAGGTTATAAATAAGTTTGTAGGTAGGAGGACAGGAAGTGGGGAGCTATACCTGATACCTGTTTTTGTCTGTGAAGTACGATACTAGGTCATCTGCGGAAATATGTTAATATAGAGCATCTCTCCAACTGTGGGGCATGAAGGAGAAGCTGCAGTTAAGAATCTTAAAATCTCAAGGCTAGGAGGTCCAGGGTTGGAGGAACCAAAGTTGATGGGGACATTATCAATATCTTTATAAATCACTTTACATCGAGTCATATAAAGCAATGAACACAGCACGCCAAGTGAGGATGAGACCTCAGAGGTAATTTGCACATCTTATTAGTGCTAAAACAGTCCATTTTACCTTACGACGCTTTGCTTACTAGCTGCTTGAAGCAGTTCAAGATCTTCTTACTCTGCAGTTTAAACGAAATGCTCACACATTACCTTGTAAAATTAGGAGTAGTTTCAAACACACAACAAAGTTGGAAGAATTTCACCCTGCACACCAATATTATTCACCACCTAGCTTCTACCATGAACATTTTTCTAAGTTGTTTATTTAAACAAACTTCAAATTTTAGAGCGTCCTAGATTTGGAGAAAGCTTGTGATGACAATTCAGGGGCCCCTTGCACTGCCCGCTCTGTGTATGAGCATCGTGTATTAGCAGAGCGCAGCTGTCACATAAATGAGCTAATACTGATACAGCATTATTAGCTGAAACCGCGCACTGTTTCAGGTTTCCTTAGTTTTGGGCTGGCATCCCTTTTTTTCTGCTCTATGACTTCATTCAGGATATCACACTACGTTTTTGAAATCATGTGCTTGCTTGTTTACTGTTGGTTGTGCTGGGTTGGGTTTGCAGGTATTCGCGTCTGCTCGTGTTCGGTGAGCCGCTGCATACGGCTTTTCTGCAGCTGTGGGGAGGGGGGCTGCTCTCCAGCTGCAGCGCCTCCGCCTCTCACTGCAGCGGCTGCTCGTGTTGTGCGGTACAGCTCTAGGGCACGTGGGCTTCAGCAGTTGGGGCTCACGGGCTTAGTTGCTCCTCAGCATGTGAAATCTTCCCAGATCAGGGATCAAATACGTGTCCCCTGCATTGCCAGGTGGATTCTTACCCACTGGATCACAAAGGAAGACCCACATTACATTTTGTTGTCCTCTCTCAAGTTTGTGCAAGGTCCGTCTAGTCAAGGCTATGGTTTTTCCAGTGGTCATGTATGAATGTGAGAGTTGGACTATAAAGAAAGCTGAGCACCAAAGAATTGATGCTTTTGAACTGTGGTGTTCGAAAAGACGTCTGGACTCTCAGTCTCAGTCCATTCTGAAGGAAATCAACCCTGAATATTCATTAGAAGCACTGATGCTGAGGCTGAAGCTCCAATACTTTGGCCACCTGATGCGAAGAACTGACTCACTGGGAAAGACCCTGATGCTGGGAAAGATTGAAGACAGGAGGAGAAGGGGACAACAGAGGCAGAGATGGTTGGATGGCATCATGGACTCAGTGGACATGAATCTGATCAAACTCCAGGAGATGGTGAAGGACAGGGAAGCCTGGTGTGCTGCAGTCCATGGGGTCGCAGAGTTGGACGTGACTGAGTGATTGAACAATAACAATTCTTTAAGTTCCTCTTGGCTGTGACAGTTTCTCAGACTTTCCTTGTATTTGATGACCTTGACAGTTTGAGGAATAATGATCAGGTACTTGGCAGAGTGTCCCTCAGTTGGGAATTGCCTGATAATTTTCTTTTTAAAAAATTAATTATAATTTATTTTTTCCAGTTTTATTGAGATACTAAAGTGTGTAAGTTTAACAGAAACAGACTCACAGACTTAGAGAACAAACATGGTTCCTGGGGGGACAGATAGGGGGAAGGGATAGTTAGGGAGTTTGGGATGGACATTTACACGCTGCTGTATAAAAATGGGTAACCAACAAAGACCTGCTGCATAGCACAGGCAGTCCTGCTCAGCATCATGTGCAGCCTGGATGGGAGGAGTGTTTAGGGGAGAATGGATACATGTATATGTCTGAGTCCCTTTGCTGTCCACCTGAAACTATCACAACATTGTCAATAAGCTATGAAAGTGAAGTTGCTCAGTTGTGTGCGACTCTTTGCGACCCGGTGGACTGTAGGCCACCAGGCTCCTCCGTCCATGGGATTTCCCAGGTAAGAATACTGGAGTGAGCTGCCATTTCCTTCTCCAGGGGATCTTCCCAACCCAGGGATCGAACCCGTATCTCCTACATTACAAGCAGACACTTTAACCTCTGAGCCACCAAAGTTTAATAAAAAGCTGTGTCAGTTTAAGATGTACACTGTGACGACTTGATACATTTACATGTTGTGAAGTTATCACCACGTAGGGTTAGTTAGCACCTCTGTCTCCTTACTTATCATTTCTTTTCTGTGGTGAGAATATTTAAAATCTACTCTGTTAGCAGTTTTCAAGTATGGAAATACAGTATTACTGACCATTATTGCCATGCTTTATATTAGATCTCCAGAATGTATTCATCTTACAACTGAGAGCTGGTGACCTTTGACCAACATCTCCCATTTCCCTATCTTTCACCGTTCTACTTTCTATTTTTATGAGTTCAGCCTTCTTAGAGTCCACATATAAAGGATATCACACCACCTGTATCTTTCTCTGCTTGACTTATTTTTTAGCGTCATGCCCTCAAGATTCATCCCTATTGTTGCAAAATGGCAGGGTTTCCTTCTTCCTCGTGTTGAAAGTAGCATTCCACTATATACTCCCTGTCGCTTTACCCACCCATTTGTAGAGGACACTTAGATCGCTTCCATATCTTGCCCATCGTGAATATGAAGATTTTCTCGCGACCAGCCTGAGGTTTTAAGTTTTTGGTAGGAAGACTGCAGAGGCAATGTGCCATTCACATCACATCACATCAAAGGGATAAACGGTCCTGTCCGCCTGCTTTACCACTGTTGAAGTTGGTCTTGATCACTGGCTGAGGCAGCGATTATTAGGAGGTTTACTCCAAAGAGGGAAGTTGCTCTGTCCCCCACATTTCCACATACTCTTATTAGAAGGAAGCCCTTATGCATAGCCAACACATACAGACTGGAGACTTACGCTTCATCTTCTTGAGGACCTAAGTTTGTTTTTATCCTGTATCTGTCCAGCAATTAGCCACCCTTCTATCCATCCATCCATTCACATTTTTTCTACATCTAAAAATTAATTTGCAAATTTGTTTTCTTTAGTTGCAAGTGACACACGTGGGAAGGGTCATTTCTTCTATGCCCCATCTAGTCCATATTCCAAGTTTTGATTGTATTCTATTTCTGACTGCTCTCCATCCCCCTGAGATGCCCAAAGCATGGAAAACTCTCAGGTGCAGAAAGGAAATAAGCCTGGGCTGATTCATGCATTTGTCCGCCTGCTGGGCAGACATTTCTCAAAGCCCCTGCAGGTCTCCAAGATGATGTCTCCGTTCAGCAGCGGTAACACCTTGCTCAGCTCGTGTGGGCAGCGCCCCTGCCCCCCACTGTCTGAACCAGCCTCTCTGGCCTGTTTGTCCACCTCTTCTAGGGCTTCAAGGCAACAAATAAGAAGTAAATAGAAAGAGAACATAATCCACTTCTGCCTCTGCTGACCTTGTCTCCATGCTCAGCCCCCAGTTCCCGCTTTTCTCATTACCCCCTTCAAGAGGGACACAAAGTTTATGCACTGAAGGGAAACTTTCCATTTCCCAATACATATGCATACATTGGACTTGCATTTTGCATAAAATGAACTTGGAGTTGAAGACAAATATGGTGTATTTTGGAAGATATATACAAAACAACTGCTTCACATTTTGCAAAGATGACAAATTTGACATTTTGTGCCAATGTTAGGCCTTCCCAGGTGGATTCCCAATGTTAGGGTTCCCAGTGGCAGAGAACCTGCCTGCCGCACAGGAGACGCGGGTTCCATCCCTGGGTCAGGAAGACCCCTGGAGGAGGAAATGGCACCCCGCTCCAGGACTCTTACCTGGAAAATCCCAAGGACAGAGGAGCCTGGCGGGCTACAGTCCAAGGGGTCGCAAAAGAGAGTCAGACATGACTGAGCAACTGAACAAAAAAAACAATCTTTGACTGCTGACCACCTGCAAAGTATACTGCTGCTTCCAGCATTTAAACAGTTTTGTTTTTTAAATTAAGAGATAGTAAGATATAGCAAAATTGGTGTGCAGAATCCTATGAGTTTTACTGTCAAGGTTTGTTTGTATAACCAACCGACCACCACAATCAGGATACAGAACAGATTCCAACACGAAAAACCATCTTCTACCAAAACAACCTCGGCAGTCATCCTCTCCCGAGTCCCTAGGCCCTGGCAATCACTGTTGTGTTCTCTGCCACTGTTTGTCTTCTGCAGAATGTTCTTATATGTAAGGCGTCTCATGGTATGTCGTCTGCTGAGACTGACTTCTTTCACTCCAAGTGATACCTTTGAGATGCATCCAAACGGCTGCATGGATCAAGAGTCCATCGTTCTTTATTGCTGAGTGGCTTTCCATGGTATCGACGTGCCACCATTCTTGCACCCATTTGCCGGTTGGAAGATATTTGGGTTATTTTCATTTCTTGACAATTATGAATAGAGCTGCTGTAAACATTCGTGTACATTTCACTTCTCTAGGGCAAATACCTCAGAATGGTAATGCTAGTTCACAGGGTAAGTGAATATTTAACTTTATTACAAATGACCAAACTGGTTTCCAAAGTAGCTGCGCCACTTTGCATGGTTACCAACAGCAGAGGACAGAGTTCCAGCTGCCTTGCTGTTCAGTCCCTGATAATGGAGGGCTCAGGGGTGGAGCCGGGACTTCATTTCTCTCCATGCTAAACCTGCGGGGCAGGTCCCCAGGGCTGGAGCTGGCCTTCAGTGTCAGAGAGCTCTTGTGCTGTGGCCCCACCTCCCTCCCCCGGCTTCAAGAAAGCCCGAGTTCTTCTAGAAGCGCTTCTGGACTTCTGGATCTCCGCACAGGCTTTGCGTTCCCCTTTGTTATTTCGCTGCCACTCTTTGAGCTCTTCTCTGTGGCAAGCACTTTGCTGAGCCCAGTCTCATTTTTAATTATTATTGTTAAATATTTTAAGCATAATATAAGCACTTTCTTTTTCTTAATTATTATTGTTAAATATTTCAAACACCATGAGTGAGTGAAGTCGCTCAGTCGTGTCCAACTCTTTGCGACCCCATGGACTGTAACCTACCAGGCTCCTTCGTCCATGGGATTTTCCAGGCAAGAATACTGGAGTGGGTTGCCATTTCCTTTTCCAGGGAAACTTCCCGACCCAGGGATTGAACCCGGGTCTCCCGCCTTGAAGGCCAAGGCTTTTAACCTCTGAGCCACCAGGGAATCCCAATGCACCCCTTACCCCAAATTGATAAATTCGTATTTTGCCCTCTTAGCTTCAGATCCTCTTGTTTTAAGAATTAAGACTTTACAAATATATTGAAGTCCTCCCCTCCCCAATCTCATTCCTCTCCCGCCCTTCCTAGAAACAACTGCTTTCAGAAGATTGGTAGATGGCATCCTTCCATGTTTTTATACACTTACTACCAATGTAAATATTCATAAAGAATATATAGTATTTTTTGCTTAAACCTTTTACCTTTTTTTTATTGTGATGGAAAACTTAAGGTGAAATCTAACCTAACAAATTTTTAGAAGTACAATACATTCATGTTTGGGCTTTTCAGGAGGCACAGAGATAAAGAATATGCCTGCCAGTGCAGGAGACACAAAGACGCGGGTTTGATCCTTGGGTTGGGAAGATCCCCTGGAGTATGAAGTGGCAACCCACTCCAGGATTCTCGCCTGGAAATTTCCGTGCACAGGGAAGCCTGGAGGGCTACAGTCCACGGGGTGGCGAAGAGCTGGACAGGACTCAGTGACTGAGCACAGCCCAGCGCAGCAGGCTCAGCTGTGTGTGTGCTTGGCTGGACAGCGGCTCTCTGGAACTGTTTCAGCTTGCGTAACAGAAACTCTAGAACCCTGGAACAGTAACTCCAGATTTTCCCTTCTCAGCTGCTGGAAACCACCATCCCACTTTCTGTTGTACTAAGAAGTACCTGACTACTGTAGAGCCTGAGCTACTCCATCTTATAAAAGAATTCCACTTTTGCAAAGGTACCAGGCAAACAGACTTAGACTTTGGATATTGCCTAAACTTGCCCTGCTATGCACAAGCCAACCAACCTTTAGGATAAACCTCCTGAGTTTAAGTTCAAGGATTTGTGATTTACCTTGGAAGTAATAATTTACATTTGTGACATTTTTGATTTACCTTGGAAGTGATGATTTACCTTTGTGAAATAATGATTCACCATGTAAGTGAAAAAATAAACCAATCAGAAATCCACACACAACCCTATAGAAGAGGGTAACCAATCAGTCCTTCAGCCTGAACACCCCCTTTTTGTTACCCTTTTACCTGAATATTCCCTATAAAAGCAGTGTAACCCAAAACTCGGGGCTCCCTCCCTATAGCCGCTGCGTCGGTGCCGGTGGGAGCCCCAGCTCGAGCTTGGTAATAAAAACTCTCTTGCTTTTGCATCGGATACCAGCTCCCTGGTGGTCATTGGGAGATTTCGTGACTTGGGCACAACACTCCTTTGCATCACTACTTTACATATCAGGGGGATCAGGCAGTATCTATCGTTCTGTGACTGGATTATTTTATTGAGCATAAGGTCCTCAAGGTTCATTCCTGTTGCAGCACGTAGCATGTGACAAGATTTTCTTCTTCAGTAAGGCTGAATAATTTGCATCCCCACATCTACTACTTGCAACAGCCGCAAGTGGAAACGACCTAAGTATCTATCATGGGTAAACTGATGAAGAAAGCGAGCTATATGCATACAAGTGAATGCTATTAAGCCTTTCCCCTTTGGACGCGTTTTCTGTGTGCATATTACTATCCCATTTTACAGATGAGGAGACTAACGCCCTGGTGAATTATTAGATGAGGGAGGCTTGCAAATACCTGGTTGGCTTGCACAGTGTCTCCCACACTCTCCCGAAACACACAGAGATCAGTGCTCTCCTGCTCCTTTGGTCTTACGCAAACCAGGACCTCTTCACCAACACCAATAAGCCTTGGGGGACAGAGGAAGCCTAGTCTCACTCAGGAGGACAGGCCCTGGGGCATAGTTGACTGTGGAATGCGAGCTAACAGTACAGTGTCCAGCATCTGAGAAGTGGGTAATAAATTTGCACTGAATGCTGGAAGAAAGCAATGAACAAGTGGAAGGTGCCTCAGCTCTGAACTTCTCCAGTGCCAGGAGGACATGCTTTGCCCATGCCCTTGAGTTAACACCAGTCTTGAATTTCCAGTCCACGGGCTTCCCAGAACTTCCCTTTGTACAGACAGAAAACTTGCCTCTATCATTTGCTCATTCGACACTGGATAAAGAAAGCCTATCTCTCTCACCCAGGCTTGGTTTTGTTGATACTTGCAGATAAAAAAATGGATGGCCAACAATAAGCGGAAGTTTGAAGGTCATCCATCTTAACGTAAGAAGTGGTACCAAGAAGCTGCCTCCCTCGGGCTGACATGTCACGGTCCAGAATCCGGCCCAAGACTCTCCCCGAGAGGTGTTTCCCCCTCCACTAGAGCCTCAGATTTCAGAACTTCGTGTCTCAACATCATGTCTTCTTGCTGTTGCTGTTTTGTGTAAGATTAAACACAATTACTTCTTCACTATTTACCATTTTATTTTAATTCAATTAATGCTTAAAAATGTTTTTATTGTGGTAAAAGTCATATAATGTAAAACCTCCTGTGTTAATCATATTTAGCTCTACAGCTCAGGGGCACTAAGCACATTCACATTGTTGTGGAACTCTCCCCATCATTCGTCTCCTGAAGTTCTCACCTCCCTGAACTGAAACTCTGTCCCCATCAAACACTAATTCCACATTCCCCCTCCCCATCGTCACCCACAGCCTCTGGCCTCTACCATCTATACCCTACTATGTTTAAAATAGATAACTGATGAGAACCTACTGTGTATCATACAGAGGGGAAGAAAGAAGACACATCTGTTTGTAGGGCACGTATTAAGTTAGCCCTAAAAATGCATTCCAGTATGACGGTGCTGTGCTGCACTCAAGTCGCTTCAGCCGTGTCTGACTCTTTGCGACCCCATGGACTGTAGACCCCAGGCTCCTCTGTCTATAGGATTCTCCAGGCAAGAACACTGGAATGGGTTGGATGCCCTCCTCCAGGGGGCCTTCCCAACTCAAAGCTCGAACCTGCATCTCTCATGTCTCCTGCATTGGCAAGTGGGTTCTTTACCAGCAGCGTAGCGCCAACTGGGGAGCCCCCAGTATGCATTAGCAGTAGCACTGTTAGTTGCTCAGTTGTGTCCGACTCTGCGACCCCACGAACTCTAGCCTGCCAGGCTCCTCTGTCCATGGGATTCTCCAGGCAAGAACACTGGAGTGGATTGCCATTCCCTTCTCCAGCCAATATGCGATAGATGTAGACAAATACTGCTTGATTCCACTTATATGAGATACTTAGAATAATTTGAATTCATAGAATCAGGAAGTACATTGGTAATTCATTTAATTTTTTAACTCCAAAAAATCTTTTCCTCTTTCTGGGCAATATCGCATGAAATTGTGACTTAGATGAGCTAATTGCATTTTTCCAACATGCAATAATGCGTGTGCTTGCGTGCATGTGCACAAAACCTAATCTCTTTCAAATGTGTGTTTTCATCTGTGTGTGCGTGTGTACTAAGTCGCTTTAGTCGTGTCTGACTCTTTGAGACCCTATGGACTGTAACCTGCCCGGCTCCTCCGTCCATGGGACTCTCCAGGCAAGAACACTGGAGTGAGCTGCCATACCCTCCTCCAGGGGATCTTCCCGACCCAGGGATCCAACCAGCGTCTCTTGCATCTCCTGCATGGCAGGCAGAGTCGTATTGCTGAGCCACCAGGGAGGCCCGTATTCATCTATATTCTAACTCAAATCGCTTTGTGTGCCGCGCCAGTGGAACTCTGTCTCTGTCTGTAGACCTGGAGTTGGCCACACTGAACGCACAGCTCAGGAAATACACTGGTGTGTAGGCCTCAGTGAGGAAACCAAACCAAACCATACTCTTTTTTTGATACTGTAACTCTAGATCCAGCCTGGCATGGACTAGACTGGATATTTCTTGATACCTGTGTGTGTTCAAGGAGGGGAGCTTTTTGCTTAAGAGTTACAACCCAGAACTGGACTTCCTGATCTGTAAACTGGGGTCCAAAATCCCTAGCGATCAGACTATGTTTTTGGTCACAGGCAGCAGAAACTGACTCTACATTAAACAACAAATGGCATGCATTGAACAACTGTGGAGGCTGGGAGCTCAAAAAATGGAAGGCATAGGAACAGTCTCGGAAAGCGGGCAGCAGCCATGGGACCTCGAAGGGTCAGGCTGCAGGACCCACACTGCAGGGCCACCCTTGGGAGCCAGGTAAGGCGTAGAGAGTGCTCCAGATGTTCCAGGTGAATACGCGTCTCTGCATCACCAGCTCAGACCTCAAAATCCTGGTGCTGAGTGTCTGATGGGCTGCATCAAGAGAGGAGAGGGATGGGGAAAGTTAACCCCCTTGGTTCTGCTGTGTAATACACACTCCTTCAACCGTGGCCGCGATGACAGGCGCACCCCCCCAAGGGATGTGCTGCGGCTGCTGCTTAGTTGCTCATTCATGTCTGACTCTCTGCGACCCCATGGACTGTAGACTGCCAGGCTCCTCTGTCCATGGGATTTCCCAGGCAAGAATACTGGAGTGGGTTGCCATTTTCTACTCCACCCAAGGGATGTGCTCGGTGCTAATTGGACTAAGGCTGCTGATGCTGGACCACTGAAAGGGGAACAATCCTTATGCTGACCTTTCCAAGGTCAATCCCAATTATTTGAAATTAATCTGTACAGAGTGCCTGGTACCTGATTAAATAATTCCATGGATGGCCTGAGCAGATATATGAAAACCTTTAAAGAGAGAGAGAGAAAGAGAAACTCTAACTTAAAATGAAATACCAGTAATCTCCCTGGGAGAACTCGAAAGGGGCGGTGTAGAATTGTTCTTTAAAAGCTCTCTCTTTTCTAGACCAAGCCACCAATTATGAACAAAGCAGTTTTTAACACGTGGCTTCTGCATATAGAGCCAGCGCTGAGGCTAGCTGTTGGAGGCAGCACTTATATTGCCAAAGGACATTTAGATGGAAAGCAGCACACGTTCCAGAATGACTGTGTCCTCCAGGAAGGACATGGAACTCTGGACTCCACCACCCAGCCAACGGTGTGAACCAGAAGGTCTACCACCTGGGTCCCCTGAGAGTTTGATCTAAGATGGAAAGAAAAATAAAATGTCACAGCAGAAGGTTTAAAACTGAGGGCTAACCTTGTTAAAAGACCCTACACCATGTTTCCTTCTGGACAGAGTAGAAATGATGTTTCAGTTAGAGTGTTTAGTAGAACAAAACAAAAATGGCATTCTTTCCTCTGGAAGTCCCCCAATATCCAATTTATGGTTACCTTTTAGGATTCTTACTGCCAGCTTGCGGTCTGGGGCCCAGTCAGCTTTAAGAATTATCTGGGAGTTTGCTAATGGGACAGACCCCTGGAACCTACCCAAAGATCTTAGTCCAGAGGACTCAGAGAGATCCAAAACCTGCATTTTCCCCTGGCTCCCCATTCAAGGAGTCTGACCTGGTGGCCTAGTCTGAGTTTACTTTTTCTTGCCATGGAGAAAGCTTGCTAGAACAAGTTTAGTAAAAATGGGGCCCGCTAGGTTAAATAAAATTTCACAGGGAGTGTTAAGAAACCCTGAACTACAAAACACAGACTGTAGTAAATGTTTAAGGAAATTAACTCATGCAGGTACCTTTTCCCATGAGGATAGTTGTTGCGCTGGTTGAAAATCATTTTCAGTTTAACAGGCCTCTTAAAGGCCTCAACTAAGTAAACAAGTTGTTATATTGGCTCAAATTATTGTGCTTATTTAATGACAGTTCTAGCTACTGTGTGCTCACTTCGTACTCTGTGCTCTGGGTTTTACATATCTGATTACATTTAATTCCCAAGAAACCCCATCAGATGCGATATTATGGTTCCATTTCACAGCTGAGAAAATGGAATCTTAGTAAGATCTCGCCCAAGTCAAGATCAGGATTCAGATCAAGTCTGTGTGACCCTAGAGTCTATTAACCTCTGCGATGAGTTTGACAGGACCATCAGGGCATTTTAAAATTCATTGTTCCCAGTGTGATGCTGATATTCTACCTGCCATCCTTGGTATGCATCAGATTATTGAGGGGCTTCTAGGACTTCTCCCATATGGGTGAAAGTGAAAGTGAAAGTTAGTCACTCAGTCGTGTCGGACTCTTATGCGACATCATGGACTGTAGCCCACCAGGCTCCTCTGTCCATGGAATTCTCCAGGCAAGAGTACTGGAGTGGGTTGCCTTTTCCTTCTCCAGGGGATCTTCCCAATCCAAGGACTGAACCCAGGTCTTGGGCATTGCAGGCAGACTCTTTACCAACCTAGCTACCAGGGAAATCAATCTAAATTGCTGAAGTAGACTTCAATTATATAGGTTAAGGGAACACCAAAGGCAGCCTTGGCAGGAGCGAATGTCACAAAACGACAGCATGCACCCTCGCGCCCTGCTAACTGGAGCCAGAATGGAAGCTTTCTTGGGAGAGAGAAGGGTGAGATGCAGCAAAGCTATAGGAGTCCACAGCCTTGGCCCAGCAAGCCTGCTTCTGGCAATTCACCCTGGAGGCACGTGCACGTGTATGCTCCGTCGCTTCAGTCATGTCCAGCTCTGTAAGACCCCAGGGACCATGGCCCACCAGGCTCCTCTGTCCACGGGATTATTCTGGCAAGAATACTGGAGTGGGTTGCCAGTTCCTCCTCCAGGGCATCTTCCCAGCCCTGGGCTCGAACCCGCACCTCCTGTGGCTCCCACACTGGCAGGTTGATTCTTTACCACTGAGCCATCTGGGAAAGTCTACTTCTAGTAATTTATCCTGCAGACATAATCATGGATAAAAGAAGATTCATTTCTGAATTGTTTATAATAGTGAAATTTGGAATCAACATAAATATCCAACTGTAGGGAGTTACTGAAATAAATTCTAGTACCTGCAGATACCAGGACATGTTACAGCCATTTAAAAACCTGCTCCAGACATTCAACCATAGGAAAGATGTTCACAATATGTTGCATACATTTTTTAAAAGGGATTATACAGAATTGTCCAATAAAGGACAGAAATTGTATGGACCTAACAGAAGCAGAAGATATTAAGAAGATGTGGCAAGAATACACAGAAGAACTATATAGAAAAGATCTTCATGACCCAGATAATCACGATGGTGTGATCACTCACCTAGAGACAGATATCCTGGAATGCGAAGTCAAGTGGGCCTTAAGAAGCATCACTATGAACAGAACTACAGGAGGTGATGGAATTCCAGTTGAGCTGTTTCAAATCCTAAAAGTTGATGCTGTGAAAGTGCTGCATTCAATATGCCAGCAAATTTGGAAAACTCAGCAGTGGCCACAGGACTGGAAAAGGTCAGTTTTCATTCCAATCCCAAAGAAAGGAAATGCCAAAGAATGCTCAAACTACCACACAATTGCTCTCATCTCACACGCTAGTAAAGTAATGCTCAAAATTCTCCAAGTCAGGCTTCAACAGTACAAGAACCATGAACTTCCAGATGTTCAAGCTGAATTTAGAAAAAGCAGAGGAACCAGAGATTAAATTGCCAACATCCATGGGATCATCGAAAAAAGAGCAAGAGAGTTCCAGAAAAACATCTATTTCTGCTTTACTGACTATGCCAAAGCCTTTGATTGTGTGGATCACAACAAACTGTGGAATATTCTGAAAGAAATGGGAATACCAGACCACCTGACCTGCCTCCTGAGAAATCTGTATGCAGGTCAAGAACAGTTAGAACTGGACATGGAACAACAGACTGGTTCCAAATAGGAAAGGAGTACATCAAGGCTGTATATTGTCACCCTGCTTATTTAACTTCTATGCAGAATGCATCATGAGAAATGCTGGATTGGATGAAGCACAAGCTGGAATCAAGATTGCCGCGAGAAATATCAATTACCTCAGATATGCAGATGACACCATCCTTATGGCAGAAAGTGAAGAAGAACTAAAGAGCCTCTTGATGAAAGTGAAAGAGGAGAGTGAAAAATTTGGCTTAAAGCTCAACATTCAGAAAACTAAGATCATGCCATCCGGTTCCATCACTCCATGGGAAATAGATGGGGAAACATTGGAAACAGTGTCAGACTTTATTTTTTGGGGCTCCAAAATCACTGCAGATGGTGACTGCAGCCATGAAATTAAAAGACACTTGCTCCTTAGAAGAAAAGTCATGACCAACCTAGACAGCATATTAGAAAGTAGAGACATTACTTTGCTGACAAAGGTCTGTCTAGTCAAAGCTATGGTTCTTCCAGTAGTCATGTATGGATGTGAGAGTTGGCCTGTAAAGAAAGCTGAGCACTGAAGAATTGATGCTTTTGAACTGTGATGCTGGAGAAGACTCTTGATGTCTGAACTTGATGTCTGTTAGAGTCCCTTGGACAGCGAGGAGATCCAACCAGTCCATCCTAAAGAAAATCAGTCCTGAATATTCATTGAAAGGACTGATGCTGAAGCTGAAACTCTTAATACTTTGGCCACCTGATGTGAAGAACTGACTCATTGGAAAAGACCCTGATGCTGGGAAAGATTGAAGGCAGGAAGAGAATGGGACGACAGGGGATGAGATGGTTGGGTGGCATCACCAACTCAATGGACATGAGTTTAAGTGAACTCTGGGAGTTGGTGATGGACAGGGAACCCTGGTGTGCTGTTCATGGGGTCGCAAGGAGTCAGACACGACTGAGTGACTGAACTGAAGTGAACTGATGAAGAACTGTAAGAATAATGTGATCCCATTTTGACACTGAAAAAGAATTTTTAAAAAAGAAAATAATTTTTGTGTTCAATTTTTACTATTCTTTTTTCTTGCTCGTGTTTTATTAACGTTTCCATAATGACTGTTTTACCTTTGTAGAAAGAGAAAAATCAGAACTTTATTCAAACCATATAAACTATGAGGGTAATAACCAACTTGAAGGCATTTGGGTGTTGCAAGTCTATGACACCATCATGCCTACTCCCCGCCCCACTGCCCCTGCTATCTTTGCCGTCTGACCAACTGAGCACTCCAGGCAGTGCCGAGGATTCACTGCATTCTAAACAGAGGTGCCTCAGAGTCTTCCTGGAGATACGAAAACCCCCATGTGCTGTTTCAGTTACGTCCTGAAAAGTCTGACCTCCCTGTTTGCAATTAGAGGGTGCTCTTGACTCATGTGCTTCCAGCCCTCCAGCCCTGGCTGAGTCTTACAGATGCCCTAGTTGCGCTTTTTAGGAGAAACCAAAAAGCAAGCTGAAGAGGCACCAGGTCTGGAAGAATTCCCGCATGCTGGATGGTGAGAAAGGGAAACGAACCTGTATTCTGGTTTCCCAAGGTCCTGCCAGCCAGGCTGTCGCAGAGCCTTAATCTGGGCCGGTTAGGCCTCATAAAGCCCCTCTGTGCCAGCAAGCCTGTCTCTCCTGAGATACTGTGTTGACCTGCCCTCAAGGAGAACCTCATCCAGTGGGAGAGGTGAGTGGTCAGATGGCCCCTCCTGTTTGGCGGTACATGAAGAGTGGGTGCAGCTCCCTGGGGAGCACCCGTGTTTGGAGGCTCAGGGAATCTCCCAAGGAGGTAATGCTTAACACTGACATTCCCTTAGCATTGAAGTGGAGAGCAGGCGCTTTACTCTTTCTCATGGAAGGGACAGGGTAATGTTCTCAACCTCCGCTGAATCATCTGAAGTGATTCTGAAGTCTGTTTTTGGGGAAGTGGGGGGCTGGGGCTCTAGAACCCTTGTCAGATAATCAGACAAGAGCTAAGAAAAGTCAGGAAGGGAGATAAGCCTGGGGTTGTGAGGTACAGCAACCAGACTCAAAGGCGGGCTTCGAGTCTGACCCAGTCTCTGATTACGGGGCCGGACCAAGAGGGAGAGTAGGAGCCAACGTGGCTAGGGGCAGGGGCAGGGCGGAGGCGGAGAGACGGAAGCGCAGGGAGCCATGGACGGTGAGAGCGGTGCAGCTCGGGGAAGGCCACCAGGGGGAGCTCGAGGTAGCTATTGCTACTGCAGTTTGCTCCCTTGCGACTGTGGCTTTCTTTTTTTTTCTTTTTTTTTAATTGGAAGAAAATCACTTTACAATGTAGTGTTGGTTTTTGCCATACAACAACGTGAACCAGTCATTATACACACATGTATATGTCCACCCTCCCTCTTGAGCCTCCCCCCTCCCCCCACTCCACCTGTCTAGGTCATCACAGTGCAGCCCCAGGCTGGGCTCCTTGTGTTATACAGCAACTTCCCACTAGCTTTCCGTTTCACACGTTAGTTGCTCAGTCATGTCCAACTCTTTGTGACCCCGTGGACTGTAGCCCACCGGGCTCTCTGTCCATGGAATTCTCCAAGCAAGAACACTAGAGTGGGTAGCCATTCCCTTCTCCAGGGGAGCTTCTTGGATCTTCCAGGAATCAAACCTGGGTCTTCCGTGTTGCAGGCAGATTCTTTACGGTCGGAGCCACCAGGGAAACCCATTTTACACATGATAGTGTATATATACATGAGAGCTGTATGTTTGTCAATGATACATTCTCAGTTTGTCCCACACTTGCCTTCTCCTGCTGTGCCCACAAATCCAGTGCTCATTGCAACACTAATTACAATAGCTGTGATTATGGTTTTAAGGTTCTTCAGCCTTTGGGGTCAGGAGGAGTAAAACCCTTTACAAGACCCAACCAGGCACTGAGAGAAGAGGGGGGCCGGGATAGAGGAAATGCTGTTCGACATTAAACCTAACAGGGTATACATGACTTAACAAGGCTGGAGAGGAAGAACAGAGATGCCTTCATATGGTTCGTGGTTAAAGAGAGACACACCAGTCTGTGAATTTCCCCAAGGTCAGCCATGCACCCTGCTCTCCTGACAGCTTACCTCTATCCATGGCCCTCCTGAGCTGTTTCCAGTGACGTGTTCCCTTTACTTCACGTCTTTGGTATCCATCAGCGTGCGGGAACCTTCCCCAACCGCCCAGCCAGGAAGTCCTGTCGCTCTCTCTCTCTCAACCAGGCTTGTGCGTCCACAACCGCTGTGTCTATTGATAGTGACCTCTGGGTCCACTGTTTGCTTCTTGCTCATTGGTTTCCTCACCCCTTTTTGAAAAGGTGAATTTTGAGTCAAGACCTGAGGAGGTGAGGGAGCGAGGCAGGAGGACACTGGGGCAGAGTTCCCGACAGAGGGGCCAGCGGCATGGAGGGGGCTCTGACCACGGAAGCTTCTCGTCTCCACTCCTTGTCATGCCACGAGCTCCCTGCCTCTATGCCGGCTCCCCGCCAGTCCTCTCTCTGCGGTTCCAGTGTCAGTTGCTCAGTTGTGTCCAACTCTTTGCAACCCCGGGGACTGCAGCCCACCAGGCTCCTCTGTCCTTGGGATTCTCCAGGCAAGAATACCAGAGTGGTTGTCATTTCTTTCCCCAGGGGATCTTCCCACCCAGGGGTCAAACCTGAGTCTCCTACTTTGCAGGCGGATTCCTTACTATCTGAGCCGAGAGGGAAGCTCTACATATGGCTGGGGTGACTCTACAAAATATAATTCAGAGCCCATCAGTTCCCTGCCCCAAACCCACCGGGAGACCTCTACCACACTCAGAACAAATACCAAAGTCCTGCCCAGGGGCCAGCAGTGTCTCTGAAGTCATGTCCTCTCTCCTGCCTCCCTGGCTCACTGCTTCCCAGCTTCTCTGCTAGGATGCTGTTTCTGGAACACACCAAGCAGGCTGCAGCCTCACAAGCTTCACCCACAGCTTCTGCTCAGGTGTCCTTCCTGGCTGCCTCGGTCTGGCTTCCTGACTTCTTACAGATGCCACTGCCTCAGGAGGACCTCCTTGACTGACCTGTCCAAGCCGGCACTCCTCACCCTCTGTCCCTTCACTCTGCTTTGTTTGTCTTCATGATACTTATCACTTCCTCCCATCATTTTATATATTTATAATATAGCTTATAATTGATCAAATGTTTACTATGTGCTGAACGCTATTCTAAATGTCCAAGAATTAATTTGTATTCCCCTAAACTCAATGAGGATGATGTTCTTATTAACTATATTTTATAGGTTAATAACCTGAGATTCAGAGAGCTCAAGACACTTGTTTAAACTGGTGAGTGTCAGAGAGGATTCAAACCCTGGAGCGTCCATTATTGACTACAACCCTCTAGACCAGCACTGCCCTAAAGAGCTTGGTGATGATAGAAATGTTCTGTGTCCAAAATGGCAGCTGGGCTATGTGTGACTGCTGACTGCTTGAAATGCTTGTAGCTGAGGAACTGAAATTTTAATTTTATTTCATTTCACTTTGCTTTCGATTTAAACAGCCACATGCGGCTAGTGGCTGCCGTATTGCACAGTAGAATCCCAGAGACCCTTATTTGTTCCTTCGCTAATGCTTTTCTCCTGCACACAGATGGAGTTTCTCTGTGCCTCAGTTTCCCTGTCTTCAGTTCAGTCGCTCAGTCGTGTCCAACTCTTTGTGACCCCAGGGACTGCAGCATGCCAGTCTTCCCTGTCCATCACCACTCCTTATCTTACAGTAAAAGGCAAAAGATTTACACAATCTGAAGAGACACCAGAGTATATCCTTATCTAATAGTGAGGAAAATAGCTTATAGGGCTCTTATGAGGATGAAATAAACATGTATATATGGCTTAGGACATAGCCTGGCACAAAGTAAATATTCAATGACTGTTAATTATAATCATCACTACTATCTTGTTGTTATTTTTATCATTATAAGACCCCATAAAGCTAAAGGCTTTGTTTTCTCGTGAATCTCCGTTATCTAGAATGTTTTGGCACATAGCAGGCACTCGATACATGTTTCTTGAAAGAATAAGTAAGTGGATTGAATTGAATACAGGACTTGGATAAAGATCAGCAGTCACAGGCTCAACCTCTGGGGAGCTTGACAGGGAAGCGAATGAGAGAAGCGTGATGGCGCAAGAGGGAAGGAGACTGAGGACTGGAAACCTGAAGCGAACATGCCCCAGGTGAGGTGTTCAAAGTCATTTCCTGGGAGTGGGGGCAGCGCAAGGAGTGCTGTGG
This sequence comes from Budorcas taxicolor, assembly GCF_023091745.1. Taxonomy (NCBI): domain Eukaryota; kingdom Metazoa; phylum Chordata; class Mammalia; order Artiodactyla; family Bovidae; genus Budorcas; species Budorcas taxicolor. The sequence goes on along the minus strand of NC_068929.1, from coordinate 5,872,247 downwards.
TCCAAGCAGAACTCCCGTAACTAAAGGACACCCACCGGTGGTGACTCTGGGGGGCTTCCTTGCTCTATAATGACGAGTCTCTGGCTCCACTTTCCAGAGGTTCAACTCTAGGCATCTTCTGAACGTGAAGCATCTAGGATCCAGTGCTCAGAAAACCAGCACCATAGATGCTGCTGCTGAATGAAAGCATAGTCATTCAGGTTCTCACTCAGTACAGATCTTCCTGAGGGAACAGAATGGTGCCTCAGAACTTACATGTGCCAAAAAGAAAGAAAAGAATGAAATGTCACTGGCTTGGGAAACAGGAACGTCAGTCTGGGAGTCGCAGCTGAGTTGGCACCAATGGCAGGGAAAGGGCATGTCCGGAAGGAAGTCTTCTCTTGGACAGGGTTTGTGTTCCGAACTCCGCGCCTGGAGTCAGACGTCATGAGCTCACCCTGGGCCATTCACTGGTTTTCTTGACGAGACCCAGCAGGTAGAGTGACCCACACCAAGGAAACTGCTATTTCTTGCTCTCCTCCCAGCCGTGCATCTCCTCCCAGATGCGTTTATGTGGGCACTGCGCAGGTGAACGTCGCCCCGGCTGGGGCTTCTGCAACGTCAGCTCGCCTCGTTTGCCTTTCACCAGTGCCCCGGATGGTGCCGGGAATCCTGCTCTAAGAGTCAGCATCCTTCGTGAGAGTCGAGCTGCGTGATCTGCGTCACCTCTGGGCAGTAACTAGGTCGATGAGTTCTTCCAACTAAAAGAGTCTATGTCATTCATTGATTCTAAATCAGAAGTGGCTCACTGGGACAGACCTCAGATGTGACTTCTTGGGCCCACTTGTTTGTTTCTTTTCTTTTTTTTTAAGTTAGTTAATGTATTAGTTGTAACAAATCACCACAAATACAGTGGTTTAAAACAACACAAATTCATTATCTTACAGCTCTGGAGGGTGAAAGTCTGACTTAGGTCTCACTGGGCTAAAGTAAGGGGCTATGTTCCTTCCTGAAGAGTCTAGGAGAGAATCCTTTTCCTTGCCTTTCCCAGTTGCTAGAGGCCACTCATATTCCTTGGCCTCCTTCCTTCATTTTTCAAAACCAGAAATGTTTCATCTCTCTGTGTCTTTTTTCTACAGTCACTGATCACATTTCCCATTGACTCTTCCCTCTTCTGCCTCCCTCTTCCACTTCTAAGGACCCTTGTGATTACATTGGGTCCATCCAAGTTTTCAAGATAATCTCAGTATTTTAAGGGTACTTGACTATATTCTGCCTAGCACAGTAGACCGCATTTTATTTTTTTGCAACATAAAAATCTTGCTTTTTATTTTTTAAAAAAGGCCTAGCAACACTGGACCCCAACCTCACACTACCAGGCTCCCATTACAGTGTGGCAGCGATGAGCTTAGACTGAGCTGCTTCTAGCTTGCCTTAGTCCCCACCCCTCCTTATAAGCTACCTGCCTAATGTCCAGAATAAAGTACCATTTACCCTTGCCTTGGGTTACTGTTTTTCCTACCAAGCTCGCTTATCTCATCTGCATTTTTCTGCTGGCCTCTTCAGCCTTTGAGCCTGCAGCATCTCTTCTTAATTCTTAGGAGATGTCAACGTTACCATTGTTGTTATCTGTCCATATCAGAAAAATTACATAGCTCTGTATGCAACTGACCTTACCCCACATGTGACATGGGAAAGGGGAGCTCAGTGTTGTATGCAACTCAGGAACTCACCAGCTCATTGCTGGTCTTTGAGGAAGGAGGAATGAGTCAGACACGCTCACAACAGTGAACAATGCTAACAAGAAACACCATCTCTGGTGTGCCAGGGACTGCACTTTGTGCTTGCCATTTTATTTCACTGAGTCTTCACAATCACTTAATGAGGTTGATGCCATTATTCGGCTTCCCCCACTTCCCTCTGAAAATTGTGGCACAGAGAAGTTAAGTCGCCCAAGTTCACACAGCTGGCGTGTAACAAAGTTGGGATTCAAAACTGTTATTTTGATTTCAGAGTCTGAGTCTTGATTCCTATAAATTCTGCCTTTAGAGTGAAAGAACTATCTGTGGTTGCAAGCTTTGGAGGGATTAAACTTAGGAAGACGAGCTGGTCCAGAACGATCATTCTACCAGCTCTCCAGAATAGACTTGAGTCCCTCTGAGTTCCCAGGTTCACACAGGAAGCCATGGAAAGAGGAACAAAGGCTTTCTGTCAGAGGGTCCTGTCTTCAGGAGAATTCTGGCTGTGAAGTTGTCTAGGTTGCCTGGGAGTACAAGCTGCTGGCAAGAGGGCCTGAAACTCTACAATAGATAGCAAGAACAGTGGTGGAGGTTGGGGAGGAGGGAGGGAAGTTTATTTTGCACACGTCTGTTGGCTTTTCACACTTTCAGTTTAGAACTGTGAACCTGTGTAACCTCCCTGGTTTAAAGATAAAGCAGACCCTCTAGTTCTAGACAGGGGCTGGAAGGACATGGGTCTGCAGAGGCCTATCAGACAGCTGGCCACATGCTCCAGCATGCTCCCACCCGAGTTTAATCTGGGGCTTCTTCCTGGGGCAAATGGGAGACTGATTTCTTGCTAAGTGTAAATAGAGTCACATTTGCCAGAACAAAAAAAGTGTAGACAATTCTTCCTAATGGGGGCAGATGAGACCTCATAGGAGAAAGCTGACCGAAGCGCCCCTGTAACCTGGTGAGCACTCAGCACCTCTGTGCCCCCATTTTCCAGGGACGGCCCTGGAGTTTGTCTGCTGTGCCAGTGTATTGTTAACTGTGCCCCTTCCCCTTCCAGAAACTTCCAGCTTCAATACCATACATGATCACCCTCCAATGAATAAGCAGCATCGACATATGTGCACTAGCACGTGTAAAATCGATAGCGAGCGGGAGGCTGCTGTGTAGCACCGGGGGTGCAGCTCAGTGCTCTGCGATGGCCTAGGGGGTGGCATAGGGCTTGGGGTGCAGTTCAGTTCAGTTCAGTTCAGTCGCTCAGTCGTGTCCGACTCTTTGCGACCCCATGAATCGCAGCACGCCAGGCCTCCCTGTCCATCACCAACTCCCGGAGTTCACTCAGACTCACGTCCACTGAGTCAGTGATGCCATCCAGCCATCTCATCCTCGGTTGTCCCCTTCTCCTCCTGCCCCCAATCCCTCCCAGCATCAGAGTCTTTTCCAATGAGTCAGCTCTTCGCGTGAGGTGGCCAAAGTACTGGAGTTTCAGCGTCAGCATTATTCCTTCCAAAGAAATCCCAGGGCTGATCTTCAGAATGGACTGGTTGGATCTCATTGCAGTCCAAGGGACTCTCAAGAGTCTTCTCCAACACCACAGTTCAAAAGCATCAATTCTTCGGCACTCAGCTTTCTTCAAAGTCCAACTCTCACATCCATACATGACCACAGGAAAAACCATAGCCTTGACTAGACAGACCTTTGTTGGCAAAGTAATGTCTCTGCTTTTGAATATGCTATCTAGGCTGGTCATAACCTTTCTTCCAAGGAGTAAGCGTCTTTTAATTTCATGGCTGCAATCACCATCTGCAGTGATTTTGGAGCCCAGAAAAATAAAGTCTGGCACTGTTTCCACTGTTTTCCTATCTATTTCCCATGAAGTGATGGAACCAGATGCCATGATCTTCATTTTCTGAATGTTGAACTTTAAGCCAACTTTTTCACTCTCCTCTTTCACTTTCATCAAGAGGCTTTTTAGTTCCTCTTCACTTTCTGCCATAAGGGTGGTGTTGTCTGCATATCTGAGGTTATTGATATTTCTCCTGGCAATCTTGATTCTAGCTTGTGGTTCTTCCAGCCCAGCGTTTCGCATGATATACTCTGCATATAAGTTAAATAAGCAGGGTGACAATATATAGCCTTGACGTACTCCTTTTCCTATTTGGAACCAGTCTGTTGTTCCATGTCCAGTTCTAACTGTTGCTTCCTGACCTGCATACAGATTTCTCAAGAGGCGGGTCAGGTGGTCTTTGGGGTGCAAAGGAGATTCAAAAGGATGGGATATAAGTATACATATAGCCAATTCATGTTGCTGTACAACAGAAACCAACACAACATCGTAAAGCAATTATCCTCCAGTTAAAAATAAACTTAAAATAATCTCTGTGAATAAATAAGTTTCAGAATAAATACTTGATATCATGTTATAGGCATATCTCATTTTATTGTGCTTTGTAGATATTGCATTTTTTAAATTGAAGGTTTGTGGAAACCCTGTGTTGAGCAAATCTAATGGTACCATCTTCCCAACAGCATTTGTTCACTTCATGTCTCTGTATCATATTTTGGGAGTTCTCATAATATTTCAAAGCTTGATTATATTTGTTATGGTGATCTGGGCTCTTACAATGACACACTGCAGTCTCAGATTAGCATTTTTAGCAATAAAACTTTTAAAAATCAAGGTATGTACATTCTTTCTTTTTAAACATAAGGTTATTGCACACTTAATAGACTACAGTTTAAATGTAAACATAACTTTTATGTGCACCAGGAAACCAAAAAATTCATGTGACTTGCTTTATTGTGAAATTTAATTTATTGTGGTGGTCTGAAACCAAACCTGCTATACCTCTGAGGTCTGCCTGCATTTGTCTTTTTTGTTTTGATTCCAAGAGAAACTGACAAAATTAATCAGTGACTGAGAGCATCATAGAAAGTTAGAGCTGAAAGGAAACTCTAGAAATTTTCTGGAGAAAGGGAACAAACCCGTGACAGCTGTACTTTATGCCAGACACGGTTCAGGCACAAGACACGCGCAATTTCATTTGCCACACGATTGCCCAGAGAGACACTGAGCATTACCAGTTTCTGCCAAAGATGAGGGAACTCCATACAGGGCTCAAGGCCAGACACCCAGTTGATGGTATGCCTCTGATTAGAATCTAAGCCAGGAATTCTCCATCTCTGGACCCCACAATCTCTTCCTTACCCCCAGGCCTCCTCTTTTTCTTCCCCTTGACATTTTGGGGACAAATGGAAGAGGAATACATAGGTACCTTGGAAGAGTTATGGATGTTTTGCTGTTGTTGTGCTATGATCTGAATGTTCTTGCCCCCTAAAGCTGACATACTGAAATCCTAACCCCCAGCGTGCTGGCCTTGGGAGGTGGGGCTGTTAGGAAAGGCTTAGATCAAAGCCTCTTGCAAATAGGATTAATGCCCTAATAAAAGATACCCTAGAGAGTTCCCTCTCCCCTTCTGCCACACGAGGACACAGTGAGCATGTGTTATGAGCCGGGAAGTGGGCTCTCATCAGAACACAACCATGCTGGCGCCTTGATCTTGAACTTCCAGGCCCCAGAACTGTGAGAGAAAATTTCTGTTGTTTTAAGCCACTGAGTCTGCAGTGTTTTGTTTCAGCAGCCCGAACTAAGACAGGTTGCAAGCAACAGAACCCAACTTCGTGCTATCTGAGCAACAGAGTAGTTTATTAGAAGGATACAGGGTAACTCATATTATTCAAAAGGATGGTTTAAGAACCAGACTTGAGCACAAAGATGCCGGACAACTCCAGGGGTCTCCACAGCAAAGGGACATAGATTTCTTCAGGGTCTCAGGATAAAATGAATGAGGGCTGGTCACTCTCTCCCCTGCTTTACTCCTCTCCTGGGCCCCCATCCCATCCCCACTCAGCCTGAGCCTGTCATCCCAGGTCAGTGTCCCCTTACCTGTGGCCACTGTCAGGAGAGTCAGTGAGCGTCAGCTACTAACCCCGCATTAGCATTGCTAACCTTTTTTTTTTTTTTAATTAGCGAAAAATGTAGGTACACTGAGAATCATTTATTTATTTTTAAAGATCTAATGAAATGAGATGGGCTTCCCTGGGGGCTCAGACGGTAAAGCGTCTGTCTGCAATGCGGGAGACCGGGGTTCAATTCCTGGGTCAGGAAGATCCCCTGGAGAAGCAAATGCCAAGCCACTCCAGCACTCTTGCCTGGAAAATTCCATGGACTGAGGAACCTGGTAGGCTACAGTCCATGGGGTCGCAAAGAGTCGGACACGACTAAGTGACTTCACTTTCACTTTCAATGAAATGAGAGCTTATCATAAAAATAATAAAACTGAGAAGGAAATGTGGTTGTTTCCGTGGCTTTTAACATTTTAAAATAACAAGTGGAATTATGGCTGATAAATTATATTATCGCCTATTATCAGGAAAAGCAACAGCTGGACATTTCATGGACAGTGGGGGCATTAACATATTTCAAGGAGCTATATACTTAAATTATATAGATATGTCAAACATACCTCAATAAAACTGGAAGATATAAAGAAAAATAAAAAACACTCCCTAAAATATCTTACCTATGTCAGCACAACCTATGCAAGGTTAAACATTTCCTCCCATTTAACAATGTTTCTCCAAAATCAGGTTGATTATATTATTTGCAGCCAAAGATGGAGAAGCTCTATACAGCTGGCAAAAACAAGCCTGGGAGCTGACTGTGGCTCAGATCATGAGCTCCATATTGCCAAATTCAAACTGAAATTGAAGAAAGTGGAGAAAACCACTAGACCATTCAGGTATGACCTAAATCAAATCCCTTATGACTATACAGTGGAAGTGAGAAATAGATTTAAGGGCCTAGATCTGATAGACAGAGTGCCTGATGAACTATGGATGGAGGTTCGTGACATTGTACAGGAGACAGGGATCAAGACCATCTCCAAGAAAAACAGACACAAAAAAGCAAAATGGCTGTCTGAGAAGCCCTTACAAATAGCTGTGAAAAGAAGGGAAGCGAAAAGCAAAGGAGAAAAGGAAAGATATACCAATTTGAATGCAGAGTTCCAAAGAATAGCAAGGAGAGATAAGAAAGCCTTCTTCAGTGATCAGTGCAAAGAAATTGAGGAAAACAATAGAATGGGAAAGACTAGAGATCTCTTCAAGAAAATTAGAGATACCAAGGGAACATTTCATGCAAAGATGGGCTCAATAAAGGACAGAAATGGTATAGACCTAACAGAAGCAGAAGATATTAAGAAGAGGTGGCAAGAATACACAGAAGAACTGTACAAAAAAGATCTTCACCACCCAGATAATCATGACGGTGTGATCACTCACCTAGAGCCAGACATCCTGGAATGTGAAGTCAAGTGGGCCTTAGGAAGCATCACTATGAACAAAGCTAGTGGAGGTGATGGAATTCCAGTTGAGCTGTTTCAAATCCTGAAAGATGATGCTGTGAAAGTGCTGCACTCAATATGCCAGCCAATTTGGAAAACTCAGCAGAGGCCACAGGACTGGAAAAGGTCAGCTTTCATTCCAATCCCAAAGAAAGGCAATGCCAAAGAATGCTCAAACTACCTCACAGTTGCACTCACCTCACACGCTAGTAAAGTAATGCTCAAAATTCTCCAAGCCAGGCTTCAGCAATATGTGAACTGTGAACTTCCAGATGTCCAAGCTGGTTTTAGAAGAGGCAGAGGAACCAGAGATCCAATTGCCAACATCCGCTGGATCACGGAAAAAGCAAGAGAGTTCCAGAAAAAGATCTATTTCTGCTTTACTGACTATGCCAAAGCCTTTGACTGTGTGGATCACAACAAACTGTGGAAAATTCTGAAAGAGATGGGAATACCAGACCACCTGACCTGCCTCTTGAGAAATCTGTATGCAGGTCAGGAAGCAACAGTTAGAACTGGACATGGAAAAACAGACTGGTTCCAAATAGGAAAAGGAGTATGTCAAGGCTGTATATTGTCACCCTGCTTATTTAACTTATATGCAGAGTATGTCATGTGAAATGCTGGGCTGGAAGAAGCACAAGCTGGAATCAAGATTGCCGGGAGAAATATCAATAACCTCAGATATGCAGACAACACCACCCTTATGGCAGAAAGTGAAGAAGAACTAAAGAGCCTCTTGATGAAAGTGAAAGAGGAGAGTGAAAAATTTGGCTTAAAGCTCAACATTCAGAAAACTATGATCATGGCATCTGGTCCCATCACTTCATGGGAAATAGATGGGGAAACAGTGAAAACAGTGGTTGACTTTATTTTTCTGGGCTCCAAAATCACTGCAGATGGTGATTGCAGCCATGAAATAAAAAGACGCTTACTCCTTAGAAGGAAAGTTATGACCAACCTAGACAGCATATTAAAAAGCAGAGCCATTACTTTGCTGACAAAGGTCTGTCTAGTCAAGGCTATGGTTTTTCCAGTAGTCATGTATGGATATGAGAGTTGGACTATAAAGAAAGATAAGCACAGAAGAACTGATGCTTTTGAACTGTGGTGTTGGAGAAGACTTCTGAGAGTCCCTTGGACTGCAAGGAGATCCAACCAGTCCATCCTAAAGGAGATCAGTCCTGGGTGTTCATTGGAAGGACTGATGTTGAAGCTGAAATTCCAATACTTTGGCCACCTGATGTGAAGTGCTGACTCATTTGAAAAGACTCTGATGCTGAGAAAGATTGAGGGCAGGAGGAGAAGGGGACGACAGAGGATGAGATGGTTGGATGGCATCACCAACTCAGTGGACATGGGTTTGGGTAGACTCCAGGTGTTGGTGATGGACAGGGAGGCCTGGCGTGCTGCGATTCATGGGGTCGCAAAGAGTCGGACACAACTGAGCCACTGAACTAAACAATGTTTCTCATGCAATTCAACATCAAATAATTTTTGATTCAACCCTAATAATTTTTGGCATCTCTCTCTTTGTATTATGAAATAACAAATCCTTTGAGATTTTCAAGTTAATTTGAGATCGAAATTATATTTTGTATAGGGTTTGTATTGGAGGGTTTGTATCAGAGAAGGCAAAACACCAAAAATTGTCAAAATGACAAAAGATTTGAGAACTCAAAGGCAAAAGATCCTTCTTTCATAGCCTAAAGAATATGGTTGGTACAAATTGTTCTAGGGCTTCCCAGGTGGCTCAGGGGTTAAAAATCCTCCTGCCAATGAAGGAAATGCAGAAGACGCATGTTCCAAGCCTGGGTCGAGAAGATCCCCTGGAGTAGGAAATGGCAACCCACTCCAGTATTCTTGCCTGGGGAATCTCATGGACAGAGAAGCCTGGTGGGCTATAGTTCACAGGGTCACAAAGAGTCAGATACAACTGAGTGACTGAACAGACGTGCACACACAAACTCTTCTAGATAAATACTGGTTATTCACCAGGTAAAACGTCCATCTTTGGAAACAACATCTCTCAGCGGAAAGAGTCATAGCATCAGACAGGTTTGGTTTCAAATCCTTCTAGCTATCTGTGAGGCCTTGGACAAGCATTCGCTCTTTCTTACAATCTGTAAAATGCGCACATATGCCTCTATCTTTCTTTTGCAAAGAGCAGTCAAATAGATCACATAATATTATAGAAGAAGATTCTAGAATTTTTCTCCAAACCTGTGAGGTTTCACAGAAGGGCTGGATCGACAAATTACCTGTTTTCTCGATGCATCCTCTTTGCTCCAAAACCCTAATCCACTGCTTCTAAGGGATCCATTGTCTGTAGGAACACAGTCGTGGGAAACTCTGACCTTCACCCATACGAAGGTGTAAAGGACTGAAGAGACCAAACAAGGTGCCTCTGCTATTTGGAAGGCGCACTCTGGGTCAAAAATCTGGAAGGTCAGATACAAACTGATGGTCAGGGCCCTGATATGGTCAAGGAAGCCAACATCAGGGGCTCTAGAAATAGCATGGTGGCCACAAGCACCAGGGCTACACTGAGGCAGGAACATTCAGAGTGAACACCAACAGCTAAGTGACTTGTCCAGACGCGAGAGACAAGTGAGAGAAGAGCAGGCGGAAGTCTGCCTGGCCCTGAGTTGGCTCTCGCCCTCCATACTGACTCGCCATGGAAACTTGGGCACGTGAATTCTGGTCTCTCAGGGTCTATAAAATTGCTTATCTACTTACTCATAGGTCTTTCGTGAGGATGAAATGTGCTGAGAGCTATAACAGATTTGATCCATGCCGGGCTGCTGGGCTTGTCGGCTGCAAATCTCTTCATCTTAGGGGCATGTGGAGCTTCCCAGATGGCACTAATGGTCAAGAACTCACCTGCCAATGCAAGAGATGGAAGAGTAGGTTCCATTTCTGGGCTGGGAAGATCCCCTGGAGGAAGACACGGCAACCCACTCCAGTATTCCTGCCTGGAGAATCGCCGTGGACAGAAGAGCCTGGTGGGCTACAGTGCATGGGGTCACAAAGGGTGGGACACAGCTGAAGCGGCTGAGCACATAGGGGTGGGTATGCTCTCCCTGGGAGGGTGGGCTAGAGTGGGCGCAGTCACTTTTGTGGGGCTTTGGGGAACATTGCTTTTCCTGCGTGCACTCTACCCCTCCTCCATCGCCTTTCTCCAGCTAGCCTGGGGAGGGGGAGGAGGAGGAGGCAAGGTTTTTTTTCTCCTCTATCAAGCTGAGAAGCCTGCCTTCCCCTCTCTGGCTCCCTGCCCACAGCCCACCCACCCTTGCGGGCACTTGGGGAGTTTCCTTTCGCGGCAGAGCTCTCTGGGGATAGGCTGCCCACCGTGAAATATAGGGCAGATGAGGAAGACAGGCTTGACAGGAAGTCCAAATAAGCACTTCCTCCCACCCCCCTTCCACATTCTGACGCACCTCAGCCAAAACAGCCGAGAAAGAGAGACACAGAGAGAGGATGAAAAATACACATTTTTTGAAAAGAATGAAATTGCTCAGTTGTGAGGAAGTGGAAACTATTGCCGCTCATCACCTCACAAGCAGCAGCTGGTTCGTGCTTTCCTGCTGCGTATCCAGGGATGGGTGGGGGGTGGTGACTGTGTCCAGACAGGGGTGGTCGCCAGGACACAAACCGCAGGGCGGCCTGGAGAAGCGCTGCCCTGGGGCTCCCTGAGCCGCTCCGCGCACTCCCGCTCCAGCCTCCAGGAGCATGGGGAGGAGCGTCCCCGCACACGGGATGGCTGCTGCAGGCCTGACCCTCCCGGAACACACGCCCCAGGCAGGGCCCGCTCTGTCTAGTGTACGCTGCGTGGTGCAGAGGACGGCCAGCTCACCGAACGGCCAGGACCCCGTCCTGTGCGCCCGTTTGGAACCTCCTGTGTGGGTGGAGCCCTCAGTATCCAGAGGGATTGCACACAGAGTGCTTCCAGCGCCAGCCTCGGAGAGCAGGGCAGAGAATGGGCTCAGCTACAGCTCTTCTTCCCCCTATTGACAAACATGGACAGGCCCCAAGGAAAACTTCCAGGAGCGATTCGCCTTGGCCCCAGGGGATGCATGGAGCCTTAACAGGTTGGTGGAGGTGAAACTGGAGTGAACCCCTGTGAGGGCGCTCTCTCCATGGCCCGCAGTGCCCCGAGGTGCCACTGTCTCTGGGCCACAGGCCACCACCTGGTCTCTTTTCCCCAGCCAATACCCTCTGTCCAAATCACATCAGAATAAGCATGTCCTCCCTTCCACTTTCCAGCTCCGTGGGCCCCTCTCCTGAACGCATCAACACGGGCTCTCCTTCATGGTCTCTTATGTTTCCATTCCCCCCCGGTCCTCAAGCGACAGCTCCCATCCCTGGCCCCCAACCCCGCCCCCCACCCCCACCCCCAGGCTGCAACCCACAAGCCTCTTCTAGCAAATTGCGTTTTTCTCACTTCTAAAATTAGCTGTGAAGAAAGGCAGTTATCTCCTCATCAAATTCTTTTGTGGGTTAGTAGGAAAAAGAGCTTCAAGTCTGGACCGGGCAGGGTGGGGTAGGGGCACATTAGGAGATCCTCCTCTCACTCTGGGTTGCAGCGTGCACTGCTCCCATAGCCACCTTTTGTCTCTAAGGCCTAAAAATCTGACATGTTGCTCCCTGCAGGATTTGCTGCCTTGTCCACAGGCTCTATTGGGTGTGCATTTAAGATCCCTACCCCAAGAGCCCCCATCCCCGTGTACTGATATGAATTGCTGTTATTGTGCACAGACCATTGGCCATCGCCCTAACCTGGAGAAAGAGATTACAAAGCCTTAGAAGGCCTTCATAACCTTTCAGTTTGAGCAAAACCCCTCATGAGTTCTGCTTTCCCTCTTGCTGGAGGACAGAGCGATGGGAGAGGGTGTCCACACCCAAGCCGCGGCTCTACCTCACCTAGCCTTACCTGCTCCCTCTCTGCTCTACTTCGTGCTTGAAGTCAAGCCCACTGTGAGCTGGCCCCAGCCTTCCTCGCCCCAGCATCTCCTCTGCTCTCACGACTGCCCATTTTATAGGTGTGGAACTTGAGGCCAGGCCAAGTGAGCTGAGCTGCCCCAGGTTGCTCTGGCCTTCCTGGTATCCTTAGCCTCTCTTGGGGTCCAGCTAGCCCCGCCCCTGGAACTTCTGGAATTCTCCAGCCAGGGATAGGAGCTGTGAAACTCGTGAGTGTCGGGAAATCACCGAGGACTGGGGAAGTGGGAAGGCTCCAGCCTGAAGCAGCCCACTTCCCCTTGCGCCACCTGCACTCCTGGCCCAGCTCCCCTTTTCGGGGAGTGGGTCTATGACGCTGTGGGGAAGGGGGCACCGAAGAACTGCCCTGGAGAAAGTGCTGCGTCCTCTTCTTAACCAGCCCTGGTCGCCAGCCTTGCCTGCTTTTCGTGGAAGGCAGACTGATAGAGAGGATGCTGCATAGGCTCTGGAGAGCCAGCCGGGTTTGAACCTCTGCTCCACCTTGTGCAATTTATGGAACATCTCAGAGTCCCAAGGTGGTACAGAGGTCAAGGGCAGGGGCTCTGGACTCAGAGACAGTTCCAGACAAGACCTGCAGCACCACCTACCTGCTGGGTGCAAGGGTGGCAAGAAGCTTTACCTGCCGGAGCCTGAGTTTTCCCTTCTGTGAGCAGGAGTGATACAGTGCCCACAATTAGTGCAGAGTCCTCAGGCTACTCCTTTGCACAGTGATTCTTGGTGATTCCCGTTGTCATCACTGTCATCCAGGTTTCTTAACCGCTATGTCTCTCTTTTATGTGGGTCTAGAGATTGTCCATCTCGGCCACATTCATTGGATAATTCTTCCAAAAGAACCTCATGTTTAGCTGTAAGTTAATTCCAACTTCTGATTTTCTGTAGATTTGGATTCTTGTGAGTATGGTAAACGTCATTTAAAAAATTGCTTCTCTTTCTGAGGATGATCTTGAATGTTCCTTTCCACAGGGGTGCACAGGTGTGGAATGTTTTGTTTGCTCATGAAGCATAGCCCAAGACACACACACTCCAGACCATGCCACGTCACATATCACACACAGGTTCAGAATGCCTTCCCTCAGCTGCCTCTTCCAAGGCCCTGCTTAAATCCCAGCTAATTCCATGATATCTTCTTTGACTTCTTTATGTGGAGGCCACTTATCTCTCTTCCTCTCTTTTTAAATGGACTTTTTATCATTTGCTGCTCTTCTGGGGATTTAAAAAGTGAAGGGGCCTCTCCCATCCGTGGTAGAACTTTTGAGCAGCAGGCCATGCTTCCTAGGGCATGGTCAGTTGCAGAGAGCACTGAGGTTCCAGCCCTGTGAGAAGTGCTCGGCCTGGGCTGCCTCAGCTGATGCCTCTGGCGCCCTTGGAGGTAAAGATGACATTAACTCAGATTCATGGACCACATCCATTAAGATGCTTAGTCTGGGATAAAGGGCAGATCTTATTTACATGAAGACGTGGGGAGGCTGGTGCATAACAATGAGGGTGGGGCTCCTGAGGTTGTGTATAAGATGGAACCTGCATGGCCAAAGCGATCTTTGAAAAAGCTTCAGGAAGCCATCACTTCAGGGGCCAACTCAGTAAACGCAACAGACTCAAACGTCAGGACAGACAGTCGTTTGTGTGTTCCTGGGGAGCGCAAGATAGAATGGTGAACTTGGAGCCTGTGGTGTTCCACGGATATGTTTGCTTTTGACACTGGGTTCACCCTCAGTCAAGGAGATGCTCAGCTACGAGAAGTGCACAGGGTCTGAGAAACTGACAGAGAGAACCCAGACACCCACCTGCTGTCTCCAGGGATGTGCTCTTTAGATAGAAATGTGGACGAATAAATAGTAGATAGAATGTCTAGGGGGACAAGAGTGACTAGACTGTATGGCAACATCAGTAGCAATTGTTATTTTTTTCCTTCCCTAAGTTTGTCTAGTTAAACACATCTATAGTTTTATGTGCATATGAAGCGATTTTTCTGTTCCTGTTTTACACCTATGGAAACTGAGCTTCCTAGAGTTTAAGCCTTTGCCTGAGGTTGCCCAGCATGGAAACAAGTATATCTGAAATGAAGCCTGGGGATTGCCCTGCTGGTCCAGTGGTTAAGACTCCATGCTCGCACAGCAGGGGCCTGGGTTCCGTCCCTGGTCACGGAACTATAGCCCATGTGCTGTACCTAAAGATCCTGTGTGCTGCAGCCAAGACCTGGTGCCGCCAAATAAACAGATGAAGAAGAAGATGAAAGAAAGGAAGAAAGAAACGAAGCCCAGGTCTTCCCAGTGGTGCTCCTTTCTCAGTTCTGGATCCCAACTCGCTGACTCAGAGGATCCACTTGTAATAACTTTAAGGGGCAGCTAAAGAAGCTCAACCTTACGCTTTTGAGAGAAACTGAGCCGTGGTTGGAAAGCATTGAAAGGTCATGTTCCTTCCCCTTCACTGATGTGGGAGATTGTCTATATTTTAGGTGAACCGTCAAATTAGATTTTTCATCTGTAAAGACCCACCCAAGCAGGAATGTGGTTTAAATATTAAACATATGGATGCCAGGGATTTCAATGGAAACATACTTGGGTGTCTAAGTTCCCTTCATCGCTCCTCCTACTGGGCTGGGGCAGATGGGGCCCAGTGGGGATTTACCAGCCTGTAGCTCTTTCTGCCTCTTGAGTCCCCAGAGCTGGGCTTCCTTGTTTACTTATTTAGAGCCCAGCAGAGGAAGTGGTAAAGGAAACTTGCTGAGTCGTTTTCTGAGAAGAGACCATATTTGTTCGCAGAGGAAGCTGTTGCTTTCTGGGATCTGGCTGCAACAGAAAGGACATCGGCTCCAACAAGACTTTTCCAGAAAGTACCCGGGAGTTGGAAGAGCTGAAGACACCTCCAGACTCTGGATTTGGGGTTCTCTGTCCATGGGTGCAGCACCCAGGCTCAGCTGGTGAGCTTCATCCTGAGTGAGCAGCCATGGCATTCAAGAACGTGCCCTTTCGCTCTGAGGTCCTGAATTGGGACCCTGACACCCTTGCAGACTATTTCAAAAAGGTGAGCCTTGCTCTTTAGTGGCTGGGGGGCTGGGCAGAGGCTTGAAGAGGGAGTGCAGGCAGAATGAGAGAGGCATGAAAGACAGCAGCGGAGCTTCCAGCCTTGGGCAGTCTCTCTGGTTGACGGAGCAACACTGAGCTCTCTGGCAATACGTTCTGGGGAGAAGGGAAGCCCTCAAGGGGCAAGTGCCTACTACACACTAGGATTTGAGTTTGTCCTCTTCAGGCACGGACGCATCTAACTTGCTCTAGGATTGCTGTCCTACTGGCTCAGCTGCGAAATAAGCTAAAGGAAGCTAGCTGGACCCAAACCCCAGGGACTGCATGTGATGGAGGCAGAATTCCGGTCACACCTGTCCAGTTTCAGAGTCCGTGCCCTGAGACTCAGGACCGCTATAACAGCTAGTGAGATCAAGGCTTCTTGCTTGAAAGGGAAACATGGGGTCTTGAGGGGTAGGAGAGAGGAAAGGCAGGGTGGAAGACTGTGATGAACGATGCTGGAGATGGCGTCTGAGCAAGTCATTGCTTACCTAGAACAGAGTCTCATGGGAACTTCATGAGGGTCTTAAGATGCAGGCTGGGAAATGACACGAGCCTCAGGCCTTCAGATACCGAGGCCTCTGAAAAGGAAGATATTTGCTGGGAAGGGTCAGGGGCCAAGCTTGTGGCAGAGCTGAGACCAGAGTGTTGCTGTCCCGCCTTCTCGTCTGGAAGGAGCTCAAGGATCCTTGCGTTTGGTCATCTGCTGGTGGGGCCATGGGTCACAGGCTTGCTAGGGCAGATCCCAAGTCATGTGACCCTCTGTGACTGTCCAAGGGATACGTTGTCTTGTGAGGGACCTCTGAGCTCTTAACACTCCCATTTCTGGAGGCTGGCATCCAATTCAGTGGATACTCCAGATTATCACAAGGATATGGTTTTAAGTCATGACCTTAGAGGTTTTCTAAGTTAACTTATTATTTTTCCTGGTATGGGGTAGGCTCCCTGTAACACATACCCAAACCTGGGGTCTACATGGTGCCAAAGTATTTAGTGCCACAACTATTCTGCCCTAAGAAAAATGTGAAAATGTTGAATTGGGTGTGGCATGGTAGAGGCGCAACCCACAGATCCTGTTATTTGCTGCCTGCTGTTCATCTCATTTCGGTTATTTTTCCCTCACTGGAAGTCATAATAAACAGGTTTCAGCACAGTGGGTGCAAAGATCGTTGAGACAGCTGACTTTTGAAAGAGTCAAAAGTATTTATTCTAAATGCTTTTCTTAAATTTAGACCAAATAACTGAGGGCCACAGTGAAATTTACTAAGATGCTATGAAGGGGCATATTAGATCAATACAGAAAGGAGAAAAGAATTGAGAATTATCAAGGGCACTTCTGGGGACAGGCTGATGGGCCAGAGGCCCAGTCTCCAATATGAGAAAGAGAACTGCACAACCCAGGTCAGCAACGGAAGAATCCAAGTTCCGTTCAGGACAGGGAGATGGCCTGCAGGTCAGGATGACTCACGTAGATGCTCTCTGCCTCAGTTGAGGGAAGAGAGAATTTTCTTACAGACCCTAGACTCCAGATCAGGTCCACAGAAACTGAACAGGTTCCCTTCCCAGCATGAAGGAAGGAACGAGGAGACTGAAGGGTGTTTGTGATCTAGGAAGTTCTAGCCCTTCTACAGACCCAGATAGACACCCTTTAAATGCTGAGCATCTCACTTCCCCCAGAGAGAAAATGCTAAGTGAACTGACCATGGCGTCATTTGGGATTGGATCTTAGCCACCAAAGTCCTACTGGCAGATGCAATTTCTCTCTCTCTTTTTTTTAAATTAAGGAGTGTGTCATGTTTCTGATTTAGGCATGCCATTTTCTTTTTCTGCCTTTTAATTAATTTTTGTTTCATTATTTGACTGTGCTGGGTTTTAGTTGTGGTGTGCAGGATCTGTGTTGTGCCATGCTGGATCTCTCAGCTGTGGCGTGAACCCAAGCATCCTGTATTTGGAGTCAGCCACTGGACCCCCAGGGAAATCCCAGAAGGTTTACTTTGTAACGAAGCACTAGGGTCAGGTCCCCCTTGGAGGCACCTCCCCAACCAGCTCTGGAGTCAGCCACACCTTGGCTTGAATCCTGACTCTGCCACCTGCTAACTTGCTGACCCTCCCTTAGTTACTATACCTCTCTGTGCCTCGGCTTCCTCGTTGGTAAAACAGAGATATTCATAGTGACTAGCTCATGGGATTGTCGGGATAAATAGAGGAGATACATGTGTGAGGCCTCCAGCAGAGAGGGGTCCGATTCACGTTCGAGCTTCCCTTTCTCCTATTCTATTCACCGGACCCTGCCTGGGGACTCCATGCAGACCAGCAGGCTTTTGTGTCTTACTGTCTCAGACATGTGCAGCTCATCCTCTGTCCAGAACTTAAGCCCTTGAGGATTGAGGTGTTGTTTTCTATTTCTTTAAGTCCTCTGATTCCTTTTGATTTAGCAGAAAGGGATCCTTGGACCATGCAATGGAGAAGACTCTGGATCAGGGCCATGAGTTCTAATCCTAGCTGCGTCCCCAACTCACTGTGTGACCTTCAGCCAGTCCCTTCCCCTCTCTGGGCCTTAGTTGTCCTGTCCACAACACCAGGTACCTGCTCAGAGCAGTGCCAACCAGAGCTTGTCACTCATAAGAATTATCTGGGTATATGCTAAAAAGACAGGGCTTCCCTGGGAGCTCAGTTGGTAAAGGATCTGCCTGCAACGCAGGAGACATGGGTTCGATCCCTGGGTCAGGAGGATCCCCTGGAGAAGGAAATCCCCTGGATTTCCCAGTATTCTTGCCTGAAAAATCCCATGGACAGAGGAGCCTGGTGAGCTACAGTTCACAGAGTCACAAAGAGTAGGATACTACTTAAGGACTGAGTATGCATGCATGCATGCTAAAAGGACAGAAGTCTTACACTCAGGCCTACTATTACTGACTCAGAACCAAATTTCCAGGCAGGCCCCAGTCTGCGGGACTGTCTGTCTATCTAGAGTCCAAGTCAGAACTCTGCAAAAATCAGAGATTCAGCTCATAACGCTGGTGGTGAAATTGATGAATTAAAGGCAGTTGAACATTCCAAGAACAATTTCACCATTTGCAACATGGATAAAAGGGATGTTTGGGGCTATGCAGAAGCTGGTTTCTTCCCAAGGACCACTAAATCATTTTTTCCGAACTTTCTAATATTCACCCTACTCTGTCACACCATGAGGTTCACAACAATTGCCCTCACTCTTTCAATTTCTTGGCCATAAGAAAAGGTTATGATTTTAAGTTACCAAAAGAAGGCGTTCACAAACTGTGAAATCCATACTTGCGAGGAGAAGCTGAGATTCTCAAGGACAAACATTTTACCTTAAATTCTCTAGCTAGAAACCTCAAATTTAGAGATATTTCAAAGGTAAATGCTTACGCTGTTGAGGACTAGGTCAAAGAGACACCTGCTTCAATTGCCAATTGGTGTGACTCTAGGAAAGCAGCAGGTTCTAAAAATGATCATTCCTGTTGAGGCGGTAAACCTATTCTGAGACTCTAACTTCAACTATTTAAAACAGAAGAAAAAATTTTATGCAAAAGAATATCTATGATGTTGTTTGATCTTGTAGGTTAAGCTGCACTTAAGTCTGTTCACTTACCGTTTGTAAGTTTTACTGTTAGTAACTAAAAGGAGAATACTCCTGATAGAGATATTAAAGCCTTGCTCTGAAGCCCAGCTGTCACTTCTGCCACCTGCCTATCCATGGAACCTTGTATAAGTTACTTGACTCTTTGTGCCTTTGACTCTCCATTTGAAAAATGTGAAGCTTAAATGATTAAAATTGGTTTAAGCACTTAGAATGGTGCCTACCATATGGCAAGTATTCAGGAATTATTAGAAGTTTCAATTATCATTGTTACAGCAGCAGTTTGGGGAAATAACTAAATATTCAGCAATAGAGCAAATTAAAATAATGTTCAAAATCACTTTGTAATAACATGAGTCAGTGCCTTTATTTTTCAAGAGAAAAAGACAAGATAAGGAGATTGAATATGAATGATAACACTGATTGTGTTTAGAAAGATGCTTTGGAAAAACCACTGAAGGAAACACATTGCCATGTTCACCCAGGTTGTCTTTGGGTGACCAGATGATGCCTACTATTTGTTTTCTTTTTTCAACTCTTTTCCATTTGCCGGAGGAGAGTATGGCCAGCCCTTGGCAGCCCTAGCAGCTTCTTAGGGGTTGGCCTCAAAGCCTTCGACAGGCAATTTCTCCATTTTACAGTCCCAAGGGATTAGTTAGTGAAAACAGGGCTGATGCAAGGATAGGGCCCCTCTGATAGACAGCGGGGGAGCGGGGAGCCTGGCTAGCCACAAGCACCACAGATTGCTGAGCTCCTGGGGCAGGCAAGGAAGGGGAACCAGTGGCATGAACCCGACTGCACTGTTACACCTCCTCTCCTCTGTTTCAGCTAAACTACAAGGACTGTGAAAAGGTCGTGAAGAAGCATCACATCGATGGGCCACGGTTTCTGGTGAGTGCTGGCTGCTAGTCCAACGCATTGTGACCAAAACTATTCTGTAACTTTAACCAACGGCTGCAAAGCCAACTTTCTACCCTGTCTCTGAGGCTGCGCAGGGGCATTGCCTGTCTTCAGGATCACGTACAACCCAAGGCCTTCCTCGGGGTTTTGTATGAGCGCCTCTCTCTTCACCTCTCAGGATCCTCCTATTTAGTATACCTCCCAGATCTTTCACTGACACTAAGGTACATTCTGAAGTCAAAGTGTAAGTAGGAATCAAATTACAGTTAACACACACACATACCCCTCTTGAAAATCTATTCAAATAGCACTCATACTCTGAGAAGTTCAACGGGGAAAACCAGCCACATGGGAGAATGGAAGACTCTCTTTTCTTATTTGTCACTCCAGGGAACATACTCGCTGACTAGAATAAACGGTAGAATCGCCCTCCTTATTTCAATTATGTCCCTCTTTCTCTTTACGAAATTCACACCATTGGTTTTGTGCCAATTAACACACATGTGCTATGGCTTTCTCTGCTCCTTTATATGGCAAGAAGTTTCCAGTGCAACACTAAGAGGCAGCTCTCTACTAAGTACTAAGCCATTACAGAGAAGGGACTGCTGCTCTAGGTGGAGTTTGAGCCACTGGGCAGTGGCTGCGGAGGTGGTGTGAGCATTTCCCCTGGAATGACACTTTTGCCAGTGGGTAATGGAGACCCTGACTGCACCGATCCAGCCGTTTTGGTTGTGTTTCTTCATTGTTCAGAAACGAAGCAGGAACAAGCCTTCAAAGGTCTCATGGGGTCAATGTTCCCAATTTAGATTTGGACTCAGTGGATAAGTCAGACTGTTTCCTGGCAAGACCTGGTCAGCAGTACTGAGGAAACTGGGCTATGGGGCTTCAGGGATGGAAGGGGCCATAGAGGGTACATGCTCTAGTTTTCCACCCAGTACACCAATCCGTTTCCTGTATAGCATCTCTGCTACCAAGAGCTTCTTGAATTCCTTCACTGATACTGAGCTCACTACCATACACAGTCATCTATTCCTGTCTGGGCAGTACTTAAGTCTCACACTGAGACCAAACTTATGCCCCCTTTGCTTTCATGGGCCGTATAAGGCATCTTCATTCACTGTTCCACGTAAATCATTCAGTCATTCACCCTGCCATTCACTTAACAAGGACTTTCCTGGGCTCCTTTTATATACCAGACCATGCCATGTGCTAGGAATGTAGAGATGATTAAGATGTGATTTCTGCCTCCCAGAAGCTTGTTTTATAGTGGAAAGTTATCTCCAGGAAGGCTCTAGCCACCACCTCAGTTGCAATTAGAGAAACATGTACAGAAATGTGATGTGATTTACTCTGTCACACACCTAGTTACTGGACTAAAGCATACATTTAATTTAATTTTACACTGCTTGAGTTTTGAACAGTGCCACTTCTTTGCACTGGGCTTTAAGCCACTAGACTTTGAGCATTTAATTGTTATTCTTCTTGCAACTTACCGCTAAATCTGAATATTTCATTCTTTTAGCTTTTAGCTAAAAGATGCTTTTAGAACTGAGAACTGAGATTCCTCAGGGCTGAATCAAAAGGGAGTAAGACCTCTTTCTTGAAGATGGTCCTGGTCATAGCCCTGGGTGACCTCTAATAAGCACATGTCCTCTCTGAACTTCTTGTTCCTCCCTCTGTAATGGAGCACAGTGGACTGAGTGATAGTGGGTGACAGTCCAGCCTAGCTCTGGGGGGGTCCCCCCCTCCCCCTCTTGTGAGCTTCAGGCCCGTTGAGACAGGGTTGTTGCCTTGGTTGAGGAGCTTTGCCTTCTCTACCCCGATGTCTGGGACATGCCAGGCCCTCAGAGAACGCTGCTCACTCCCATTACTGTGTGAACAGCAAGAAGTGGAAAGAGGGGCTCAAGAAGCCAGGTGAGTAGGGAGCGGAGCCCAGCCCTGCCCTGGCAGCTTCTGCTAAAACCGCCTTCCATGCCAGCTGCTCTGGGTATGATCTGGGCTTTGATCTGAGCTCTGAGCTCTCAGCTATCACCCTTTCCAGCTTTAAGGTGTCCAGAGCCATTCTGCTTTAAGGGTGAAAATGGAAGACCCAGCCGTCTTTACCCCTCCACCCCTCCGTTTCTCTCCATCCTCTCCCTTCCCCCGTCCTTTCCCCCTCCCTCCCTGCCTTCCTTTCCCTTTCTTCCATGCAGGAGCCAGCAGCCCCCTGGAATCTATACTGCCAGCATTTTGTTTTCCACTGAGAAGTCTGGTGAGGGAACGGGGGTTCTATGCTCCCGAAAGGCTAAGAAAGAGGAGGCCACGTGCTTGGAAGCCCTGTCAGTTAGAAAGGTGTGCGGCTGCATGAAAGAGAAACTGAAGCACAGTGGCTTAACCAAAGAGGGGCTTATCTTTCTCAAGTGACAAGAAGTCTAGAGGTGGGCACTCGTGGCTGGAGAGATGCTAAAGGAAGTCGTCGAGAACTCAGGCCTCACCTAGCCAATGGAAGCTCTCTGTGGCTTCTGTCCTAATGGCTATGAGATGGCCATTCCATCTCCAGGCATTACATCTGCAATCCAAGCAGGAGGAAGAGGGGGAGGGCAAAGAGTAAAACACTCAAAGTGCATGGGGATTGCATTCCCCTTTATTTTCAGGGGTACTTTCCCAAAAGCCTGATTCAGTTAGACTTCAGATTATGTCTCACCAGCCACAATGGAGTCCCGTGACCTTGGTCACATGCAAGAGAACTTAGTGTGTTAAATATTTTGAACTGGACACATTTACTGCCTTGAACAAAACCCAGACCCCATCAGTAAGGGAGCAAGAGAGTGGATATTGGGTAGGCAAGCGACAGCGTCGGCTACAACGCCTCTCCTGGCCGGGTCCAGTTCTCTGCTTTTCTTGCTCTCTTGTCCCTCTTAAGGACACACTCAGCACATAATCATATTCCTGTAAAGCCACTAGTCTGACTCCAAGTCACTGTACAAGTAACTCAGAGTTTCCAGACTTTGCTGAAGGTCTTTGAAGAAGGTTGCGGAGGGGGCTTTACACTGTTATGTCACATAGAAGAATTCTCCAAACATCGTGTGTGTGCTCAGTTGCTCAGTCCTGCCTGATTCTTTGTGACCCCGTGGACTGTAGCCTGCTAGGCTCCTCTGTCCGTGGGATTCTCCAGGTAAGAATACTGGAGTTGGTAGCCATTTCTTCCCACAGGGGATCTTCCCAACCCAGGGATCAAACCTGCATCTCCTGGACTGCAGGCAGATTCTTGACAGCTTGGGCCATCAGGGAAGCCCAGACACGTTCACCACCTTCCATCTTTCCTCCTAGTTCCTATCCCTGCTTCTAAGGCCTTTCTCTGTATTTCCAGCCACACTCACATGCTTACCTTTTCCTTCACCTGCTCCCTGAAATTCCCTCAGCTTACGTCTCTGACTCAGGAGAAGGGAAGGCAACAGCCCACCACCTAGTTCTCAGCATGCATCCCTCTGGTCACTCCAAGGAAGCCCTCCGACCCTCATGCCACACTGCTAACATGAGCCTTGGTATCTTCCCTAAGAAGGGAGTGGTTCCAGGGGCAGGGACGCCACGGCTCAGTGATGCTAGAGAAAGAAGTTAATAAGTTTGAAGAAAGTCTTGATTGTCTCAGGACTCTTGCCAAAGCCTCCTTCCTAGCCCTGTCGCCAGGTCTGATATGGGGGCTGGATCAGACTCCGTTCCTAAGAGCTGAAGTGGGAGGCCATAGCACATTTTAAGAGGCCCCAGCCCCAGTGCCAGCTGGGCTTAATGGGAAGTTTGCCCAGCTCATCTCAGAAGGCAGCCAAAATCCTGCCAGGCAGCTCCCAGCCCGGAGCGGAAGAAGCAAAAACACTAACTAACCTCCAACAACCATCCAGACCCCAGCTGCTCTGCCCTGGGACAGAAATTGCTCACCTAAACCCCATTCATCGCTCTCAAAGGGTCTGTCAGGCACTGTGCCAAGCACAGGACACACTCCATCTCATTCAGTCCTCACAGCCCCTGAAACAGAGCTGTTCATATTATCAAGGTTCCCATTATACAGAGAAGGAAACTGAGGCCTAGAGAGATTAAGTGTCTGTCCCAAGTCAGGGAACTGCTAAGTGAGGGAACCAAGATTCTAAACCACCCTGTCCGACTCCAGCTCCCCCACCCTGACCGCTGGGGCTCTGGTCTCAATTAGACTGTTAAGGAGGCCCTTCTTGCCTTGGCTTTGGTTCCATGGAGCATGTGCCCAACCTCTTTGCTTCCCTCTTCTCTCTCCCTCCACTCCTCTTTTCCACCACAGGCCACTAAGGCTCCAGAGGGCTTAGACGTGGTAGGAGGAAGCCCATAGGAAGGAAATCGCCCACAAAAGCCACAGAGCAGGGTCCTAGCCCCAGCTCCATTGCCTAAAAGCTGAAATCCCTTACACCTTGGGGCCCCACTTTCTCACTAAAATGAGACAACGCTGACAGTTTCTCCCTCACAGGGCTGATGCGAGGATTAATCGAGGTGCTGTAAGGAGGCAGTCAGTTCTTTAGAAACACGGGTCTCTTTCTTCTTTCCACTCTCGGTTCCCTCAGGACAGCCTCTTGATTGCTCCCTTGCATCTAGAGAATCCTACCAACACCTCCCGTGAAGGAGGCAGCTGGGCTGTGATGAGGCTGCAGAGCACAGACTCCCTCTCCAGGCCGGCTGCTCACAGCCGTTCCACGGCAGCTGAGGGCCTGAGGTCTGGGGCGGGAGGCTAGGAAAGCTGTTACAGCCTGGCCAAGTCCACATAAAATCCGAGTTTCGGGCTCCCTGTGACCCGATGTGGCCGTCCAGGGCCCGCAGGCTCCAGTGCCCCATCTAGAAGCTGCCTGCTCGGTCGGGTGGATGCAGCCTCCTCTCCCGCTGGCTGCAGGCCCGCTGTCCCCTGTCCTTTCACACCTGACTCTGCTCACCTGGCCTGGAGCCCCTTCTGCGGGTTGTAACTACCACTGTCTCCATTGCAGAACCTGGCAGAGAACGACATCCAGAAGTTCCCTAAGCTCCGCGTGCCGTGAGTACCGGCCCGATGACTGGGGTGGGGTGGGGAGTAGACCCGGGAAGCTGAGCTACTTTTCTGTCACTGTCAGCTTAAAATAGGAAAGCAATCAGGAAGAGAGCAGGCAAGAGCAGTGTTCGGGGAAGAGAAGTTACATAATGTGTTGAGAAAAAGAAGCAACGGTTCTAGTCCGGCTGGTACTTGGCTGCTCTTGCCAAAGATCAGCCTGATTCTGGCCCATGTTCTCATCTCCTCTCTCCCCAGTGGGGTGGGCTGGCCTTTGAAAATCAAGAGATCTGAGATTTCATCGTGGTTTCATCATCAACTCAGTAATTGCTTCAGTTTTTTGGACCTTGGTAAAATGAGAGCATTGGACCAGATGAGTCAGGCAATGGACTCCATTTGGTCTGTCAGTGATGACCGTTTGGGTGGCTGCCACGGGCATCGTGTTGAGAGGAATTCCGAGAAGGGGGCCGATTCTGAGGTCTGACGTGGGTGCTGAAATGCGAAGTTGCAGTGTGCGTATTGGGCCATGTTTCCTGCCCTTCTTGCAGAAGTCTCACACTCTGATGCTTGAGGAGCCAGGGAGAAATGTGTGCAATGGGCCAGGCTGAAAAATACAAAGTCCAGTCATTTACCACCGTTGAATAAAGCTTGAATATGGAGAAATATTTTTCTGCTGTAAGAAAGACGATAGGGCCTTAGTTGCAGCACGCGGGATCTTGCTTGGATAGTGGGGTATTTCGCTGTGGTGCGTGGATTCCCTACTTGTGGTGTGTGGATTCCCTAGTTGTGGTGCGTGGATTCCCTAGTTGTGCTGCGTGGATTCCCTAGTTGTGCTGCGTGGATTCCCTAGTTGTGGTGCGCGGATTCTCTAGTTGTGGTGCATGGATTCCCTAGTTGTGCTGCGTGGATTCCCTAGTTGTGGTGCGCGGATTCTCTAGTTGTGGTGCGTGGATTCCCTAGTTGTGGTGCGTGGACTCTGTAGTTGTGGTGCGTGGATTCCCTAGTTGTGGTGTGTGGACTCTGTAGTTGTGGTGCCTGGATTCTCTAGTTGTTATGGTGCTTGGACTCCCTAGTTGTGGTGCGTGGATTCCCTAGTTGTGGTGTGTGGACTCTGTAGTTGTGGTGCCTGGATTCCCTAGTTTTTATGGTGCGTGGATTCCCTAGTTGTTGTGGTGCCTGGATTCCCTAGTTGTGGTGCGTGGATTCCCTAGTTGTTATGGTGTGTGGACTCTGTAGTTGTGGTGCCTGGATTCTCTAGTTGTTGTGGTGCGTGGATTCCCTAGTTGTTGTGGTGCCTGGATTCCCTAGTTGTGGTGTGTGGACTCCGTAGTTGTGGTGCGTGGATTCTCTAGTTGTGGTCCGTGGATTCCCTAGTTGTTGTGGTGCCTGGATTCCCTAGTTGTGGTGCCTGGATTCCCTAGTTGTGATGCCTGGATTCCCTAGTTGTGGTGCGTGGATTCCCTAGTTGTTATGGTGCCTGGATTCCCTAGTTGTGGTGCGTGGATTCCCTAGTTGTTATGGTGTGTGGACTCTGTAGTTGTGGTGCCTGGATTCTCTAGTTGTTGTGGTGCGTGGATTCCCTAGTTGTTGTGGTGCCTGGATTCCCTAGTTGTGGTGTGTGGACTCCGTAGTTGTGGTGCGTGGATTCTCTAGTTGTGGTGCGTGGATTCCCTAGTTGTTGTGGTGCCTGGATTCCCTAGTTGTGGTGCCTGGATTCCCTAGTTGTGATGCCTGGATTCCCTAGTTGTGGTGCGTGGATTCCCTAGTTGTTATGGTGTGTGGATTCTCCAGTTGTGGTGTATGGATTCCCTAGTTGTGGTGCATGGATTCCCTAGTTGTTGTGCATGGACTCTCTAGTTGTGGTGTGTGGACTCTCTAGTTGTTATGGTGTGTGGATTCCCTAGTTGTTGTGGTGCCTGGATTCCCTAGTTGTGGTGCGTGGATTCCCTAGTTGTTATGGTGCATGGATTCCCTAGTTGTGGTGTGTGGATTCCCTAGTTATGGTGTGTGGATTCTCTAGTTGTGGTGTGTGGATTCTCTAGTTGTTATGGTGCGTGGATTCCCTAGTTGTTATGGTGCGTGGATTCCCTAGTTGTTATGGTGCGTGGATTCCCTAGTTGTGGTGCGTGGATTCCCTAGTTGTTATGGTGCGTGGATTCCCTAGTTGTTGTGGTGCCTGGATTCCCTAGTTGTGGTGCGTGGATTCCCTAGTTGTTATGGTGCATGGATTCCCTAGTTGTGGTGCGTGGATTCCCTAGTTGTGGTGCGTGGATTCCCTAGTTGTGGTGTGTGGATTCTCTAGTTGTTATGGTGCTTGGACTCCCTAGTTGTGGTGCGTGGATTCCCTAGTTGTTATGGTGCATGGATTCCCTAGTTGTGGTGTGTGGACTCTGTAGTTGTGGTGCGTGGATTCCCTAGTTGTGGTGCGTGGACTCTGTAGTTGTGGTGCGTGGATTCCCTAGTTGTGGTGTGTGGACTCTGTAGTTGTGGTGCCTGGATTCTCTAGTTGTTATGGTGCTTGGACTCCCTAGTTGTGGTGCGTGG
Source organism: Budorcas taxicolor (assembly GCF_023091745.1). NCBI lineage: Eukaryota > Metazoa > Chordata > Mammalia > Artiodactyla > Bovidae > Budorcas > Budorcas taxicolor. The sequence continues at coordinate 5,845,011 of NC_068929.1, read as the reverse complement.
ATTCCCTAGTTGTGGTGTGTGGACTCTGTAGTTGTGGTGCCTGGATTCCCTAGTTTTTATGGTGCGTGGATTCCCTAGTTGTTGTGGTGCCTGGATTCCCTAGTTGTGGTGTGTGGACTCCGTAGTTGTGGTGCCTGGATTCCCTAGTTGTGGTGCCTGGATTCCCTAGTTGTGATGCCTGGATTCCCTAGTTGTGGTGCGTGGATTCCCTAGTTGTTATGGTGTGTGGATTCTCCAGTTGTGGTGCATGGATTCCCTAGTTGTTGTGCATGGACTCTCTAGTTGTGGTGTGTGGACTCCGTAGTTGTGGTGCGTGGATTCTCTAGTTGTGGTGCCTGGATTCCCTAGTTGTTGTGGTGCCTGGATTCCCTAGTTGTGGTGCCTGGATTCCCTAGTTGTGGTGCGTGGATTCCCTAGTTGTTATGGTGTGTGGATTCTCTAGTTGTGGTGCGTGGATTCCCTAGTTGTGGTGCGTGGATTCGCTAGTTGTGGTGCATGGATTCCCTAGTTGTGGTGCGTGGATTCCCTAGTTGTGGTGCGTGGATTCCCTAGTTGTGGTGCGTGGATTCCCTAGTTGTTGTGCGTGGACTCTCTAGTTGTGGTGTGTGGACTTTCTAGTTGTTATGGTGCATGGATTCCCTAGTTGTGGTGCCTGGGCTCAGTTGTTGCGGTGTATGGACTTGGTTGCCCTGAGGCATGTGGGATCCCTGATGAGGGATCAACCCTGCTTCCCCTGCTTTGTAAGATAGATTCTTAACCACTGTACCTCTAGGAAAGTCTCAATGCTCAATCTTTGAATTTATCAAGCAGCTAGCAATACAAGTTTTATGCAATATATCTCAATTTTTAAATGTTGCTCAAATATTTTTTAATATTGTAAATGCCAAAGTTAGCACCCTTATGGGCTAGATTTAGTGTGGGGGACCCTAATCTGAGATCTCCCCTCCAGACACGCTCCGGGGTCCTTTTTCTTTCTCTAAACATCTTAGAGCTCACAATGATGAAAGGGAAGTAGGTCAATGAAGTAGGAGGTGAAAAGTTTCGTGAATAGGTAGAGCTGCCAGAGTAGCTCAGATAAGAAAAATGTGACTCTCAGGTTTCCCTCATCTGGAAGGGTGATCAAAAGAAGGGAGTAAGGATTTGCCTTTGGTACTGCCTGTCTCCAGGGGCCACTATTGTTGAAGAATAATTGATCTTAGGAGTTTTTTTCCCTAGTCCAAAATGGCTATTTAAATCTAGTTAAATTAAAAATTCAGGGACTTTCCTGGTGGTTCAGTGATCTAACACTCCATGCTCCCAATGCAGGGGGCCTGGGTTCAATGCCTGGTCAGGGGACGAGATCCTGTGTGCTACAGCCAAGGGTTCCCATGCTGCACCTAAAAATCTTACCTGCCACACTAAAAGATCTCGCGTGCCATAACTATGAACCAGTGCAGCCAAATAACTAAAAATAAAGACTCAAAAAATAACAAAACATTCAGCCCGTCAGAGGCACTAGCCACATTTCAAGGGCTCAGTAGCTAGATACAGTGGTGACGATTATATTGGACATTATAGATGTGATGCCCTAGAAAAAGGCCACAGTTCTAGGCCAAGGAGAGAACTTAGCATATAGCAGTGAGAACTGGTGGCTGGTGGGCTAGAGTCAGCCTGTAGACACGTTAAGTTGGATCCACATAGTGTTTTAAAATCAGGAAGTGGCATCAGGAAAGACTCTGGGGAAGAAGGGAACCTAACTTGGATCTTGAAATATACCGAGAGTGGTCAGATGAAAAATGATTGAAAGACATTCTAGAAATGGGGACTATATTGCGAAGGCATGATACCAGTGCGTTTATTGGAACTGCAAGTAGGTCAGAGCAGTTGAGGCGTACGTGGGGGAGTGCGCAGTGAAAAGACCACAGTAACTGGTTACAGTTGTGAAGGATGCTTCGAGCTGTTATGAGTCTGAGAGTGTTGGTGAAGTGAGTTCACCAGGGGGAACACTGAGGTAAACCCTGCATGTTGACTCTCTCCAGGGTGTGTAAAACATGATGGAGAGGAGGGCTCAGCTGGAGGCATGGAGCCTGGTTAGGAATGATGGCTATGACCCCACTGTGAGATGGCAGCTTCTCGGAGCAGGGGATTCAATCAGAGCAATAGACGGAAGGGGATGAGGAAGGCACTTTAACTGGGAGGATCCTTTTTTCAATCTTAAGGCCTTAGACCCACCTCCTTAGATTAAGGAGCTGATGTCTGCAGTTCAACGTGAGGTGGAGGTGGGATATTTCTTCAGTTATATAAAAACTAAAACAACAACTTGGCCTGCAGTAAAAACCACCCTCCAGTGGGTTTGCCCCCCAAGGCAAGGCACGAGGGCTGTCCGCGGAGCATGAAAGGCCAACTGGTGGGGGAGGCATCCAGGGAAGGTGCGGCTGCCCTGATCAGGTGATTCTGAGTGTGAGCATTGGTATAAAAAGTATCAATTTTCAGCTATACCTCTGTGAGCTCTGTGCCTGGGATGAGTCCTAGAGTACTCTGAGTTTCCAAGTGTATAAAATGAAGGAATGGGTTACATGAACTTCATGAACACATTCTTTTAAAAGATATTATTTCAGATCTGAACAGGCAGACAGGAGAGTAAAATGCAGGCTCTGAGATCAGACTAGTTGAGACCCAGTTCTCCCATTCATTAGCTATGAGTCTATGGACAAGTTATTGGAGTTCCCTAAGCCTCAGCTTCCTCATCTGTAAAATGGGGACAATTACAGACCCTGTCTCAAAGGATCAATGAGAGAGTTAGAAGAAACAATGGGGATATAATAAAATGTACTGAAGAGGCATTAACTATTCCAGCCACTTTATGCAAAATCCCAATGAGCACCATTTCAGATTTTTACTAATGATTTTATCCTACTAACTGGGGAGGATGAAAGCATAGAAAGGCATGGGCTTTGGAGCGAGGCAAAGCCAGGTTCTAGCAGGCTCTGCCTCCTACCAGCTGTGGGACTCAGGCAAGTCATTTCAAGTCTGAGCCTCAGGTTCCTCATCTAGAGGAGAGGAAAGAAGGAACTCAGAGAGGGCAGTGTATATGGGTAAGTGGGTAAGTGGGAGAGAGCCCACATAAGCTGCCTGTGTGTATAGATGTTCCGGGCTCATTTGCTCCATTCCTTTGTACACAGGTCCATTTGCCCTAGACCATTTCCCTAAAGAGCTATAGAAAAGAAATTGTGTTTATGTACAGTGGACCAAAACAAGATTACACTCCTCTGAATAGCTCAGTCTCCTTAAATTTGCTGTAAAAAGTCAGTACTAAATGGATTTTGTAAGAAGGCAGTTTCTGGTGGGAAAAGTGTTCTCTGTCTGCAGACAGAGGACTGTCTCAGGCCTAGTCTCTCCCAGAGGCCTCACAGACAATGTGATGGGGGAGAGTTTCAAAGTAAAACAGTGTAACGTCCTTTTGGAGGACTGAGCCTAGCGCCTGTGGTAGCACTGAGCATGATCTGGTTAAATCGATAGAACACATGATAAAATCTTCTGATGGTCATCTGCAGTCTTTTTTTTTAAATGTGGTAAATTTTTGTTGCTATTTCTGCACTGGGTCTTTGTTGTTGCTCGAGGGCTTTCTTTAATCATGCTGAGAGGGGTGGCGGGGGGGTACCCTCTAGTTGCAGTGTGGGGACCTCACTTTTTGTGGCTTCTCTTGTTGCACAGCACAGGCTCTAGGGTGCAAGGGCTCAGAAGTTAATGGTGCATGAGATTAAGTTGCCCACAGCATGTGGGATCCTCCCAGAGCAGGGATTGAACCCACGTCCCCTGCATTGGCAGGCAGACTCTTATCCAGTGTACAACCAGGGAAGTCCAGTGCTATAAATTTTATGTTTAAAATAATACAGTGTAACTTTAAAAAAAAATGGAAGAAGAGGGCAGGGATGTTGTGGTAATGTAGGCAACAGATAGGTATTGGATGATTCTCTTTATAACATCAGTGATCACTGTCCCCATCATCCATGGTGGAATTAGGATGGGAAAAGCTAAGATCCAGTTGGAGAGACAAGGCAGTCGTGCCTGTTGATCAGTCTGTCTTCTGAAAAGGCGTCGTCTCCTAACCTCAGAGACAGCTCCCTGTCTCATCTGCTCAGCGCCTACCTAAGATATAAAGACAGCAAAGGATGGCGGGCAGGATGGAGGGAGGGCGCAGAGCGGAACTCAGCACTGTGTTCATGACACGCGCTCAGCTCCCAGCAGACTGGGGACAGTGCCAGGCCCCTCTCCGACGTGTGGCTCCCCATCTCGTTCACTGGCCAAAGCCCTGTCCAGGTGCCCCGTCCTCCCTGCACGGAAAGTGCCCCCATCCCACTGACTGCCGCGCTCCTCCTCCTCAGTGGGAGCCCAGGGCACTTAACTTCCGCTCAGCTCCATGTGAAAAACCCACATGGGGCCTTTGACAAACACCTCCCCCAGCACCCTGCTGTCCTTGCTGGTAAACAGGATAGCTCTCCCTGGCTACCACACAAAATGACTGGAGCACAAGTAACTTGTAAATCTGTCAGGGGGAGGGCATGGCTGAGAAGTGGGAGACCCTCAGATTCTTGCTTCCTGCTCACGTGCCCGGTTGCCCCTGGAGGCCTGAGTCTTGAGAGCGATGTCCTGGCTTCTCCCTGGCTCCTCAGGTGACAGGAGAGGATTTTGGAAGGTTTGACTCTTGGTTCACAGAAGACTTGCCTTTAAGGAGGAATTTTGTTCCTTTAAAGAAAGGTGAAATGCGAGTGAAAGCCAGATTGGGTGTAAGAACATGGGCTGGGAGGTGGGACAGGGGTCAGGGTGGTGTCAGAGAGCAGGGAGGGGGTGAGGGGTGGAGGAGGGCCTCTGGGCGAGGGGCAGGCCAGTGTGCCTCTGAAACTGGGGGTCAAGGAAGCAGCTCCCCGTCCCCACAAGCCCTCTAGGAGACAGGGAAACTCATCTACAGCTCACGCTATGCGGCCGTCAGCAAGAAGAACATTTCAGCTGTGCACGAGGCACACGACCACACAGGCAGCAGAGCAGTGTTCGGAAATAACACTGACGCTTACTTGCACTGTGGGCTCTGACACTTTCCACGCTGCTCTGCCTTCATCCTCCCTTCCTCCCTGCCTGCCTTTCTTTCCCAGTTTCCTTCTTACTTCTGTGTGACCAGCAAAGTTGATTTCAAGACGCCCTTGTGAGCCTCCACCCCTGTTAGCAGAACACAAGAGCCATGGAAAGGGAGCCCCCCGTGTCCCGGGAGAGCCCTACAGGGGCCACAACACGCAGAGACCCTGAGTCCTGCTTCTACTCCCCCACCTCACTCCGCTTCCTCCGTTTCGATTCTTTCGAAAGCAAGTCCAAGAAGACCAGATCACAGGAGTGATTTCACAAGCTTTCAGCCCATAGGACCCACCCATGTCTCTGGGGCACTTGTTGTGACTGCGTCCAGCGGCTCCCAGCCTCTCCTGGACGCTCTGATGGGTTAAGTCTCCAGTGGGCCTGGCCATCAGTGTTTGTGGCTATGGTCTGGCTGGTCAGGGATTCTCCAGCAGGGCCAACCCTCCTGTTTCACTGATGAGGCAGGGAGGAACAGGAAGGGCAATACCCGGCCTGAGGTCAGGCCGTGGGCACTGTCCGGGGGCAGGAGGCTGCAGTCACACTCAGCAGGACCCCCCTCCCAACCTCTGTATCGTCCAGCATGATCGGAGGAGGCCTCTACCTGAGAAGTCAGAGGCCCACCCCCATCACACAGCGAGCTAGGGGTCTCGGCTGCCACGGCCTGGCTTCCTGCGGAAAGGTCCGCTCCGCTTCTGCGGCTGAAGACGAGCAGAGAGAGTGGTGTCTACCCGAGGGCGTCGGTCTCTCCTGGGGCTGAGTGTGGCCTGGGGTTTGTGGGAAGGAGGGAGAATGAGTCACCTCCGGCCGCTCACTGTCGCTTGGTCCTCTGGGGGCGTGGGAGTGAGTGGGGGACAGCCACAAGAGTTTGCAGGCAGAGGTGCAAGAACCTCGTGCTCTGATCCCCAGCACCGCTGCCCTGCACACGCGCCCCCACAGCCAGCAGCCCCAGCTGCGGGGAGGCGGTGTTCTGAGGCCTCAAAGCAGGGGGCCCGGGGGCCCCACGTCCGCCACGGGCTGGGCTGCCGGCCCCTCTCCAGCCCTGCTGCTCTCAGCTCGCGCTGCTCCTCTGTGGGGCTGTGGTTTGCCATTTCCTTCCTTCGCCAGTTAGAGCCCCAGCAGCTCCCGCCCGGCTGCTGAAGATGCCCTAAGGAGTTGCCTAGAGCAGCAGGTCTTTTCAGGATCGAAGCCACTGTGCCAGCCGGTCAGGGCCACCCCGCTTCTCCCTGTGCCCTCCCTTACTGCCCTCACTGGGCGGGGACCCGCTCCCCAGCACCCCCTACTTCAGGTCCTGCAGAAATGTCACCTCCTCCCAGAGGCCCGCTGGGTGGTTTTTCAATTGTAACCACACCCCGCTCCTGTACTCCCCCCCCCCTCGCCCAGCCCGCACCTCTGCTGCCTGCGTGTCCACACAGCTCTCACCTTGAATTTCACTTCCTCCAGTGTTCACTATTTGTCATCTGTTTGTCTCCGCTAGCAAGTAAGCTCCTCGAGAGCAGAGATCTTTGTTTTGTTCACCGAGGTGCCCTGAACTCCAGCAGGGCTCCTGGCGCTTAGGTAGCCTGGAGTGCGCACTGCTCAGTGAAGGTACGACTGGATGGGGGTGACGGTGCCCTGATTTACGCTCTGTCAGAGGAGGGAGCAGAGGGACGCTCATCAGCCTCTTGAACAGCCGCTTAAAGGAAACAGAGGAACCAGAAACCAGCAATCTGACGGTGTGATTGGAGCTTCCACTGGGAAGCTCCCCACTCCGCTTTAAAGCATCTCCCTGTGGCGTGTGACACCCCAGCAGTGACACCGGAGGAAGGGTTACAGGCTCCTCTCTCTCTCCCCCGACGGCCCCGCTCGTTCGTGAAGTTTGTTCATCCTGTCTCTTGGGCTTCCCTGCTGGCTCAGATGGTAAAGAATCCGCCTGCCGTGTGGGAGACCTGGGTTCCATCCCTGGGTTGGGAAGATTCCCTGGAGGAGGGTATGGCAATCCACTCTAGTATTCTTGCCTGGAGAGTCCCCGTGGACAGAGGACCCTGGTGGGCTACAGTCCATGGGGTTGCGAAGAGTTGGACACGACTGAGCCACTTAAGCACAGCACAGCACATCCTCTCACTCGAATGAGCTGAGAGGTTCTGAGCAGGTTCCCGGGAAACCTGCTCAGAACTGGGGGGGTGGGGGGCGGGGGCCTGGGGGATGATGAGGGAAGCAAGACGTGGTGGGGGCCAAGACTACTTCGCTAACTTAGCAATTTTGTTTTAGACCAAACTTGTGACCAAGGAAGGTAGACTCGGCCCTTCCCAGAGGGCAACAGGCTCCATAGAGCTATTCCCAAGGGGCTTCTGGCATCAGGGGTGTTGATTTGGTGTGCTGATAGTGTGCTGCTCTGGAAATGAGGGGGCCTGGCTTCTGAGGCTGCTGTGCATCGCTGGGAGAGGGGCCGCTGTGCAGCTGTCTCTTCCTCTCTGGGCCCCTGTGGCCCCACGTGTGAAATAATGCAGGGTGAGACCACCTCTGAGCCTCCTCCAGCTGCCCCAGATCTCACGGGAACACGAGCCTGTCAGCTGACAGACCCTGGGTCTCCTCAGCGGTGCTAAGGGAGGCTGGAGTTCACTGCAGAGGGCGTGCCTGCCAGAGCTGCCGTCCCACTCTGCCCTTCCTGCCCTGGGATTTAGAGATTTGCTGGTTTACAACATCCAAGGAATGAGAGGGTCCTGGCCAAGGCCTCTGCGCATGGGTGAATCAGGGAGTCTCCACTTTGCAGGCTGTGCCTAGATGGGGAATACTTCACCAAGTGTTTATAAGAATTCATGTCACCAAGGAGGGAGCGGAGGATGGAAGGAGATTTCAGGCCCAGAAAGCGCACTGAAGCTCTTGTCAAGAGTTCTGCAACGAGCGGCCGATTCCTCCAGGTCTCAGAGGTGGATTGAGGATTCCTGTTAGACATCGCTACAGGGATGTCAAACCAAGTCAGGGGAGCTCAGCCCTGCGAACACCAGCACAATAAAATACACTGCGGTCATGTCCTGATCTGAAGGTTGCTGGATTTCAGAGGAGGAGGAGCCGGTGTGAGCCGGCCAGTCCCCGCGGAGGGACTCTGAGCTAGACAGGAGGCTGAGCCCACGCAGAGAGCTTCCTGGGCAGGATCAAGGGGGTGGAGGTGGCAAGAAAGTGAGGAGAAGAGGGAGAGGGCCAGCTGGAGCCAAAGGAAGAGGCCGGCTAGGACTGGCCCAAGTGCCTGAGGTCACACAGACCGGGGGGCTTCAGGACCCAGGGAAGGAAGGCTGAAGGTGGAGGGAGAGAATGCTTTTATCACCTCACCCGTCCCTTTGTCTTATAGGATTCTGAGTAAGTTAAGTCAAGAAATCAACAAGAATGAAGAGAGAAGGAGCATTTTCACACGCAAGTGAGTAGGGCAGCCAAGTGCCCAGGGTCACTTTAATGAGATGCAAAAAATTTTCAAACTCAAGTCTAAATGGGAGTGGTTTTTCCCTCATTTTTGATCTGCAGTAATCCTCCAGTCCAGGGGTTCCCCCTCTCTGTCCTGCATCCTGCCCCTGCATCAGGGGAGCTTCCCCTAGAAAGGCAGGCAGTCATGAGCTCCCAGTTGTACCACCAATGTGATTTCAGTGGTTTCCAGAATTTTCAGGTAGCCTGGCCTGAGTTTCAAAGCAACAAGGACAAGAGTCCTGGGTGGTGAGACATAGCCTCCCCTGGGGGCTCCTCTTGCAGGGCTGGACTAAGAGGGATATCTCCCCAAGTCAGTAGGGCTGTTAATGCCATGTTGCTTGCCTTTGCAGACCCCAAGTCCAGCGGTTTCCGGAGGAGACAGGTAAAGGTCTCTGGGGTTGAGAACGATTGCTTTGGAGATGGGAGGCATTTCGGTTCTTCTGGCTGCCGGTCCAGGTGGAGGGGGAGGAGAGATATCACTATGCCAGGCACCTGGCCATGATCCCCTTCCAACGGAGGCCCTCTGCACAGACACAGGGAGGGACTCTGCAGGTGGTGCCTGGAACAACCTGGGTTTTGACTGAGCACCCGAGCACAGCCAGTCCTCCTGCTTCTGAGTCTTTAAAGCAATTATTCAGCTGCTAAATTCCACATCTTGTTAAAACGCAGATTCCTGGGTCCCCCCCCCCCCCCCCCCCCCACCGAGTTCCTGCAGAATCAGAAGCTCTAAGGATAGGCCCAGGGAATCTGCATATTTTGAAGCTCTCTCAAGTGACTTTCACACACATGAAAGGTTAAGAACCACCGCCTCTGTCTGGTAGAATGAGCCCCTCAGGTAGGAAGTGGAGAGCTGACACTGAGTTGCTGACCCCCAGGTGCGCAGGATGAAGGCGAGGGTGGAGGAGGGCACCGGGCTGGGAAGCGCCGACTTCCCCTCTGTGGCTTCAATCAGCACTAATAACGGTGTTGCCTTCCTCCACAGAGAGCCACGAGGAAGACAACGGAGGCTGGTCGTCCTTTGTGAGTATGGTGCGGGTCCTCCCAGCTTAGGGCAGAGTCCGGAGGTCCTTTGTAGTGAGGCACTGGTGTGATGCCGGGGGAGCGAGGCCCTGATGGAGCCCCGCGGGGCTCCGGCGTGTGTGGCGATCAGAGCGTGACTCTCTGACTTTCCAGTCCTCACGGTCGCTGGTCTCCTCCGGCCCTCTTGCCCTCGGGGCACAGGAGCAGTGGTGGAGGACACCTGCAGGAAAGGCTTGGCGTGAGCCACTTTGTGACGAATGCTGGTGGCGAGCTGGGCTCGGCTGAGGCCTGCGGGGTGCTGACCCGCCGCTGTTCACCAGGAGCCCCCACAGCAGGGCCCGCGCCCAAGCCCTCCTCACACAGACTACGCTAAAGCAGCATTAAAGCAGCTTTTCTCGTGGGCTTAAGTCCCCACTGGTGACACAGAGGGAAAGGGAGCTTAGAATGAACTATCCGCCCTCGAAACACCTCAGGGATGGGATGGCCCAATTGGCTTTTATACCTGAGGGGTCGTGATGACCCCTTTGAGAGTCTGATGAATTCTGTACAGCCTCTCCCCAGAAAACTGCATCACCACACTTGAAGCCAGACTCAGGCTTAGAACTCTGTTATGGCTTGTAGCCCAGTCTGTTCTTTTTACAGAGGCAGCGGCTGAGCCCACTGCAGCATGTGACTTACGTAAAGCCCCATGGCCAGTTAGAGGCAGGCTGAGGGTGCAGCTCGCCCACCCTTAGTCCAGGGGTCCTTCCGGTAAGCGGCTGCCTCTAGTGCCTTTAGGTAGCAGACACTAAACGCCCCTGTTCTACTGGGATTCTGGTAAAAGCAAGCATTGAATTTGAAAAAAAAACAACAACAAAAAACCTGCTAGTTAAGTCTGTGCTTTTTGCATGAGAACAAAGGAATGTAACAGATTAATTTTGTTCCCAAGGGATACTTGACCAGCGTTTCCTCCCAAATATTTACATTTCCACATAGAAACTGTACCTTAGCCACAGCTTGCCATGCAGTTCCTCCTGTGAGCTCAGTCTAAGGCTGGCCTCCTCCACCTTGTCTTTAAACAGGGACTCCCCACCAGCTGCTGCTATGACACCCGGGCTTCCATGGAGTGCCCAGCACTGCTCAGGGCACTCGGGGGGCAAGGAGAAATGACCCTATGACCATTTTATAGCTTGCAGAACACACACACAGATCAGAATGTGATTTGGAACAAAAACACACACATGGGAATATATGAGCCGAATCCCTGGAGAAACTAGTTGTTCTAGAAGCAAAGAGGAAAAGTCTATTGTTGAGAAAGGCTGATAAGGTAAAGGCCTGGTGGAAAGTCAGGAGCCGTGGGGCTAGGTATGCAGGCTGAGAGATGGCAGGGAGGCCCTGCAGGTCTAAGGGGCAGTCAGCAAGGCCTGGAAAGGTGCTGAGGCTGTGTTTCTTAAGTCCCTCCCACTCATCGTCTTCTGGTCTCAAGTTGCAGTGACACTGATAGCAGGACGAAGTCTTTTTTGTGTTCAGGAAGATGAGCTCAGCCTCAGCTTGGCTTCCAATGTGTATATGTTTTGGAATATATATATGCACAGGAATATGTATATATTATATATACACATATGATATAGGTGCTGTGCTATGCTTAGTCACCCAGTCAAGTCCGACTCTTCGCGACCCCATGGACTGTAGCCCACCAGGCTCCTCTGTTCATGGGGATTGTCCAGGCAAGAAGACTGGAGTGGGTTGCAGTGCCCTCCTCCGGGGAATCTTCCCAACCCAGGGTTCGAACCCAGGTCTCCCGCATTGCAGGCAGATTCTTTACCATCTGAACCACTAAGGAAGCCCAAGAATACTGGAGTGGGTAGCTTATCCCTTCTCCAGGGGAACTTTCTGACCCAGAAATCAAACTGGGGTCTCCTGCATTGCAGGCGGATTCTTTACCAGCTGAGGTACCAGGGAAGCCCATAGGATATGTATGTCAAAAAAGGCTGTATTCTCGCCCAGAAAATTCCATGGACAGAGCAGTCTGGGGTGCCACAGTCCATAGTGTCGCAGAGTCGGACATGCCTGAGTGACTGAACACACACATGTTTCAGTTAAGCTCCTTAGACAGTCTTCCTTAAGCCACCCGGCAATGCTATCAGGATTTCTAGGTTCTAGTGCGCACCTTTCCTCATCAAGGTGCAACCTCCTGCTGCTTCTCTCTGCACCCCTTTGACTTTAGAGAAATGCCCAGGGCTCAGTGAGGACCCACGTGACTTTGGCCTGAGCGTGATAAGCCCGTCATTGCTCGGCAGCTGATGGTGTCACCTGTGCCTGGGAAATCAGGACTATAACTGTCCACTTTCATGGGCTGCTTCAAAGGCAATCACCCAGGCCCTAGAGCTTACTTTCCCTGAGACCTACAGAGAAACAAATATAAAATACAATTGAAAAAAAAACTTAAAGTTTAGAGAGTCTCTTCCAAGAGAGTTAGCTGTTGCGAAAAATAAGCTGTTGTCTCCGTACACTCGACCCCCAGCAGAGACTAGCCCAACCCTGACTACCCCATCTCAGGCACAACTTAATCTGCCTTCAGTTGAGGGGTTTTGTTTGTCTGATTTTCCCATCAGCATGGCCTTGGAGGCTGTGCCAAGTTATGATGAGAGGAAAGTTTTGAGTATAGGCACCCCGAGAACGGGGCTTCCCAAGCAGCACAGTGATAAAGAACCCGCCTGCCAATGCAGGAGCCTCAGGAGACGTGGGTTCTATCCCTGAGTCTGGAAGATCCCCTGGAGAAGGGGATGGCAACCCACTCCAGTATTCTTGCTGGGACAATCCTGTGGCGGGCCCCAGTCCCTGGGGTTGCAAAGAGTCAGACACGACTGAGTGACTGAGCGCACACCCTGAGAACAGAACTAGCGGTTAGCCAGGGGCATCATAAATGCTCCTCGGGTTTAGTCTAACTCTTGGTGATGCTGGAAGTGCAAAATGTGTTTATTCAAAACAGCAGGCTCGCCCATCCCTCTGTTGCTGTGTCCACCTCATTTCTTCTGCTTGTGTCTGCTGTGCAAAGACATACAGGGAAAAAATGCACTTGCCTGGGGAGTCTAAGGACCTTGAGTGGGTCCTAAGACGACAGCTTGCTGGCCACATGAATTGTGCTCCCTGAGCTCAGTGTCCTCATCTGGAAAGTGGGAGGAGCCAAGTGAGGACCACTGTGAGGCTTGGCAGAGAGAGAGCAGATGTGCGCACACCCACTGCCAAGGAGCCTCTACACACCACATTGCCCCCGCCACACCGGCAGGAAGAAGACGACTATGAGAGTCCCACTGACGATGCGGACGTGGAGGACGACGGTGACTATGAGTCCCCCAACGAAGAGGAGGAGGCGCCTGCGGAAGACGATGCGGACTACGAGCCACCGCCCTCCAACGATGAAGAAGCTCTGCAGAACTCCATCCTGCCTGCCAAGCCTTTGTCCAACCCCAACTCCATGTACATAGGTAAGGGCCCTGGAGCCAAGCCCCAGCCCCCATTGATGCACGGAGGCCAACACCCATGCAGCAGAGAGCATTGCGTGCTGATGCCAGCTGACCGGCTGTGTGGCTTTGGGCAAGTGACTCCACCTCTCTGGGCCTCAGTTTCCTTATCTGCGAAATAGGACAATAATAATACAGGCCATATAAGTTTGCTGTGAAGTTTAATATTTATGATTTGCAGCCAAACCATTGCTGGTGGTAGCTGATGTCAGGACTGAACTGCTGCTTGAGGGCATTTGGAAGGAACGGCTTATTTGGTGTGTTCCTTTGTACTCAAGTACTTTCCTGCTCCTCCCCGTCTCGGACCAATTCATGATCATGTGGCACTGATACCCACAGGTCGTCAGGATAAAAGCAGCAATACTGAATGTGCTTTGACCATAACTCTAAACGTTTTCAATAGTATTTAAGATTTTCATTGTCCGCCTGTTCCTGTCAGCACATTCATCCATTCAACAAAAATTACTGGTCTCCTGTTATCCAGGAATCATTTTAAATGTTGAAATTCAAAATTATCTGGAAAGAAGATAGGGCTTACATCCTCCCAGTGGTGGTAACAGAAATAGCCACATACACACGTGCGTACTATCAAGGAGTAAGCCAGACAGTTGATGATCAGCACCACAAAAATTAATACTACGAATCCTTTAGGCTGTAGAACACTTGGCAATTTTAAAGTCATTTCAAATTTTGTCAGAATTTCATGTTTTGAAGTACCCTGTATGATACAGATGACAATTACCAAGCCTGTTTCATATTTAGGGAAGCTGAGGTCCAGAGAAGAAATAGGTAACTGTCATTGAGTGTCCCATACACGCCAGTTATGAGCACACAGAATGAATGAGACAGCAGACGGTCCTTACCCTAAAGAATTCATAGTTCAATGGGTGAGGCAACAAAATGATGGAATTAAACCATGATATATACTTAGGAAGACACATGTGGGAGATGAGCCTGATGCTATTCCTAGTCCGGGCTTGCTACCCTGAGGACATGATATTTCAGTTTCAGTTTAAAGGATGAGCAGGAGTTGTCTAAGTGGGGGTAGAGGTGTAATGGGAAAGCACTCTGAGCCATAGAAATGGCCGTGCAAAGGCACTGAGGCTCGAAGAAGGTCAGAGGGGCTGAGAGATGGCTAGGGTGGGTGAGGTGTGAGGTTAGGCCAGGCTTGCCTAAGCTCTGAGCCCCATTCCCTGTGGAGGAGCGTTGCCTCCCCAGGGCTGAGACTGGCTGAGGCAAAATAGGTCAGGGCACAAAATGCAGGAATTACTCACAGTCCTGGCCTGGCCTTTCGCCGTCAAAGAGGCGGAACACTGTTAGTCTGTCAGCCTGGCCTGGGGATGCTTCTGTGATGATCAGAGAAATGTGAGTTGCTGTGTGGAGCCTGTGGTTTGGTAACCGGAGCTGCTGACTGACTCCTCCCTTTAAGGAAGGAGGAAGTGGGAGGGGAGGACCACGCAGAGCACGCGTGAGGGAAGGAGAGGGACCTAGAGCAGGAGCCTCGTGAGCCGCGATGGTGGACTTGACCCTGCCCAGGCAGCCGGGTGTGCCTGTGCGTGTGGTTCTGCATGTCACGTACACGTGTATACACACGTGTGTGCACCTACACTTGCCTGCATATGTAGGGGAATGTATGTCTACTTTACAATTGTGTCTGAAAACACTCCCTCGTGGTACTGGCTGAGTTCATTATCAAGAGGCTTTTTTTGTTGTTTAAATGCCTTCATCAACAAAACCTCTGATAAATACTCAGTCCCCAGAGGTGAGGGGAGAGTTACTTCCAAGTATAAGAGTAAGATGAACTGGGCAGGCACAGAGAAGGCAAGGGGCCAAGGATGCCCCACCGTGTACGGCCCAGGTGTGGGCACATCTTGGCCACGCATTGGGTGATGCACCAGGCCGGTGGCCCCACTCACCTGGATGCAGAATTTCTCCTTCCATTTGAATGCCTTTATTCCCACAGACCGCCCCCCAACTGGGAAAGTGCAGCAGCCGCCTGTGCCCCCACAAAGGCCGATGCCCACCCTCCCTCCTTTGCCCACGGGCGGCCGGATTCACCAGGTAGGCGCCATCCTTTCTCTTATGCTACCTCGTGTCAACTCAATGACTTCCTCTGTGGACAGAACAGACTGTAGACACCTCTATCCAACTGCAGCCAGGAAGGAAAAATTATATGCAGGCTGGGGAATTCATACCCAAGTACAGTGGGCTTTTGTGGGGGATGAAATACTAGTGATTTTTATACACAGCATAATGCTTTTTATCACTGGTATTTTCTCTTTACCATAAACAATATAAGTTGTTTGTATAATAAAAAGTTTCCTTCTAATATTCATTGTGCTATTATTTCCCACTTTTGAAATAAGTGGAAACTGTAAAATAAAATCTAGGAGGAACAAGCAAATGGTGGTCCCAGGCCTTCTCTCTCCTGAGAAAAGACTGGCCCCACCTGCTGGCCAGCACCTGAAATTCCATGGACAGAAAGCTTAGGACCAAGGAGTGCGATGTGTTGAATCCAGGGAGACAGGGGCAGCAAATCCCTGTTCCTCTTTCTTCAAGCTTACAGTTCCAGATTCCATGGATCAATTAAGCAACAGGCACACCTCATTTTGTTGCATCTGCTTTACTGCACTTCACAGATACTGTGTTTTTAATAAATTGAATATTTGTGACAACCCTGCCTTGTCAGACGATGTTCAGCATTTTTAAGCAATATTTTACAATTAAAATATATATGTTGCTTTCTTACACATAATACTATCACACACTTAATAGATTCCAATATAGTATAAATGTAGCTTTTATATACAGGGGAAATTAAAAAAATGTGTGACTAGTGTTGATGAAAATCCAATTAGCAATCAAACTAAGAAGATTAAAAGATAATTTTATTCTAACATGGGGGGCAGACTCTCAGAAGCGCTGAGAACTGCTCCTTTAGTCAGGAGCTAGAGATTCAGTTTCATACATTTTTGAGAGAAAGACTCATGTGTCATACTCACAAGTTAACATTATACAGAAAGTTCACCAGAGCTGTTTTGGTCAGGTGTCCAGAGTAAGCCTTTAGGTCAGTGCAACCCCCTGACAGGATGAGAAAGAAATGCTAAACTTAAAAATCACAGTGGTGGTGTCAGAAGGAAGGGACCATTTCCCCCCAAGTCTGTTTATATCCTCTTGCCTTGAGGAGGTCTGGTTAGTGCAGATGTATATTGCACAGTAGGAAAGGCCCGTCACAGATGGGCACGTACTATGTGTGTTTCAGTTCTGAGTCGGTCTGATTATCCTGCCAGAGAGAAATTTATGATTTTCCCATTCACTAGCCTTGCTTCATTGTGGTGGTCTGGAACCAAACCCCCAATATCTCCGAGGTCTGCTTGTATCCAAAGAGACCCAGAGAAGTTCAGGCTCAGGAGTCCACAGCTGGAAATGTGCTCTCTCCACAAGGACTGCAGCGCTCGGACAGCCGTGGTGAATGCCAGGCGTCAGAGCTAAGGGCCACAGAGGACGCGTTTTCCCCAAAGCTCGAAATCCAGACCACACCACCACTGGGACAGTCTAAGAACAGATGGCTTCCTCCTGCTTTTGCAGTTTTATTACAAAGGGAGCTCATGGAGCTGAATTTATCTACACATGGGTTTTGCTCTTGAAATCTGCAGCTCACTCTTGGGATGCAGAATTTCATTCATTCAGTCTACAGATACTTACTGAGCAGCAGCACCCAGCAGTGTTCTGGGAACCGAGCATGAACAAGACAAATAAGGTCCCTGGTTTCATGAAATTTTCATTTGGGTTGGGGGAGATGAATGATCAGCAAGTGAAGAGACCATAAACAAGGTAATTTGCGTAGTAATGTATAGTTAGGGAGATAGGAGACCAGGGAAGGCGACGGTGGGTGGAGAGGTGACATTGAGCTGGACAGCGTGAGCCAGCTGTGGGGAGAGCTGGGAAAAGAATATTGCAGGCAGGGGAGATACAAGCATGGAGATTCCGAAGATGCACAAGCACGAGATTTTGCATGAACCGCAAGAAGGTACTTAGGGTGAGAGCCCAGTGGGCCCTGGAGAGAGGAGTGCACAAAGGTGGTGGAAGGGTGGACAGGAGTCAGCCCAGGCAGGGCCTTGCAGACCATGGTGGGTTTAGTTTTGTTCCTAATGTGATAGGAGCCACTAGAAAGCTTGGCGGAGGAGTGACATGCAGAAAATGCTCTCCCAGAGTGTGGAACAGGGAGCTCAGTTCACGTGAGAAATGGACAGGTGTGTACCTGTCCATGGGATGGAGAAAAGTGAACAGATTCAGACCTATTTGGGGGTGTGAAGCTCTCAGGGCTTGCTGACGGGTTGGAAATGCTTCCTAACATGTGGATTTCTGTTACAGCAGCCACTACCCCCACCCCAGCCCAACCACGAAGAGCCTAGCAGAAGCAGAAACCACAAAACGGCCAAGCGTGAGTACGGGGCCACCCTCTCTTGCCCACCTGCCCTCCTCCCCCAGCCCATGCTCTTTTCTGTGAATTGACTTCAGTCTCTTTCCCTTCCAGTCCCTGCTCCTTCCATAGACAGAAGCACGAAACCAGCCCTAGATCGTTCGTTAGTTCCGTTTGACAGAGAGCCCTTCACACTAGGTTGGTATCTTTCATATTTGTTGCTCAGTAATAGTGGCCAAGAAGAGCTGGACACGGGTTGGCAGCTGAACAACAGCAACACAACAGTGGCTGACTGGTGACTCAGCTGGTAAAGAAGCTGCCTGCACCACAGGAGACCTGGGTGCCATCCCTGGGTCAGGAAGATCCCCTGGAGAAGGGAATGACTACCCACTCCAGTATTCTTGCCTGGGAAATCGCATGGACAGAGGAGCCTGGTGGGCTATGGTCCATTGGGTCGCAAAGAGTTGGACACGGTCAAGAGACTAACAACACAAAAGCAACTATAGTGGCCGATATCAATGCATGCTTACTGCGTGCTTTTCGTGGGCACCACCTCGTTTAACTGTCGCTACAGTCCTGTGGAGAGGGGTCTGTTAGAATCATCCTCGTTGTACAGAGGAGGAAACCGAGACACGAAGAGGTAACTTCCCAAGGTCACTCAGATGCCAGGTGATGGGAGTGGAGACCCAAGCTCAGAGCTCCTGTCCTGCGCCCTGTGCTGGGCCTGCTTCTCCACGGGCACCCTCTGTGCACACACACCCATCACATGGTCCTCCTGAAGGATGACGGGCAAGCATTGGGCTAGGAGGCAGAGGCCAGGGAGAGCTGTTGCTGGCTGCCTTTGCTGCTAACTGAGCAGCTCACTGACCACAGGGACGTTGCTTTTTCAGAGCTGTCTCCTTACTTATAAGGTGGATGCTCTATAATGAGAAAATACTTAGTGAAACCCTAAGGTGCTATTCAGATGTCAGAGTTGTCTTTCGTTGTGTGTATCATTGACCAAGCTGTGGGTATACTACAGTCCTTTCCTCCGGAATGGATTCAGAGTATTCTTGGATGGCAGCTACCTCTACTTAAAGCTATCTTTAATTCATTTCTAAAACTTAGCTACAGGGTGCTGAGCACTTATTATGGGGTAAGTGCTTCAGCCACCACAAATAAGTTATAGTCATCTCTGGGTATCTCCAGGGGGACCAGTTCCAGGATCCTTGTGGATATGAAAATCCAGGGATACTCAAGTCCCTTATATAAAATGGTGTTTTCATATAACTTCTGTGTATCCTTTCATGAACTTTAAATCATCTCTAGATTACTCATAATACCCAATACAATATAAATTCTATGTATGTAATTGTAAATACAATATAAATACACATACAAGGTTGCCAGTGCATGGCAAATTCAAGTTTTGCTTTTTAGACCTTTCTGGAGTTATTTTTTCCAAATGTTTTTGATCTAAGGTTGGTAGATCGTGGGTACGGAGCCCATGGACATGGAGAGCTACTTCCACATCGTCGCTAGTCGTCACCCCAGGCCCACAAAGGGGGGTGCATTATCATCCCCACTTAGCAGATGATAAACCTGAGGTTCAGAGAGGTTGAGTTAATTTCCCCAAATTGCAGAACTAGGTGCAGGATTTGAATTCGACTTGTATCTGAACCCAAGTCTTTCTGACTTCAAAGTGGATGCCCTGTTCTCCCACGTCTTGCTGCAGTTGGAGGCCCTGGATTTTCCTTGCTGGGGAGCTCTGGGGAAGGAGTTCTGAGCCTTGAGGGATAAGGAACCTGGAATCCAGCCCCACCCTAGCCCTTCTTTAGCTACCTAGTGAGCAAAGCATTTAGCCCTTGTGGCCTCTGTCCCCTCTTTGGTCAGCAAAATGTCAGTTCTCGGATTTGACGCTGTGCTCGCTTCAGTTTCCCTGAACTGCCTCATAGGTCTGCTAGTTCGTGCCAAGCCATGTCAACTATCCGAGTTCAAAATGGCCTGTGGCAGAGGGCTGGACACAGTCTATGAACGTGAAGAGAGAGACTGGGCTTCAGACTCCAGCCCTGCTTACTGCCATGAGCCAAAGGGTCAGAAAATTGTAATACTGATGTCGAATCTTTCAGGGTCACTTCCTGTACAAAAGTTACCCTTTAAAAATATTTTTGTTTTTATTTAGTTTTCTTTTGAAAGACACCTTTTCTTGACAGCACTAGCTCTACCCTTGAACCCCTTATCCATGATGCTTTGGGAGAATTAACCTCTTAAAATGCTCAGACTTTTATCAGGAGGCTCCTAACATGCCCTGGGAATATGCATAAACCGGCAGACGTTTTTCAGAAAATCTCTTCAGCTCTAATGATATAAATCTGTTTCCTGGGTATCCCTCTAAAGTAGGGTTTCCATATCAAACCAAAATTTTATAAGTAATGAACATTTTTATACCATCCAACCTACTCATAAGTAGTCAGCTCTTCACAGTGAGACAAGATTCTTAGGACGTATTATGGGCTGGACATGTATTCAGTCTTTGAGGAATAAATTGTGTCTCAAAAATGCAGCTCCACTCTTACAGGGTGTTGACTGAGCTGGGAGGTGGACGGAGGGGAAGAAAGAGGAGCCATCTAACAACTCTCAGCACCCACGGGTCAGTGCTGGCCTTGTGTATAAATTGTCACCTGATCCTTAGAGCAAATCTATGCAGTTTGACACATAATTCCCATTTTACAGGTGAAGAAATTGAGACTCAAAAATTTTAAGTAACTTGCTCAAAATCATATAAGATTTGCATCTAAGCCTGGCTGAATCCAGTTAACTAATGCTTTTGTTACATTGAAGACATAGGGTATTACTCTGGGGAATTTCAGACAGAAGAAAAAATACATTGTTTTGAATGACTTTGCAATGCACGGTTCTCAGGTACACCTACCATTTCTTCAGGAAGCCTACATGTCGTCTGTTACAAAAGACAAGTAAAAGAAAAGAAAAGGAAGGGAGGGTGAGAAGGAAAGAGAGGGAGAGAAGAAAGTAAGAGAGAAAAACAAAAGTCAAAGCAAAATGATTTGCAGCCCACTGGAGGAATCTCCTGAAACTCTGAACCCCAAATTAAATTTTTTTCAGGAACTAAATGCAATACCTTATGCAATGGCAAGTGTGCCACAGGACTGAAGGAAGATTGATCCCTCCGTGGCAAATGAGTTTATTTCAGATATGCAGATAAACTTAGGCTGTACAAAGCAGCTCTTGGCCAATGAAAGAGGCACAAAGTTTCAAGAAGGCATTAATCCTTTTCAGCATCAATTATATTAAGACATTTTGGAAAGAAGCTCAGAATTCACAGTACTGCTTGCATGTACACAACGCTGTGTGACCCTTGGGTGAAGTCACTTAATTTGTCTGAGACTGTAAAATTAGGTGCTCTTGTAAGGGACCCTCCAGGTCTAAAGCCTATGATTCCTCAATGTGTTGTGTGTGTTAAGTCACTTCAGTTGTGCCCAGCTCTTTGTGACCTATGGACTGTAGGATTTCTCTGGATTTATCTGTCCATGGGATTCTCCAGGCAAGAACACTGGAGTGGGTTGCCATTCCCTGCTACAGGTGATCTTTCTGACCCAGGGATCGAACCCAAGTCTCTTAGGTCTCCTGCGTTGGCAGGCAGGTTCTTTACCACTAGCACCACCGGGGAAGCCCATGATTCCTCACTGCTTAAACCCAATTATCCCTCTTAGGGGCTGGGATTCAGTTTCATCAAAAGTTTCAAAGCTTAGCTGTTACATGCAAGGCTTATCAGCTGTTTGTAATTTACAGGAAAGAAGCCAGCGATTTCTGACAAGGTGAGTTTCCTCCTTGTTTTGTTTTGTTTGTTTTTGCTCTGTTTTGTATCTTGCCTTCGTTCTGTGAAAAGTGCCGAGAATACTCACCTATCTTCCCTCCTGCCTTGCAGCCCTCGGTCCTAGGGGGAAGGTGAGTGACTCTGGGTGCCTGTGCGTTGCTACAGGGCATGTGCTGAATGACTCTAGCTTGTTTCTCACCCATCCTTTCTCTCAACACTGCAGGCCTCCTGGGGAGCATTTGCCCAAGATACCAAAGCCCCCATTACCGCCAGCCACGGAAAGGCATGACAGAGGCAGCCCCCTGCAGGGGAAGAAGCCACCCGTGCCAAGGTAAGTGTCTTCTGTTGCTTGGGTTGTGGCACAGAACTCCTGCCTTGGATCAGTTAGCTCCACATGGGGACCCAAGACCATGGTGCTCCTGGAGGGGTGGGGGCTCGTTTTGCCGCTGGGGCTTGAGGGATGTTCAGGCTTCTCAGGTTGGATGCAGAGTGCCTGGATCACTTTACAGGACGAGGCGGTTCCCACAGAGAGGCGTGAACAGATGGTTCCTCTGGAGCACGGGAGCAGCACCGTTTGTGGAGGCCTTCTCAGCCAGTCTGATTTCTGGTTGCATTTTCCTTCCACCACAAGGCACAGCACTGCACCTACAATTTTGTAACCACGCAGGTGGTGGAGAGGACATCTCTGTGCCCGGCTTCCTCACCGCTCAACCACATTTTATAGTGGCAGAGCACCCGTCAGCTCTAACATTTCTAACTTTACTATGCAGTCTCCAGGGACCCATTAACCAAATGGCACAAACATTGCTGGGCTAGGCCCAGCTCTGCTCCTTACTAAGGACAAAACCAAGGCTTCCATCAACCTCATCTGTGCAACCAGGATTCAAAATTATGATCCTTGCTTGGCTAATGTGAGGATGAAATCAGGGCCAGGTCCAGAGTGCACTGGTAAAGCCTTAGTAACTGAGTTAATGTTTTAATGGAATATTCTAAAAAATCAAAACGAATGCCAAAAATAGCATAGTGAAAAAAATAGCGAAGTTTTAAATAAACAACAAGATGAGATCATGTGAATCACTGATCAGGAGGCAAACTGCCAGCAAACTGTCCTCCTCGGGCCCTCTCTGTGAGGACACGACGTGAGCCCATGAAGGCTGCTGCCCACCGCGGGTCTAAGGCCGCCACCACCAAATCTGCTTGGCCAGTTTGTGCATCTGGAAAAAGGGACCAAAGCAGCAGCTCTTCCCAGCTGTCTTTCCTTCACACCAAGGGTGAGCCCCAAGTCGGCTGTTCTCAAACATCAGCAAAGGAGCATGTTTCCTCAAATGCTTTTATTTGCTTAGAGAAGCAGCCACTCAGGGAAATTTAATAGCTACTAAAGAGTTTGTTGACAAAACTATTTTTCTTTAATGTAATTATTTGCTGCAGTTGCTAAACAGAATAGAGGCTTGCCTAGCTCAGCTCACAATAATGACAGAATATTGAGTCATCAAGCCTCCATCTCCCCTGCTTTTCTTCTGGTTTTTTTTTTTTTTTTTTTGCTTTCCATTTTATTACGGCTCAGTGGGTTTGATTTCTCGATATTAGATTAAGTGAAACTATCTATATTCTTTGAAACTCTTTATGCTCAGTTCTTTTTCTTTGCCCTGATTCATTTCAGGCATATGCGGGGACCAGAGAGAAGAGAGAATGTAAGTACAGAACATCATCTGGTGAATGCTTGGCCCAGGGAAACCAGCACAGACTCTGCAGATGTCGAGGCTCTGTCTCAGCCTTCAGTGAAGTCCAGTGCTGGAAGCCAGGCCTACACACAGTAGGCTCCTGAACACCGGTGTCTGGGGTCTCCATCTTTCCCTCCTGCCCAGAATGCTGCATGGCTTAGCTCCTGTCCCTCTGAAGGTTCCCAGGGAGGTTGGGTTAATTGCAACCCCATTACCAGGTGGTAGTGAGCAAGGGGATTGGCAAGGAGGTAGAAGGGAGGCTAAAGTAAGGCATGCTCTAGAGTCTGGCCTCCCAGAAAGTCTCGTAGGCCTCTGTTTTCCCCTTAAATATCTCTATGGCCTAAGAAAGAGAGGAAATGGCATTTAAGGAATGTATGTTGTGTACATGTTGCCAACCTAGCAAACATGCCTAGGACTGCTCAGTTTTAGCAATGAAAGTCTCATGTCCCAAGAACTTCATCAGTGTTAGGCAAATGAGGACCAAGACAGTTAGTCATTCCAACTTCGCATTTTATTTGCATTGACTGTCCCTAGGAGGAGTCATTGTTTCCCTTTCACTAATAAGAACTTGAAGCTCAGAAGGGTAAGATACTCATTGCAAGCTGCAGAGCTGGGAGATAGCCAGGGTTGAAACCCAGGTCTGCCTGACTTCCTCGCACTGTAAACTGCCTGAAGAAGGCCGTCACACCCGTGCCATGCTCAAGGGCTCCGTCCATAGGCGCCTGGCGTGCCATAGCTCTATGCCAAACGGTGTGCTTATTCTGATGAAGTGCTGAGATATAAGATGTAATGGACATGCTCCAGTGTGCTAAGGGACATCTGATCACAGGATGCGCTACAGAGGGGGAGTGAAGAAAGTGATGTATAAGGACTGAAGAGCTAAGTGTGACTTCTTAGCGCTGTGGTCATTGAATGATGGGGAGACACAGGATAGTCACTCCAAGGCAAAGCTCAGCGCCCTTCAGCCTCAGGAGTGTCCTGACTAAGGCAGGCATGGGCAGTGCCCGTGGAGCCTGTGGGAAGAGTGAGGACAGCAGGTTGGTTTCAGAGCCACAGGGGCAAAGAGGAGAGAAGGTTGAACATGAGGGCAATATCACATTCCCAAGGATCCCTATCTCTGGAAGGATTGACACTGGCTGTCATGAGAATCTAAAAATCTTATGTTTTGGACCAGAGGAGACATGGCTGCAGCAGAGTCAAAGACCAATTTCATTTTGGGGATCCCATAGTCTGTGTGTATTTATCTGTGCAGCCCTTTGTTAGGATTCCTCCCCAGCTGGCCAACCTGGATGAGTGATTCTGGCTATGATCCACCTTGCCTCATCTCAGTGGTAGGACTAAGGATAACAAACTTCTATTGAGCACTCAAACATACCAGGCACAAGTAGTAACTAACTTAATCCTCACAACAGCACTTGAGGAAGGTGCTCGTTCATCACTACTGCCCTAGCCTAACAAAACAAGTCCGAGTTGACAATTCTGGTCTACTAGTCAATGGCAAAATTATTTTTGCCTCTCTGAACATCATTTCCTATCTAAGGAGTAGAACATAGAGCCCCTTCCTTACCTATTTCAGAAGGCTGTCCTAAAGACAGATGTGCTGCACCAAGTGGGCACGCCTTGAAAGCTATTTTCAAACCATAAGGCTGTATGAACTTGGGCGAACTCCAGGAGACAGTGAGGGACAGGGACTCCTGGAGTGCTGCAGTCCACGGTTGTCGCAAGGAGTCAGACATGACTTGGTGACAGAGAAACAACAAGGCCGTGGTGCTTTGAACCAGAGTGGTCAGTGCAAAGCCAAGACCCGGAGAAGGTTAGGCTTTGGGTCAGAGAGATTAGGTGTGAATCAATTTCTGTAACCCTTGGCAAGGTAGGAGTGCTTCTTGGGCAGCGTGTTTTCATTTGTAAAATGAAAATGTTAAATTCTTGAAGAGTTGCTTGAAGAATTGGATGAAATATTGCATATGAGTCTGGGAGACATAGTAGATATCATCATTATTAGTATCTCTAGGGCTGTTTAGACACTTCAGAACCTATTTTAAGTATATAAACAGTGTTTCAGATTGGAATGTCTTTAAATGATTATTTGTATTAAGAAATCATACAATATTTAGCAAGTTCTACTGTTCTCCACAGTACCTTTATTGTGGAGACACACAACCGCTAAAGAAAGAAAACAGAGGCGTTTCTATGTTTGAGAAATACATTTTTCTTTGAGAAGTTGTGCTTTGATGATAAATTAATATCTTTTTTTTTTCTTCCCCTTACCAGGATGAAGATGATGGTATGTTTAGAAAGACTTTCTTACAACTTGTAACCTTTCCTTTAGTTTTCTGTGTTCAGATGGAATTAATTAGTTAATCTAGAAACTGTAGAATCCATTATAACTTTACAATTAGTATTGAGCATATGTATGGCAGTTGGTATACTGTATAACTATAATAAAATGGAATTACTTGGCTGGATTACCAAAAAGAACTGCTAAGTTCATGTATAACAGTGCAAATTATTAATACTTACTAGAACAGCAAAATTGAAAATCACACATACAGTATGATAGACAGCATTCCAGTATTGAAGCTCTCTAATGCATTTGGGTAAAGGATTACTAACTATATATGAATGACATGGCATAAAATTTGTCTTTCATTAAAAAAAAAAACTTGTGAATCATTTCTGAAATTCATATGGTTTCTAACTGACAATTTTCTGACAAGTTAACATTTCAAAAATGAAAAAAAAAGTGCTATGAAGAATGATGGAGAATGGCAGCGTTTGAAACTGTGTTGAGGTGGTAACCATCGAGAAACCCCTGTGGGTGGGCGTCCACCCCACCACTTCCTGATGACATTTGATCTTTCCAGTTTTTGTATCTCACTTTATACTAGCTGTTTTTAACCAGGGAGCAGTTTGGGGATGGATGTTCCTGTGCCACTGGGATTCTGACAATCTTTCCTTTTTCTTTTCCTCTGAAGTACATCAAAGACTTCCGCCCCAGCCATCACCTCTCCCCATGACCTGCAACACCTTCCCTTCAAGATCTACCAAGCCATCACCCAAGAACTCCCTCCCATTAACTCACTCATCTGGAGCCTTCTCAGAAAGGTGTGTGCTGAATCACTCAGTTCTGACCTAGCATAACGTCTGGGGCCACTGATACTGAGCTAATATCAGGTGGGTTGAGGGAGAAAGAAAGAAGTCACCAGTCACAGGGTCAGAATATTTTGGGTCTTAGGAAAGAAAACCAAGCTGAGCATAAAGAATGCACAAATGTGCATATTAACTCACTGCTGTCTTCTGAGTGCTGTGCTTGGGGAGAAGAGAGGTACAGAATTGACTGCCCTGCCATGGCCCCAGACAGAATGGACTCTTTGGCAGGAAACGGGAAATGTTTTTAACTCTGTAGGTTAAAAACAAGCAAACAGTCAAGAAGCTCAATTAATTACTTGGAGTTCACCCTCCATCTTGGGTGGGAATGCCCATCCAACGCACCGTGCACTGGCAGGCATGGAATGCTCACTGGACGGGCTCTGTCCCCAGCAGGTCTGGTTTCTCAGCAGCAAGAGTGTTTCTTAGGACCCATGAGGAGGCAGGCTTTCCAGGAGAGGCACAGACAGGAGGAAGACTCAGGGCATTCCTCATAGATAAGCCCTCGGGCTGTCTCCTGGCACCCCCGACGGTTCACCCACCAGCCTTTTCGGCTCCTCTTCTCCTTTACTATCCAAAGAGAGAGGCCTAGTCCCTACCCTAAGGATGGAGGGAAACTCACCCACCAGTAAAGTCCTTCCTCTCTGCTAGGTATCTAGAAGGGTTCTCAATTTCATTTTCCCCAGGTGCCTCTTGCTCTGATTTTCTGCTGCTTTTTTTCTCATTCTTCCAGGTGTTTTTCTTCTGCCACATCTGCCACTTTCTTGTGCCGCCTCATCCCACCCTGAGCCCAGCCCTTTCCTTCATTCTTTCAAAACACCACTCACACGAGATTTCTGAACAAAGCAGGCCTTTATCGGAAGCTTGGCCTAAAGGGTGGGGAAACTGCTGCTCAGTGTGGAGCAGACAGACTTTCAGGGCCTCCCACTGGCCCTCCTCCCCCACTGTCCCCGCAGATGCAATTTCTGTCTGCTGTGGCACCAGCGAGCCCTCTGTTTCTCACGCCCTCCCCTCTCCTTGTAGACCACTAGGCTCTGGGCAGTCACCATCCCAAACAGCACGCGCATGGAGGATATTTCCCTAACAGAGAGAGAAGCGTTCTCCCAGAGAACTGCTGTCGTGCTCCAGACTCGAGGTCCTCAGACTGCTGCTGCCTGTTTAAAGCAGCTTTTGAGGCTCTTTACACTGTTCTCTTGTTGCTTTTGTTCTTCATCTTGAGAAGCTCGTTAGACTCCGGCCTGGTCCTCCTGAGACAGGAGTGGAGTGTGTCCAGCAAGTTCCTTCTTTTGGCCCTGGCCCCGTGGTTGCAGGGAGGGGGTGAGAATAGTCAGAGACGCAGCATTTCCCCCATTCAGGTCCCTCTCTGGCCCCTTAACCCCGACCCAACTTAACATCTGTTCTTTTTTGTCTCCACAGTAACCCTAACTTTTCGCAGAGTGCCTCCCTGCCGCCATACTTCTCTCAAGGTTTGTTCTCTGCGCTCTAGTGACCGACTCTAGCCAATATGCCGTCATCCCAAAGCCTTTTGGCAAAAGTTTTGTTGTTTCCTAAAAGCATCTGACTTCCTTATTCAGCGCTTCGGTTTCTGAAGTGTACCAAAGGTTGCTGTAGTGATAGGATACTCCACACAACAACAAAAACAACACACAGATGCACACACTCCTCCGCAGGAAGGCGCCCTTGGCTTTATCTTCCCAGGCGGAACTTTTCTTCCCGGCTGTTTTTATATGATGCTTAGGATGGTGCTAGCTTTCTCTGTAGTTTAGATTTCTATAATGAATCTAACCTGGAGTGCTAGTTGAGGAACATGTTTAAAATACAGATTAAGGGACCCCACCCCCAGGATTCTGATACAGTAAGTCTGGCTGAAGACCTGTATTTTCTAATAATACCTCCTTTGGGTGTGGATGGTAAGTATTTCTTGAGAGAGTCCTCAAACTTTAAAAGGCACGCAAATCCCCTGGGAGCTATGTTAAAATGCAGATTCTAATCAGTGGGTCTTGGATGGGACCCAGGGTTCTGCATTTCCAGCAAGTTTCCATGTGATTCCCAAGTTCCAAGTTCCCAGCTGGTATTGCTGGTTCATGGACCACTTCAAGTAGAAACAAAGGCCTACCCAGTAGGACTAGCTGTGTTTATTTTCTATCCTTAAGGACTTGCAAGTGACTAGTACATGGTAAGCACTTTAAAACATTTGTTGAATGACTGTCAAATGACTATGGAGAGTCACCCAACTCTAGTAAACAATTTTTTTTTCTCATGCTAGGAAACACATCTTGTGTTACCAGATTTTCTGATTTATTTTTCAAGAAAACATAGAAATATGGCTTTTAATGTGAAATTACCTAATTTTTAAAGATTGACTTAAGATTTAAAAATTCTGTGAGGAAAAAATAAAACACTTTTTTTTTGTAGTCATGTACACATGCAGGAACATTAGTATGTGTTATAAACAGAAAACTAATAAGTTTAAAGTTTAACTTAAGAGTCGACTCTTTCTTTCAGGGGCATGTCTATTACATTCAGTTGGGTACATCATGCCATATATGTATGAGATTCTACTGCTGACACCAGTGAAACCCACTGTATTTTCAATGTTTCCTAAGCATTTTAGGATATAGTGTCCTTATTCACTACATGGCTTCCACAACTCCCCCCACCCCTCAGTGGCCACAACTCATTATTTTGTAAACCTACTTTGTGTCCCTTGCCTGGTCCGTCCAGGCATCTGAGCTTGAGACACTTCACTTATAGCAGTATCTGCCAAAGTAAATTCCATAGACCCCTGCTTCTATGAGTTGGTGACAGAGATTATTAATATAAACAGTTGGCTTTTATTATTTTTTTTGAATATAATCATCCCTCTAATACAGGAGAGGGGATTGGTTCCAGGACCCCCCACCGATAACAAAATCCAAAGATGTTCAAGTTCTCTGTATAAAATGATGTCGCACAGTTGGCCCTTCACATCCACAGCTCCACATCCACAGACCTGGCTAACTCATTGGTTGAACCAGTCTGTAGTCGGCTGAATTCACCGATGTGGAAGCCATGAACGCAGAGGGCTTACTCTACTACCTTAATCAAAATTGATCTCTTTTCTCCTAAGAGTGCCAGGACACCTGGTCCTCAGTCTAACCCACTTGTTGCCCCAAGGTCAGGAAGATAAAGCATGTGCTTTAAATTGGCCAAAAACCTGTCCCAGTTCCCTTGAGGATCTATTTATTATGGGTGGAGAGTGACTGCAATGAAAAGTAATATATTGTCTGTCATGAACAGTGACTTTGTGGTGCTGACCTGCAGATGCAGATGGAGAATAATTCCTCAATTCTAAGACAGCCATGCACTGTAGACCTTCATTACATGACTTTCTCACATAGCTAAATTTCATTCACTCAACAAACATTATACAAGTGTCTGCATGT
The DNA here is from genome assembly GCF_023091745.1 of Budorcas taxicolor. Taxonomy (NCBI): domain Eukaryota; kingdom Metazoa; phylum Chordata; class Mammalia; order Artiodactyla; family Bovidae; genus Budorcas; species Budorcas taxicolor. The sequence goes on along the minus strand of NC_068929.1, from coordinate 5,815,420 downwards.
TGCACTGCAAAGGTTGTCATGCGGAAGGTCTGCTCAGGTACTGGGAGCCTTAAGAAGGAAGATCAGCAGCTCAGGCTAGCCCCATCTGCATCTCGAATAATCCTGACTAGGAAGACTTGGACTCATCAAGTAACTCTCCCCTCTCAGGGGCCCTGGGGCAGGCGATTTACCCTCTGTGGTGTATTAGATGTATTAGATGAAGTAACAGAGCTGGTGCAGAACCACCTGGAGTGCTTGTTAAATGCAGACTCTTGAGCCTGGGTGATTCAGGGTCCCCCTGGAATTCTCTTTTACACACAGTCATATTTGGGAATCACAAGTTCAAGTTCTGGCCCTGCCACTAAGACACATGATTTGTTTAGACTCTCTGAACCTTTGTTTCATGATATTCAAAAAGAAGACAATACCCACCTTGTGGAGTTGCTGTGAGGATGAAAGGTCATGCACACAGGTGCCTTACTCAGGGCCTGGACACAGCAGTGCTGAAAAAATATCTGTTGAATGAACAAATGAGTCATGCATGAGTTGTTAAGAGAACATTCAACTCGCGGAATTTACCAGCCTGAAATAGCTGTTCTGGCATATAGAGACAGGGTTAGCCATTGCAAATCAACACAATCAAACCTTTCCTGAGATTAGGAAACACATTCTCTTGAAAAATTTCATGGAACTGTCAACAAGAAAAAAAAGCATTCGAGAAGGTGAGGCACAAATGCTGGGTAATTTACAGACTCCGACACAGGCTTCCTGATGGATCAGATACTGTCAGGGCCTCCTTCTATGTGAGTCTAACAGTTCTACTTCTAAAAGAAATTTGGTCAAGAGAAGCAGGTAGTAAGCTCTGGCTCTGAAAGCTAAGAATATTCAAGATAATTTCACCTCATCTTGGGTAAGTCACATTTCTTTTTGTGAAAATGAGAACATAATTATCTTGACCTCCACATTTTACCATTTGGTGGTATATATGTAACTTGCTCAGTTAAGCAACCAATCAAGTGTGCAGTGTAGTGTCTCAGAATTTCACTGGCATGGCTGCAGAATAGGGCCCGAAACAGCCCTTGTGGTTTTGAACAAGTGAAAGTTATTTTGGAAGCTGTGGTTTCTTGAAATGCTAATTGCTGGGAACAACTGCAAGGGCATTGTGGAGGGCGGGCAGTGATGGGCTATGACTAGTGAAAAATTGCTTAAAGTAAATTAACGTTCAAAATGCTATACTTTCAAAGGCCCCGTCAACAGACCACTTCCCAGAGTGGAAGGCAGGAACTTCTCGCCAGTTCCCAGCAAACCTAGACCACAGTCCCCTGGGGAAGAACAGGTAATAAGGCATATGTTCCTATTTTATTTCTACACCAGCAAACGAATCATCAGAATCTTCCACTGAATAGTCTCCTATACTTTTATTTTCTTTTACTCTTAATTTTTTTAGTGAAAAATATTGAGGGGAGAATTCAGTTGAAAAATATTCTTTTTCCTTGATGTTCCTCTTCCAATGGCAAATGTGTGTTTCACATTAAACAGAAAAATAATTCTATTTTTCATCTATTTCTTAGTTTATGACATAGCATAAGTCATTTAACTGCTCATTAACCCAGTGTTTCTCATTAAATATATTATTAGTCTAAACTGAAGAAATTATTACATCTAAATCTTTCCTGATTAGAGACTCGATTATCTATGAATGCTTATTTACCTCTACCTTGAGAATGAGCCTCTGATAAAAAGCAGTTCACACAAAATAGCTTCTATTTAGCTTTACCTGAATGATTCTATATTCAAAGTAATAACACAAGTGTTTCAAACTTCATGGAACTGAGGTGGTGATTTATGGAAATGATTACTTGGAGGCTTTTTTTTTTTCCACTTACTTATGTAACTACAAAATTTATTCCATTTTTTAAAATTTGCATTTTCAGAATTCATTAAATGAAGACTGGTATGTTTCTTATATTACCCGCACAGAGGCAGAAGCAGCTCTTAGAAAGATAAACCAGGTACTGTGCTACAAGTTTATTTTTTTAAGTATAGATTGAAGAAACAAAATGGGACTGACTTTTCCTGAGTACCAATGATGGGCTTTAGATACTGGCTCCAAGCTTGCTTTTCATAGCTGCTAACAACTAATGACAGATTCTTATTTTTACAACTTCTCTTCCTACAGTTTGTATCATCCAATAAAACAAAACCCAGCGGATGCAGTGGTAAAGAATCTGCCTGCCAATGCGGGAGGCACAGAGACTTGGGTTCTGTCCCTGGGTCAGAAAGATCCCCTGGAGGAGGAAATGGCAACCCACTCCAGGATTCTTGCCTGGAAGCTCCCATAGACAGAGGAGCCTGGTGGGCTACAGGCCATGGGGTCTCAAAGAGTCAGACAGACTGAACGTACATTATGGGCTAGGAATTCTGCTGGGTGCCATTCATGCTGTTATACCAAAGGGTACCAATTAGTGCCAGCTTCTCACCTACTAATCTCCATAGTGATGACTCCTAGGACCCCGGGAAAAATTTTTAATTAAGGTAGTCTTTGATTGGAGGAATCTTGGGAGATTTTATTCATGAAAATGGTCCATCTTTCACAGGAATCACACAGCATCAAAAGGAAACTCTTTCCCCCAAATTTCCGACATCTTACTAGTTGTGTCTTCCTCCTGACACCCAATTGCCGTCCATATCAATGTGGAGGAACCCATATTGAGACAGACAACAGCAACTTTTTGTCCTTTTCCCTCGAAATTTCCAATTGTCCTTTAATATTAAAGGTCTTAAACCAGATTTCCTGTCTTCCGGTATTGAACACTAATCTTAAACCTATATATCAAAGATCCTCCATCTTTCACATTCTTCACATCTCGAGACCACAACAAAAGTCCTCAAGCCTCAAGCTTGGCTGCGCTTTTTTTATTTTTTAATGATATGAAGAGATTAATGTTCATCTCCCCATCTTTTAAAAACATTCTTTATTTTCGGCAGTGCTGGGGCTTTGCTGCTGCTCAGGCTTTCTCTAGTTGCGGTGAGCAGGCTTCCCACTGCAGAGGCTTCTCTGGCCACGGATCGCAGGCTCCAGGCGTAGAGGCTCAGCAGCTGTCACTCCCCAGCTCTACAGCACAGGCTCAATAATTGGGGCACATGGGCTTAGTTGCTCCGAGGCACGTGGGATCTTCCCAGACCAGGGACTGAACCCATGTGCCCTGCACTGGTAGGCACATTCTTAACCACTGGACCACCAGGAGATTGCACATTTAAATCACTTGGGGAGCATTAAAAAAAAGTTCTGATTTTACCTGGAGAGATTCTGATTTAATTAGTCAATTAATTAATTTAATTAATTAATTTAATTAAATTAGGGATGCTATGTGGGCTCTGGAAATCTTCAAAACTTGAAACTCCAAAGTGAAGCCAGAGCTATGACTCTACAGGTCTATTTGTCTAAGAGAGATGTTCTGACTAGAATTTACTCATTCAACCTAGGATGGAAAAGAACAAAGCAAAGACATTATTGCAAATTGATCATCCTGATTTCAATACACAGAAGAAGGAGCAATTTAAAGGAGTTCTTCTTAATTCATTCTATTTTAATATTAGATCTGTATAGTATTATTATAATATTATGTAGCTAATTTATGAAATGAAATTTTAAAGGATAGGTCAGATCACCACACTATTTTGGTAAATATCAGGAAAAAAGGATGATCCACATTGGGTTTTTTTTCAGGTATTTGATGATGAAACACATTATCTGGGCACCATGAGATTTTAAAATAGGTACATCTCTTAGGTATTTGGGTGTATTCTGATTTTGACCGTGGAAAGAAAGTGCATAGAATTAACTCTCAGGAGCAGGAAGAGATATCTTTAGTTAACCACTAAAGTCCTTATTTTGCTGGCCCTGTATCCACTCAACCACCTATTATTTGTTTTATTATTGTAAAAGAGATTCTTTTTTCATTGAGAGCCTTCAAAGAGATCTCTTTGAAATTTGGGAATTTCTCTGATATAATCTCTGCTGCTTGCTTCTTGACAACCAAGAAATCCATGAGACATGGGACTACTGCTGTTTGGGGAGCTAACTGCTCATTACATTGTCAGCTGGTAGGTTTCACGATCTCTAGAGGATTGTCTGCTGCTCTTAGAGGCAACAGAAGTATTGACTTTTGCTACTTCCAAAATAACAAGAGTTTATCCTTTTAGGACGGCACTTTCCTGGTTCGAGACAGCTCTAAAAAAACAATATCCAATCCATACGTTCTCATGGTGTTGTACAAAGATAAAGTTTACAACATCCAAATCCGTTATCAGGAGGAAAGCCAAGTTTACTTGTTGGGAACTGGACTCCGAGGGAAAGAGGTAAGGGTTGTCAAACTTCCCCCAGTTTTCTGCGTGTGCCTCTCTACACACCTACCTGCACAGAACCTGGCTGTGGCCTTCTTTGGAGGCCCACACTGCCTGGCAACTTTAGAGCTGAATTGCATTAGTGAAACCCTGCATTTACTGGGAGGAAATAAAATGTTAACAGCATCTGCCTCTGCCACAGTGTCTTTTTTATGTCTTTTATTCCAGCTAGTCTAAAATCACATGTGTAACTTAAAAAATGTGTAAATTAAAAATATCATTAGATGGTGCCAAAGGCAAGTCCTTTCTGTGACACAGAAGTGAGTTAAAGTCACCTCTGTGACATGATTTTGATGTAAGGGTACAGTGTATTTATAAGGCCGTGTCTTAAATAAACATCTGGAAAAATGACTTGGGTCACTTCTCCCTAAAAAGAGAGGTTAGCCCAATGAAGCTGTGCAAATTGCCAAAAACATTTCCCTCTGTTTTCCCAAGGTGTGTATTAGTCCCTTTTGGGGTAGTAATGAGAATGGTGGAAAGAAAACCTTTCAGGGCTGCTTTTTGCAAAGGAAACTGTGGCTAAACCTAATGCTTCAAATGTGTTTTTTTAAGTTCAAAGTTCTAGGAGGAGGATCAGCTGTATCAAACATTTCCAGAAGGAAACACAACTCACCCATAACTTCTACTTCACTCCAAATATTTTTAAGTTCTGATTATGTAAACCAGTAGAAAAAACACATGATTTTCGTCATATGTTTGAATCACTGGTTCAGGGTGGGTAGAGCTGCATCGGAGAAGGCAATGGCACCCCACTCCAGTGCCCTTGCCTGGAAAATCCCATGGACGGAGGAGCCTGGTGGGCTGTAGTCCATGGGTTCGCTGAGTCAGACACAACTTCACTTTCACTTTTCACTTTCATGCATTGGAGAAGGAAATGGCAACCCACTCCAGTACTCTTGCCTGGAAAATCCCATGGACGGAGGAGCCTGGTGGGCTGCAGTCCATGGGGTCACTAAGAGTCGGACATGACTGAGCGACTTCACTTTCATCTTTCACTTTCATGCACTGGAGAAGGAAATGGCAACCCACTCCAGTGTTCTTGCCTGGAGAATCCCAGGGGCGGGGGAGCCTGGTGGGCTGCCGTCTATGGGGTCGCACAGAGTCAGACACGACTGAAGCGACTTAGCAGCAGCAGCAGCAGAGCTGATTGGTCCCGTAGAAGCAAAGATGTCTGCTCTCCAGGATCTCTACTGGGCTTGTGTGGAAGCACACAACTGCAAACCTCTCATTGCCGTTGCCCTGGAGGGAGGCACCTGGAAGAGCAGTCTTGGAGGAGGTGCTCAACTCTGTCTGGGGCACCTCGGTAACATCTGACTCATTTCTCAATGGGCAGATGGGGGTTTCTCAGTTTGGCCCTCAGGGAAAGGGTAATACAGGTCATGAATGACAGGACTCGCTACAGAGCTCTTGTGAGTGTGGAGGCAGCAGTGGGAACACAGCAGACTCCATGAGGGAACTGTTAGGCCACACTGCAGATAGCTTCAGACAGCAAGATGCTGCCTGACCTCCTGACTCCTTGTGTCTCCTAACATTATTAGTGACTTAGAGGAGGGACACAAAAACCAAAACCAAGTCACAAATAGAACAATCCTCCTGAAATCCAATGATTGGTGTCCTTACAAAAAGAGGGAGATAAACGATGAGGCCCCATATTCAGTAGCCTATGATAAACCATAATGGAAAACAATATGAAAAAGATATACATATATCTTAATCACTTTGCTATACATCAGAAACTAACACAACATTATAAATCAACTGTTCTTAAATAAAAAATAAAAAAGCACAATCCTAAGGTAAAGCTATCATAATTAGACTCTCCCTCTATCTCTCACTGTATATAATGTATATAACCCCCTGCTGCTGCTACCCCCTGCTGCTGCTAAGTCGCTTCAGTCGTGTCTGACTCTGTGCGACCCCATAGACGGCAGCCCACCAGGCTCCGCCGTCCCTGGGATTCTCCAGGCAAGAACACTGGAGTGGGTTGCCATTTCCTTCTCCAATGCATGAAAGTGAAAAGTGAAAGTGAAGTCGCTCAGTCGTGTCCGACTCTTAGTGACCCCATGGACTGCAGCCCACCAGGCTCCTCTGTCCATAGGGTTTTCCAGGCAAGAGTACCGGAATGGGGTGCCATAACCCCCTACGTGAAGTTAAATAACATATACATAAATACATACTTGTCTTTTATCCATAGTTTGCTGAATGTTGGTGAGGAATTTTTTTCAAAGTTCCATAGCAGAAATCATTAAAATCTTTGCCAAATTTTATATAGATTGATAATCCCCATAGTACAAGAGGTAGGATGTTATGCAGATTAAAAAAAAAAACTGCAAAATTCATGCTACACATTCCAATGCTGATTTTCTTCCTATTTTGAATCTTTCAGGACTTTCTGTCTGTGTCAGATATTATCGACTACTTCAGAAAAATGCCGCTTCTGCTTATTGATGGGAAAAACCGAGGTTCCAGATACCAGTGCACGTTAACGTATGCTGCAGGTTATCCCTAGCAAGTTAGCCAAGCAAACAAATCTTCCTCCTGCCTCTGTCCCAGCATGGGAAGATCAGTCAACCTTGGTGAACAGTCAAACACTTAGGACTGAATTGAACCCCTTCAACGTGAATATAAGGGTTTTGTCCTTTCACTTATGAAAGTATTTGAAATGAAGACTGTCAAATATCCCATAATTTATTTATTTTTCTTCAATGTTTGTAAAGTGCATGAGTAATAATGTTCACACTTGAAGTCTAACAGTGCACTGTAATGATTCATTTTAAAAACATGTGTATTTTTGAATACCCATGTCCAAGTACATTAGTTTGCACACCTATAGAGACAATTTGGGGCAAGTTTAGAAACACTGAAATGGTAACAGATTTTGGTAACACATGAAACTGATTTTTAAACTAGCCAATCCTTTGTCAGTCAAAAGCAATCATCAATTTTATATGTATAATTTGAAATTACTAAAATTGAATTTCTTGGCAGCAATAATTTAAGAAGCTTCAAAAGCATTTCATCCTTTCTTAGTTCATGTTTTTGCTGGAGAGTAGGGTTTTTTTTGTATACTTTTTTTATGGAAAAGATAAATGCATGTTGGAATAACTTCCTGGAATTAAAATTAATTTGCCTTCTGCTTCACTTTTTGATTCCTAAAACAATTTATTGACTTAATTTTTTAACTGTTATTTTCCTATTTTAAAGCAAATTTAAGCTACAAATACCAAAAGAAAACATTTTAAATTTAGAATAAGGCTTTGGCATCAAATACACCAGATTTAATTTCACCACATCTGACATCCTCATCCTATCTCTTCCACCTCTCCCCAACTCTGAAAGTATCAAGTGATGTGATTTTTACCAACGTCTTCCTGGGAAGATGAAAGAGCAATTTATGTATACATGGAAAAGTTTAATCAGACTTTCCAATTAGATACCTTTCTTCTATTTTTATCCCCCCTGCCATCTGTTATAAAGCCATTATCTTCACCCTTCCCCCAAAGGCTTTATAAATTCTTCAAAGCAATCCAGTTCTTTCCTTCAACTTACATATCCCATTTAATAAAAAATGGTAAGCAATTTCACAAGACAAAAACTTCACATTCACTTAAGTTTTCCCTTTTGAGGCCTTGGTTGTCATTCCACAGCTTGTATTAATAACAAATTTTTTTGTCTTCTTGGTTTTATCTATGAGTTTTATAAGCCACAAATAATATCTTATATTTTCATTTTCATGAACTTCTAGAAGGACCACTGGAAGAGATATTGGAAGTCATCTAGTTAAAAGTAATGATTTGCCAAGATAAAGAATCTGTGGAGACTTTTAATCAATGATGATAGACAAGATGCTTAACAAAACTTCATCCTTACAAACTAGAAGTTCTCAAATCAGGACCCAGAACTCAGGAACTCTAAAACTGAAAAACCTGCATCATTTACAACATGTTTATTCAATAGGATATTCAGTGAGCATTTATTTCATGGTTATTCTGTGCACTGAGCTGGGTGCTGGGTAGTGAGCATAGAAAACTCTACAGGTTCTGGTACGAAGTGAGCTGACCTTGTGCCTTGCTTTGTGGTATTCTATACTTAATGTTCAAAAATTTCTAAAATCAAGAACACAGTAGATTTCAAGGCAACTATTTTGCAGTGAATAACGTTTACAAGGTAAACAGATGCTTATTATTTTAAGTTGCTGTTGGTGGAAAGGGGTAGAAAACCTATTCCACTGCAATAACTGAAATGAGTTGTGAGGATCTGATGTTTTTATGACAAGCATTCTTCCTCCCCTGCTTCAGCCCATGGCAACTCTGTTCTTTTGGTGGGGCCTTTCTTTCTCTAGAGGGTTTCCCAGGTGGCTCAGTGGTCGAGAATCTACCAATGCAGGAGACGCAGGTCCGACCCCTGGGTTGGTAAGATCCCCTGGAGGAGGAAACGGCAACTCACTTCAGTATTCTTGCCTGGGAAATCCCATGGACAGAGAAGCCTGGTGAGCTACAATCCATGGAGGTCGCAAAGAGTCGGACACGTGACTGAGCAGGCATGCAGTGCTCCTTTTCCACTGACCTGGCCTGTGTCCCAGCCTCACCAAACACAGCTGCTCAGAACCCATCTTAACTGAAGCTGGCCCAGTCAAGATCCTTCTCTGGATTGTTAAACACAGAGGCTAAGACAAAGGTTCTCTCTTTTCTCTGGGGTCTCCAAAAGACAATGCTGTATACCCACCATACCTCTATTCTCTTCTACCTGTTACATGAAGTGATGAGTTTTTAATAGGAAAGGATATAGACCAGTGCACAGAAACAGAACCAGGGCAGAGATATCTGATGAATTAGTGAAGGCCCTGAAATCTATCCCAACCATGGACTTTCAAGACACATGACCTAATAAATGATTTAGCTAGCTTGAGTTGTTTTTGACACTTGCTACCAGGAGACACCTGATTAATATAAACCCATACCATACATTTATAATTTTGGAGAAGGAAATGGCAACCCACTCCAGTATCCTTGCCTGGAAAATCTCATGGACAGAGGAGCCTGGTATGCTGCAGTCCATGGGGTCGCAAAGAGTCGGGCACGACTGAGCGACTAACAATAACACTAACTCTAACTATACCATACATTTATAATTTAGTAGCTCTCTTTCAATCTAAGCCAAATTCAAGCACAGAGGATAGGATGAGCAGTGCTCCATGACCAACTTCCTATGCAATGCTCTTGCCATTGGTGAAATAAATTAGCCATTTCTTAGAACATTAAAACAAGAGAAGCCTACAAGAGCATGAAATGATTATTTACAATTCAACACATTTTTCTTTTTTTAATTGAATATATTAGTAAACTCAATTCTCCTAGAAATGGGTTGATTCAACAATAAAAATTCACAAATTTACAACAAATAAATAAAAGATCAGATTAAAAAACTATCAGAAGCAAGGGATACATCTGGCACTTTAGACTCTTCAAAGTGGGGGCTGTTTCTTTCTGTTTCCTTTAAGTCATCTGTCTTCACAGGATGACTAAAATGTAGGGTAAGGTCACAAAGCAGTAACTGGGAGAGTTCTGTGTAAAAGAAAAAAAAATTAATAATATAAGTCACTATACTGTAACACATATGTCACAGGCAACTATTATTGCTTTAAGTTGCTATTTCTAATTATTAATTTAATTTTTAAGTGATTATTGCTTAAACCACAATTTAGATGTGCCAAATTTTGACTTAGAGTCAAATTTATACATTGCAAAATAAACATGATATAGAAGCTTACTAGAAGGGCTCTTTAGCTCAAATTGTCAGATGTTTTACTACATTGCAATTTGATTTATGCAAATTTATGTATTTTTTTAAATTACTAGCTTTATCTGCAATACATGCATACAGTATAAAGAATCAAATAAAGCATGTTACAAAAAGAGCAGTTCCTATCTCCCAGAGGCAACCACTTTTGATGTTTTTGGAGCTCATTTTGTTTTTGTGGGTTTTTGTGTGTGTATGTGTGTGTGTTGCATTTTTGTTTATTTTGGGAGGGGTGGTATTTAACCTCCATATCTCTAAATGATAGTCATGTTTTTTTCTCAATTTTAGGTATTTGCTTTTGCCCACAGAAGAATAAAATATAGCTCTTTCCATTTATCACTATTCATCCAATATATTTGAGTATAATTTTTCTTAGCTCAGTATTTAATGTTTAATTTTTTTATTATACATTCTCTACAGTTGAGTCTTGTAGGACATTTCCCTTCCTGCAAGCTTCCACCTAACCACAGTTAATAATTGTTTCCTTTTTTCATTGCTTAATTACCATGGATGTATTCCAAGTTTCCGCAGTTGGGTAAATCTCCTCCCTGTATAGTCCAGAGCTTTTACTGTTCTACTGTTGAAAGTCTCTCCTCTCCTAGAGCCTTCTCATCAGCTCTAGTTTGGACTGACAGCTCTCTAGAAAGCTGTACAGTTCACATCTTGGGAATTCCCTTCACCACTATCCAATGGACTCTTTTCACCCCTCCCTTGTGTGGAGTATCTTTCTTCCAGAATCTCATGTCTCTCTGTTTTTTTTTTTTTTTTTTTTGGTCTATTCCTTTGGTGGAATACAACCAAGGTAACTTTCTAAGGTAGGGAAATGTATATGTCTGAAAGTTTCTCTCTCTACACCAATGCTTAATAGATTGACTGGTTATAGCAATCTAGGCTGGACATCACTTTTCTTTAGATTTCCAAAGGCAGTGCTGCGCTTTCTCTTAGCTTCCAGTGTTTCTATGGGCAAATTTCATACAATTCTAATTCTTAGTCACTGTTTCTCTTTAAAAGATTTAAGAATCATTTTGTTCTTCCAGTGTTCTGAAATTTTGTAGTATTGTATTTTAGTATAAGACTATTTTTATCTACTGTGCTGGGCTCTTTCATTGTAAAAAAATATCCTTCAGCTCTGGAAAATTTTCTCAGATTATTTCTTTAATGAATTCCTCCTCATTCATTGTCTGTGTTCTTTCTTTCTAACACTCTACTTATAGAATGTTAGACTTCCTTGTCCATCTGTTTTTTTTTGCTCTACACTCAAGGGAATTTTCTTCATTTAATCTTTCAACCATTCTCTAGAGTTTATTTCTATTGTCACACTTTTAATTTTGTTCTCCAAATATTTTTATAGTATCCTATTCCTTTTTCATAAATGTAGCATCTTCTTTTACTTCTCTGTGGATATTAATGATAGTTTCTTAGAGTTTTTAATTTTCACTTGTAATCTTTTTCTCCTCACTGATTGAATCTACTTACTGGTTCCGTCTCTGCTTTTCATATTAGATGTTTTCCTCAAACATCTTTTTTTCCATAGTTGTCTTTTCATATTTAAGACTATCGTTCCAAAAAGACAATTAGAATTTCTTTCCCGTGGCAATTATTGTGTGGCGATCTGGCTGGGTGTTTTGTTGAGGAAACTCAGTTCTGAGCATCTTTAGGTCTTTTCTCTTAGGCTTATCAGATTCCTGAAAGGAAAATCTGCCTGAGTGTATAAATCTGGCTGCCAACGTTTTGTAGCCAAGTGGGGAAAGAAAGTCAATGGGTTATGTAAGAAAGTCTTATGGATTTTGTAAGTCAATATGTAAACTTTGTCTTAAGACCCTTGTTTTTAGTACTACTATTTCCTTCAACTTGTGAGACTTTAAGTCCCAGGTCTACCAGCTGTGTAACTCTGGGAAAGTTAGTTAATCCCTTTATATCTATTTCTATATCTGTAAATGTCAACTGAACTGAAATGTCAATGGTAATATTTCCAACCTCATAAGGTTGTTACAGCAATTCAGTCCATTTATGTAGAGCTCTTGGAAGAGTATCTGAATTATGGTAGATGCTGTAAGTGTTAGTTATTGACATTAATACTTCTGGGAGAAAGTGGGGGTAATAGAGTGTTTGTTTAATCTTCCATATTTACCAGAAGTCTACCTTCCTAGTCTGGCTCTATTAGTCCTTTGTATCTTCACTGCCTGCCTATCCCACAACTTTTCAGGAAAACATTGATCATATTTATTCTATTTTACCTCATGAAAGAATAATTGCCAAACTAGAACAGCCAATCTAGTTTGAGAAGAATCTAAAGCTTCTCTAATTGTTTTAAATAAGTGCAAGCATCTCAAAATCAACTATTCATTTAATAAATGTTGGCCAAAAGCATATTATATAAAGGCACTGGGTTAAGTGCTAGGAATAACCTTAAGAGATGGGATAAGTAAGCAACATACAATTACAATATAGTATGATAGGTGATATGAAAAAGTAGAAGAAATGACATACTGGCTTCAAAAAAAGTTTTCCAATGTAAGTAACTATGACTTATAAGTAGCAGTTAACCTGGTTGACTGTGCCAAAGCCTTTGACTGTGTGGATCACAATAAACTGTGGAAAATTCTGAGAGAGATGGGAATACCAGACCACCTGACCTGCCTCTTGAGAAACCTATATGCAGGTCAGGAAGCAACAGTTAGAACTGGACATGGAACAACAGACTGGTTCCAAATAGGAAAAGGAGTACGTAAAGGATGTATATTGTCACCCTGCTTATTTAACTTACATGCAGAGTACATCACGAGAAACGCTGAGCTGGAAGAAGCACAAGCTGGAATCAAGATTGCCAGGAGAAATATCAATAACCTCAGATATACAGATGATACCACACTTAAGGCAGAAAGTGAAGAGGAACTAAAGAGCCTCTTGATGAAAGTGAAAGAGGAGAGTGAAAAAGTTAGCTTAAAGCTCAACATTCAGAAAACTAAGATTATGGCATCTGGTCCCATCACTTCATGGCAAATAGATGGGGAAACAGTGGAAACAGTGTCAGACTTTATTTTGGGGGCTCCAAAAGAACTGCAGATGGTGACTGCAGCCATGAAATTAAAAGACACTTACTCCTTGGAAGAAAAGTTATGACCAACCTAGATAGTATATTCAAAAGCAGAGACATTACTTTGCCAACAAAGGTCTGTCTAGTCAAGACTATGGTTTTTCCAGTAGTCATGTATGGATGTGAGAGTTGGACTGTGAAGAGAGCTGAGCACTGAAGAACTGATGCTTCTGAACTGTGGAGTTGGAGAAGACTCTTGAGAGTCCCTTGGACTGCAAGGAGATCCAACGAGTCCGTTCTGAAGGAGATCAACCCTGGGTATTCTTTGGAAGGACTGATGCTAAAGCTGAAACTCCAGTACTTTGGCCACCTCATGCAAAGAGTTGACTCATTGGAAAAAGACTCTGATGCTGGGTGGGTTTGGGGTCAGGAGGAGAAGGGGACGACAGAGGATGAGATGGCTGGATGGCATCACCAACTTGATGGATGTGAGTTTGAGTGAACTCTGGGAGTTGGTGATAGACAGGGAGGCCTGGTGTGCTGCAATTCATGGGGTCGCAAAGAGTCGAACACGATTGAGTGACTGAACTGAACTGAACCAGGTGAGGTGGAGGTGGGGAGGCAACCTGTGGAGGTGGAGTGGGCACTTCAGGAGAAGATGCATGTAATAATTAATGCACAGCCACAAAAAAAGAGCAAACATGTAGATATGCAGATAGTTCAATGTGGCTGGAATCTGGAATGTGTAGGGAATGAAGAATGAGGTAACAGAAAGGAGAGGTAGGCAGGGTCTGATCTCCAGGTCTTATAGTCCATTTTAGGAGGTCTGGACTTAGTCCTGAGGATAATGATGAGCCAATGAGCATTTTTAGCAGATTTATATTTCAGAAAGGTAATCCTTGCTGTTGAGATTGCTTTTGAGAGATGATGAATTAAGCAAAGGTAACCCTATTTCTTTACATTGGACTCCTCACAGCCTCTGTTAATATGTACTGTGAATTTGTGACAGAATTATTTAGCATAAAGCCCTTCCCAAAATTATTTGATCATCAGTTCACTGATTCCATTTATAATATCCATTAACATCACCTGAGACAGCAGTATTCCTGGATCAGTCCATGAAATGCTTGGGAAATGCTTCAGTCAGTTCAGTCGCTCAGTAGTGTCTGACTCTTTGTGGCCCCATGGACCGCAGCATGCCAGGCTTCCCTGTCCATCATCAATCCCGGAGTCTACTCAAACACATGTCCATTGAGTCGGTAATGCCATCCAACCATCTCATCCTCTGTTATCTCCTTCTCCTCCACCTTCAATCTTTTCCAGCATCACGATCTTTTCAAATGAGTCAGTTCTTTGTATCAGGTGGCCAAAATACTGGAGTTTCAGCTTCAGCATCAGTCCTTCCAATGAATATTCAGGACTGATTTCCTTTAGGATGGACTAGTTGGATCTCCTTGTTGTCCAAGGGACTCTCAAGAGTCTTCTCCAACACCACAGTTCAAAAGCAACAATTCTTCAGCTCTCAGCTTTCTTCACAGTCCAACTCTCACATCCATACATGACTACTAGAAAAACCATAGCTTTGACTAGATGGACCTTTGTTGGCAAACTAATGTCTCTACTTTTTAATATGCTGTCTAGGTTGGTCATAGCTTTTCTTCTGAGGAGCAAGCATCTTTTAATTTCATGGCTGTAGTCACCATCTGCAGTGATTTTGGAGCCCCCCAAATAAAATCTGTCACTGTTTCCATTGTTTTCCCATCTATTTGCCATGAAGTGATGGGGCCAGATGCCATGATCTTAGTTTTCTGAATGTTGAGTTTTAAGCCAACTTTTTCACTCTCCTCTTTCACTTTCATTAAGAGTATCTTTAGTTTTGTTCACTTTCTGCCATAAATGTGGGAAATGCTTAGGAGAATACATGGAAAAACATAACAGGCACTCCCTACTTGGTGCCCAACTAACAGCCACTTCCCTCTTCTTCCTGGGGCACAACTTGATTGCACTTGAGGTGATCCTCTCCCCAGTTTCAGCAGTATGTTCTGACTGGTCTAAACTGGTTGTGGCAGTCCTAGTCTCCTTGGTGGTAACTGCTGTAGGATATACATGTGGTGCAAATCTGGCCAATGAAAGGAAAGGGAAAATGTGCTAGAGGAATCTGGAGAAAGGATTATTTAAGAGACACAGGCAGAGAGAATGTCTGTATATGATCATGTTTGCAGGTAATGACCATGAGAAGTGATAAACAGAGTGAATATAACAGAGCAGAAAATATGAAAACCTAACACCTGATGAACCTTTAAAACCCTGAATTAACTTTGGGGTTGCCCAACCTTGAATCTTATTATTATTTCTTTATTGCATAATCAGTGTAATTGGTATTTTGTTACTTGTAGAAAGGTCTTTTAATTGACACAGAGGCTGTCTTCATATATCAAGAGTTGTCATAAGAATAACTACATATTAAGTGATTTTCATGGTTAGAAAAATGACCAATGGGTGAAAGGAATAGGGTAAATATTTCAGCTAGTCTATGATGAAACACTGTGTAATATAGAATAGACTGGTAACAGAGAGAGTTTTCCAACACAGAGAGAGTTTTTCTCAACACAGGAAATGTTTGGTCAAGAATAGATGAAATATTCAATCACAAAAATTCTACATGCCTGGAATAAAATTACAGAATATGTCTGTAAGGTGAGTGTCTAAATATCATGATCTATAAGGCCTAATCCTACTAGAATCATCAATTCACACAATCAAGCAAACTTACAAGTTTTGACTTAGAAGGAACTTTAGAGACTCAGTAATGATTAGTGGATAAAGATACTGAATTTTGCAGACTGTGACATCACTGTGTAATAGTTTGTTGAAGGGAAGGATGAGGAGTAAATTTAAAGGGGTTAGTTAGACATCATAAGGTTTCTATAAGGAGGAGAATGGGACCACTGAGGATGAGATGGTTGGATGGCATCACCAACTCCATGGACATGAGTTTGAGCAAGCTCCAGGAGTTGGTGATGGACAGGGAAGGCTGGCATGCTGCAGTCCATGGAGTTGCAGAGTCGGACATGACTGAGTGACTGAACTGAAGCTTTTTATAAAATGTTGGGGATGAAAATTCAAGTCTGCTATCTTTCAGGTCAGTGCTCAAACATAATGCATCTTCAGAGTTCATACTACATTGTAAACATGGCTTAAGAAATAGAGAAATCCTAATGAATAGGCAAAATTCAGTTACACCCAGCAGAAGCACAAATTGACTACTTTTTATAACAATGAGTTGCAAACATTTTAATTCAGTGATTACTACTTACCATTCAGTTTCTTTAGCTCCAAAGAAATTGTGTTAATGTTTTTAATTATGGCTTCCACATTTAGTTTACGGTCAGTAACATTATTCTTAATCATCTGGTTCGAAAAAGAAACAATGTACAAATCAGAAGTATGTATGTATACTTTAAAAACACATGAAAAGTTGCCCAACATCACTCATTATCAGAGAAATGCAAATCAAAACCACGAGGTACCATTTCACACCAGTCAGAATGGCTGCGATCCAAAAGTCTACAAGCAATAAATGCTGGAGAGGGTGTGGAGAAAAGGGAATGCTCTTACATTGTTGGTGGGAATGCTCTTACATTGTTGGTGGGAATGCAAACTAGTATAGCCACTATGGAGAACAGTGTAGAGATTCCTTAAAAAACTGTAAGTAGAACTGCCATATGACCCAGCAATCCCACTGCTGGGCATACACACCGAGGAAACCAGAATTGAAAGAGACACGTGTACTCCAATGTTCACTGCAGCACTGTTTATAATAGCCAGGACATGGAAGCAACCTAGATTTCCATCAGCAGATGAATGGATAAGAAAGTTGTGGTACATATACACAATGGAGTATTACTCAGTCATTAAAAAGAATACATTTGAATCAGTTCTAATGAGGTGGATGAAACTGGAACCGATTATACAGAGTGAAGTAAGCCAGAAAGAAAAACACCAATACAGTATACTAACACATATATATGGAATTTAGAAAGATGGTAACAATAACCCTATATACTAGACAGCAAAAGAGACACAGATGTATAGAATAGTCTTTTGGACTTGGTGGGAGAGGGCAAGGGTGGGATGATTTGGGAGAACGGCATTGAAAAATGTATAATACCATATAAGAAACAAATCGCCAGTCTAGGTTCGATGCAGCATACAGGATGCTTGGGGCTGGTGCACTGGGATGACCCAGAGAGATGGTATGGGGAGGGAGGTGGGAGGGGGGTTCAGGATTGGGAACACGTGTACACCTGTGGCAGATTCACGTTGATGTGTGGCAAAACCAATACAGTATTGTAAAGTAAAATAAAATAAAAATAAATAAATAAATAAAATAAAAATACTCAAATTTTCAGCACTTCTAGAAAGAAGAAGAAAATCTGTTATTACTAAAATTTTAGTGAAATCATAGTTTCTTTAAATGGTTAGAATTCTCACACAGGAAGTCATCAACTTGTTACTATTTTTCCAACTGAAAACACCTCTAACCAGAATTCTTAGGATGAGGCTGCTTCTTTAATCAAACCACATCCATACAATGGAGCCCTTACAATAGAAATACAGATGTCCCCATTTCAGAATTCCTCAGAACTTGTAAAACTACCTTGTGTCTGGGTGCTCAGTTGCTTCAGTCCTTTCTGATCTTTGCCTTTCTATGTACTGTATCCTCGGAGAAGGCGATGGCACCCCACCCCAGTACTCTTGCCTGGAAAATCCCATGGACGGAGGAGCCTGGAAGGCTGCAGTCCATGGGGTTGCTAAGAGTCGGACACTACTGAGCGACTTCACTTTCACTTTTCACTTTCATGCATTGGAGAAGGAAATGGCAACCCACTCCAGGGTTCTTGCCTGGAGAACCCCAGGGATGGGGGAGCCTGGTGGGTTGCTGTCTATGGGGTCGCACAGGGTTGGACACGACTGAAGCGACTTAGCAGCAGCAGCAGCAGTACTGTATCCTACCAGGCTCCTCTGTCCATCAGATTCTCCAGGTAAGGATACTGGAGTGGGTTGCCATGCCCTCCAGAGATCCAACCTGGGTCTCCAGCGTTGCAGAAGGATTCTTTACTGCTGAAACACTGGGGAGCCCATAAACTTCCTTACAATTTAGCAATCTCATAATATCTTCTCTACTTTTATTTATGTAAGCATCATTTTCTAACTTATGCTTGAATGACAGGGTCCATATATGATTTATTTAAGTACATATTAAAGCATAAAATAAGACACAGTTATAATTCCTTGACTAAGAAGATGGCAACATGGACACTTCTACTTTAGCTTTGGGAGTTAGGGCAATGCATATTTTAATTCAGCTGAGATACATTAATCAACAGATTACTCCTTTATAGTACAAAACATATGTTTAGTCAGTTGTGTCAGATATAAACATATGGAGATGTTTCTAGGTCATTCACTAGAAATTAACCTTAGTCATTCAAGTATCTCAAAATAGCTTGAATAAACCACAATTAGTGCACACAACTTCAGAAATACAGACTATGGGAAGTTATGCCTTATGCTGCTTGTCCAAAAAAAAAAGAGAACAAACTAACCTTGGAATCAATTCTTCGACTCTGCCTTTTCCTGAGTCAAGGAAATTTATCCTATTTCACTCACTTCAGAGCCACTGTAAAAGAAATAAATTGTTCGCTCTCCAGACAATGAATAAAATACACTTTGCATCCGCCTACAAGCCCCTAGGTGCTCAAAATCGAATGGCAGCTATCTTATTTGGGTATAGCAAGGCCAGATACACAGGTCTGAGGAGAAAGTAAAGATGATAAAAAGCAAAGGAGGTGGGTTGGGGATGGCGCAGTTCAAGAACTTTAAAGAAATGAACTCAAAAATAGAAGCAAAAACCCTGAGGTAAGTAGAAACTAAATGGAAGGAGAAATGCCCAAGAAAGTTGACCCTCCCCACTCTGGGGTCCAGTTATCCAGGACCCTCAGGTGTCCATAGGCAGGTGGGGTCAAAGGGCAGCGTGGCAAGGGGACGGGCCCCTTTGGACTAGATCGAGGCCAGAGCTGGCCAACCCTTCTCCAGGAAGCTCCGGCAGGCCATCACCCTGAGCCTGGAGAGGCCTGCCAAGCGGCGCTTCTCCAGGAGGTGGGAAGTGGAGACCAGGATCGGGGCCCAATAGCACTGGAGCCCTCCATACCACAGACTGAAGGCATGAATGCAAGTAAGGTCCTATCCTGGGACCAAAGGCCAGGAGGCCAGGCCGTCCCCGTAAAGGGGGATCATTATCCTCTTCCCATTCTAAAAGCCACGCCCTTCTTCTAGTCTGACGCCCGGGAGGAGCCTCAGGTCTGGGGCCACAGTCTAGGGTCTGAAGATGGCGCCTGTGGCAGCCTCAAAGATTCCGCAGCCCTCCGCTCCCAAACCAGATCGGAACAAAGCGAAACAGACTCAACGGACACGCCCGGACCCACCCAGCCAACCATCCCTTATTGACTCAACACACGACCGTGCCTGTGAGGAAAGCGGGCTCTTGGGAGCCACAGGCTGAGAGAGCTTGCGAACTGCACTGGGTCCAGGCTGAAGATGAAACTTGAGGCAGCCTGGACAGGTCAACAGTCTTCACCTACACCACACAGACCACAGATGGATTAGGATTATTTAAAACCCAGTAACCCAGGCCAGCCCACAACCCGGACCTTGTGGGGACGCACCAATTTCTCCCTGTTAAGTGGAGAGAGCGAGAGTTGGGCCGAGGAAGCGAGACTGGGCTTCCTGATTGGTCAGTGTCTTTTCCTGGTGCATCCTGGGAGTTGTAGTCCCAGGCGAGGCCTCTGCAGAGAAAGTTCTGGTTGCGTGGCAGGAAGTGACTAGCATTACTGTGTGGGCAGAGGAGGACAGTGAGAAGGCATTTTGCCGACTGTTGTGCCAGGCGCTGGGCTAGGTGCTTTTCAGCTCTTATTTACCTTTAATTTTCACAGAATAGGAGTGTGGTTAAGGTCAGACTCTGGACTGAAACTTCTTGGGTTTAAATTCTACTCCAGCGCTGGTATAGCTATAGATGTCCTCAGCTATCATATGAAGATAATAATGCCTACTGTCCGTCTTCTTTTGAGAGTTAAGTGAGATAATGCATCACATTGGGCTTGGCAGATGATGTGCTCCATAAATGTTACCTATTATCACTCTTATAAATCTGTACAGATGACCTGAGAGGTATGCACTGGTCTCTTGCCAAGTAGAGAAGTTGGGATTCAAGCCATCTCTGCTGGATTCCGAGAGGATTTTCTGGCACCATTGCCTTTGAGTGACTCAAAGATTTTTCTTGGTGCCCTCAGGAATTGCCTTAGACTTGATGAACTTCAGATTCAGATTCTACACAAGTCCACCTTCTCTAAAGCTTCCTTATTTGCACTTAGCAGCCTCTTGAACCAGTGGGTTCCCAACAACTTGCAACACACAGTCTGTTTTTATTTTATATCCGACCTGGTGGCTCAGATGGTAAACCATCTGCCTGCAATGCAGGACACCTGGATTTGATTCCTGGGTCAGGCAGATCCCCTGCAGAAGACGATGGCTACCTATTCCTGTATTCTTGCCTGGAGAATTCCATAGACAGAGGAACATGGTGGGCTACATTCCTTGGGGGTCGCAAAGAATAGGACAGGACTGTGCAATGAACACTTTAGTTTTTCACCACCTTCATTTTAACACCAGAATTTGTTGTCTGGTGCAGAGTTAGATGAGGAAGGGCATAGAAGGGCTGAGCTTCTGAGCTTCAGTCCTAAGGAGAGGTAGCTATGTGATCTTGGAAAAGAGTAACTTATTTTCTCTGAATCTCAGTTTCCTCATCTGTTTCCTTGTGAGAGAGATGGCCCCAATCAGTTTTTCTAAATATCACTCCTTATTGGGCTGCTGTTACAATTGCTTGCCCTAGCTGTGTAACACCTCTTCTATTACTTTAATATTTTAAATTTACTTTCATTGACATTTAAATTACTTAATTTTTTTAATATCATGGAGTTTATTATGATAATTTAGTATGGAGTAAAAGTTAAGCAGAGGAAATAGGAAAAATGAAGACCGTGTAAATAAAACGATCATGTAGACCTTTTACTTCTTGATGACCCTAATCCTGGAACCTGATCTGTTTGTTAAAATGTGTTAGTATTAGAGAAATATTAAAGTTAGTCCAGTACAAACTGAGACTTTCTTCTTGATGTAGTCAGAACTGAAAGAGTTGGATGGGGAATTACTAACAGTGTGATTACACATTGTTTAATGCCTCTGTACCATAGGAAACAGCTCTCAGATCCTTAGTATATGTCCCACACATTGCTGAACATAATATTAGCTGCTGTCCAACATACCATCCATCCCTGAAGACTTCTCCATTCCGTGGAATCTAAAAAAAGAAAGCAAACAAATGTATGTAACAAGACAGCAACAGACTCACAGATACGAAGAACAAACTAGTGGTTACTAGTGGGAAAAGGGAAGAGGGGTGGGGCAAAATAGGGGTATGGGATTAAGAGATACAGACTACTATTCACAAAATAAATAAGCGACAAGAACACAGCACAGAGAAATATAGCCATTACTTTGTAATAATTTTAAGTAGAGTACAATCTGTAACAATACTGAATCCTATGTTGTACATCTGAAACTAATATAATATTGTAAATCAACTACACTTCAACTATATTAAAGAAAAAAAGACTTCATACTCAACTTGCTATGCTGCTGCTGTTGCTAAGTCACTTCAGTCGTGTCCGACTCTGTGCGACCCCATAGACGACAGCCCACCAGGCTCCCCTGTCCCTGGGATTCTCCAGGCAAGAACACTGGAGTGGGTGGCCATTTCCTTCTCCAATGCGTGAAAGTGAAAAGTGAAAGTGAAGTCGCTCAGTTGTGTCGGACTCTTCGCGACACCATGGACTGTAGCCCACCAGGCTCCTCCATCCATGGGATTTTTCAGGCAAGTGTACTGGAGTGGGGTGCCATTGCCTTCTCCTCAACTTGCTATGGGTATCTTCAAAACTTAATCCTGGAAGGCCTTTTCCAGAATTAACCCTACCCAGTTCTGCAATTTCAAACTCTCTGCCAGTGCCTCCCTAACTCACCATTTTAACTGTGGACACTTGCTAGTGTCAGAGTCTTGCATTTTCTTATTTCCGATATGTGTGCTGAGAATTTTTAGATCTATTTCTCCAAGTGGTGAAAAGGGGGACAAAGAGGCAGAGAAGCTCAGAAAATAAACATTCTTTTAGAGGCTCCCCAGGTGGCACTAGTGGTAAAGAATCCATCTGCCAATGCCGGAAACATAAGAGACTCAGGTTTGATCCCTGGGTGAGGAAGATCCCCTGGAGGAGGGGCTGGAAACACGCCCCAGTATTCTTGCCTGGAGAATCCCATTGACAGAGGAGCCTGGCGGGCTACAGTCCATGGGGTCTCAAAGAGTCAGACATGACTGAAGCAACTTAGCACATTGTTAGAAGCTTTCATCTTCTGGAACTCTCTCAGGAAGCTGTTATCACCCTGAAGAGAAGTCACTCAGTCGTATCCAACTCTTTGTGACCCTGTGGACTGTAGCCTACCAAGCTCCTCTGTCCATGGGATTCTCCAGGCAAGAATACTGGAGTGGGTTGCCATTTCCTTCCTGATTGTATAGAAAGTGAAGCTTGAGCTTAGTGCATGCTCAGGGGCCATAAGAACCAGATTTAGTCTCAAGCACAGATTCTGTCTGTGAGATTCCAGAACCTTCTGTGCTTTTCACTGAACCAAATTGTTTCCCGGACCAGGATACCATCTCTTGATACATGATGTAAACAAATACATCATAGATCCATAATGTCATGGGCTTCACAGATCATTGAATGTGAACACACACACACACACAAATACACACAGAAACATATAAATACGGAGTGACCTCTGAATGAGGGACATTAATAAAACAAAAATAACTCACACTAATCTATACAAGCAGAGATAATTCAACATCAAAAAGGAAAGAAGAAAAGGAAGGAAGATCATAATAATTTCAGGATAAAACTACCTTAACAAATATCTTCCCGGATGTGTCTTTTTGCCTCTCCTTAATTGATGCAGGTTAATGAAAACTTCACCTCAGACCTGCATGAATTCAGATGTGTGTTTGGAAACTCCACAAAGACGACAGCAAGAGAAAAGAAGGTGTTTACGAGAAGGACGGTGAAAAACATAGGCAGGCTGAGATAGCATTAAGGCTGACAATGATGAAAATCAAGGAGCGATGGGGGCTGGTGCTGAGTAGGATGTGGTGTCTCTGGAGCCCCATTGTCCCAAACACACTGAATCCACTCATTCACAGGGGGCAGTAAGTGTTTGCACTACCTGCTTCAGCTCAGACACCTGTGGACTAGGATTCTGTTCACAGGACTTTCAATTAAATTTAAAGACCTTCTACCCACCATAGTGTTGATCACTTCTTATGAGTAGATTCCAACTTGGGGAAAGATCATCATTAAACTTTTTATTTAAAAAAAGAATTAGCTTTGTGTTTCTTTTAAATTAATGTTAAAAAAGGAAAAAAGATATCTGGACTCAGAAAAAGATAGACTGCAGTAATATATTTTCCTCCACAAAAATGTCTTGGAACAATGATGACTACCTACTGATGTGCTTTTCCTCCTGAAGTAGCTATAGATTCTTCCCCCCGCCCCCCACCTTATAACATAAAACTTTAGAAGCATGATCTGCTGCTTAAGGCTTGAGACCTTTATAGGTCAGGCCCTAAAATAAATCTATCTTCCTTAATAAGTTTGTAGATCCAACATTTACTGAAACCCAACACAGGTTGCTGTTGTTTGCTATTGTTAATCAAATAAGGGAGATTAAAAAGCTGGCAAATTCCTCCATCAAGAGAAGAGCGGTTATAGAACAACAAGGTGATTAAGCATTTTATGGAGCCGGGTGTGAGTGCCTCAGTTAGTTTTATTACAAATTCTTGACATAAAGTCTTCATTTCTAGGAAAACAAATTGAGTAAATTATCTCCTGTCTTCCCCTTGCTCTCAGAGCTCCCATTCCCATCCTCCCCCTGTTCACTGTAAATTACAAGTGCTGGTCTCTGTTCTGAGGGCTGACTCCCTGCTGGAGCATCAACTCCTTTCTGAATATTGTTTTACACAACTCCTGTGTACGCAGATGTGGCAGGCTCAGATCCTTACCCGAGGAGCGTGGCCAGTGTCCAAAAGATCAAGGACATTCTCGTGCATCAGAAGAGCCAATGCTTTCCTCGAGGCCAATCAAATTAAGGAAGGAAGACAGTGCGTGGCTTCTGCCTCTGGTGGCCTAAAGTGGAGGTAGGCGTTCCTGCCTTGTCTTCCATAAGCAGCTGAGGTTACACTGGACACAGTCATTGTCTTTTCTCTGAAAGAAATACTTCCAAACTTTAGAAAGAAGTTATTGGGATTTGTGTGTACATATTGGAGAAGGGCATGGCAACCCACTCCCGTATTCTTGCCTGAAGAATCCCACGGAGAGTCTGACAGGCTATAGTCCATGGGGTTGCAGAGTCGGACATGACTGAAGTGACTTAGCACATGTGTACATTCACACTGGTATCGCAGAAGCCAACACAACCTTGTAAAGCAATAATATTCCAACAAAGAAATATATATATATATAGCTGAATCACTTTGCTGCATACCAGGAAGAAGTTATTAACAAAATACACATAGCTCACTGCATTAACTAAAATATTTTGATTTCTAATTAAGAAATTATTTTATGTAAAAATCCTGCTGTCTGTGACAGCAGAAATGGACCTTGAGGATGTTTTACTCCGTGAAATGAGCATAATTCATCTTTTAGACAGAGGAAGATGAATACGATATACTATCACTTATACATGGAATCTAATGGAATGTAGAATGGTGATTACCAGAGGCTGAGTGGTGGGGAAAATGGGAAGATTTGGTCAAGAGGTACAAGTTTTAAGTTCCAGGGGCCCAGTGTACAGCATTGTGACTATAGCTGAGCAATCATACCACGCTGTGTTCTTGAGAGAGAGTGGAGCTTTCATGCTCTCCCCATCACAACAACAAAGTGGCCATCATGGGAACTGAAGAATGAGCTAACTAGCCTGGCTGTGGTAAGCATTTCACAATTTATCAGTTCAGTTCAGTTCAGTCGTGTCCGACTCTTTGCGACCCCATGAATCGCAGCACGCCAGGCCTCCCTGTCCACCACCAACTCCCAGAGTTCACTCAAACTCACGTCCATCGAGTCAGTGATGCCATCCAGCCATCTCATCCTCTGTCGTCCCCTTCTCCTCCTGCCCCCAATTCACAATATATACATGTATCAAATTTCACGCTGTACACTTTAAACTTACATAATGTTATATGCAACTATATTTCAATTAAGCTGGGGAAAAAAGGAATTAAAGTTCTGTGCCAACATTTTCCTCTGAAATAGGCAGTTATCCAAATAGAGTTGCCAATAAAATATGGGACATCCAGTTACATTTGAATTTCAGTTAAACAATTTCAGATAATTTTATTATTGTAAGTATGTCATGAATATTGTTTGGCAGATAATTATATTAAAAATTTATCTAACAATGAAATTTAACTTGGAATTATGTACTTTTATTTGCTAAATCTGGCAATGTTATGCCCCAAACACTTCAACCTTGAAAAGCAAAGCAAACAGTCTGAAGGACTATAGATTCAGTAGGTATGGAAGCCAAGAAAATACTGAGGCTTTCCAACTTGATGTCTAAAATTAAAAAATGCATACACTTACTGTGCCAGAACTTGGCTTCTTCTTCCCTTCAACATTCTTACAATGCAAGAAAGAGGCTGGGTTTTTGAGAAAGCAGATGGACAAAAGCTGTCAATATTCAACACGGTGCTATTTTTGCAAGCATAACAGTTGCTTGCTATGCCTGTTTGCCTGAAAACTCTTTGCACTCGGCTTTTTAGGAAATGCCTTCATCCAGCAAAGGCATATTCATGACACACGTTGTATTTATTTTCAGAGATCCACCAATCAGAGGAAACCTTCTCTGTCCTTAAATAAGATGTTTCTAATTCTATCATGTCAGCTCTCCATCTCCCAACAATACTTTCGTTGTTTATTAAAAACATAGATCCTGATCAGATGTTTCTCCCTCTAGGCATTGCCCCCAACTCCCACACCTCACCCTCATCAGCCAGCCAAGAAATGACAGATGAGCGCCTTTATGAAAAAAAAAAAAAAAAAACCATTATGTTCATGAAGTCAACGACAATAGAATCTAAGTGCATACTCACATTTTAAATGAAAAAATATACATGTGAAATATCAGTAACTTCAGATAGGCAGATGACACCACCCTTACGGCAGAAAGTGAAGAGAAATTAAAGAGCCTCTTGATGAAGGCGAAAGAGGAGAGTTAAAAAGCTTGCTTAAAACTGAACATTCAAAAAACGAAGATCATGGCATCCAGTCCAATGACTTCATGGCAAATAGATGGGACCACAATGGAAACAGTGACAGATTTTATTTTCTTGGGCTCCAAAATCATTGTGGATGTTGACAGCTGCCATGAAATTGAAAGATGCTTGCTCATTGATCTATGGAAGGTGTGGTTACTGATGCTGTCATTTATTTGAAGGCCCTGTCAAGTGAAGCATTTGAGTCTTCCGGTTTTTAAGAAGTCCACGTGGCGCCATTACAAGAGCACAACCGAAACTGACGATTGGAGCAGTCCCAGCAGTGAGCCCAGGGACGCTTCCAAATACAAGGCAAAACAGGACAAGATGAAGGCTAACAGAACTTTGTAAAGAACTGAATGCTTCAGTCCTCTCTGTGAAGAAAAGATGGCCTTCTGCAAGTCACCCAGAAAGAGCTCCTTTCCTCCACCAACTCTGAATGTGGCGCTATAGATGATCCAGTGCTTGAATGTGTATTTTTCTCCATATAAGCTGGACCTTTTCCGCAGAAGTTTCCTGTAGCTACTTCATATCTGCCACTAAAGTAGTGACCTGAGTCATTTTTCATAGGACATTGCTGCAGTTTGGTTGGCGCCTATCGTCGCCCGCGCCCTCATACTTGTGTCTGCTTTATCATAGACTGTCTGCAGTCTCCCCAGAAGTCTCACCTCCCTCTGCATTCCAGACACAGCTGATCTCTACTGCTGCTCTTTGTGACCAAATACCATGTTTGTCCCAAACCACCAAGTAAGGCCTTGGGGAGTCTGGAAGTTGAAGACGTCAGCTAAGCACATCTTGATATTCCCATCCCAGGGCGCTTCCTATCTTACACATCCCTCCTCACTCTCTGCTTTGGACTCTGGCCTTCTTCCATCTGACCGATTTCTCATTGTGAGCTGTAGATACTCTCATGTTAAATCTCCCTCTTGGGTGCATTGATTTCATTTTGAAATTCATTTCTATACTTCAATTCTGTTGATTAAAGTGTTTGAAAAGTTGGGAAAAAAAAAGAATTTCTCCTTGGAAGAAAAGCAAAGACAAACCTAGACAGTGTATTAAAAAGCAGAGATACTACTTTGCTACAAAGGTCTGTCTAATCAAGGCTATGGTTTTTCCAGTAGTCATGTATGGATGTGAGAGTTGAACTGTAAAGAAGGCTGAGTGCAGAAGAATTGATGCTTTTGAACTGTGGTGTTAGAGAAGACTCTTGCGAGTCCCTTGGACGGCAAGGAGATCCAACCAGTCAATTCTAAAGGAAAACAAACCTGATTATTCATTGGAAGGGCTGAAGCTGAAGCTCCAATAATTTGGCCACCTGATGCCAAGAGCCAGCTTATTGGAAACACCCTGATGCTGGGAAAGACTGAGGGCAGGAGGAGAAGAGGGTGACAGAGGATGAGATGGCTGGATGGCGTCACCGACTCGATGGACATGAGTTTGAGTAAACGCTCGGAGACGGTGAAGGACAGGGAACTCTGGTGTGCGGCAGTCCATGGGCTCCAAAGAGTCAGACACGACTGAGTGACTCAACAACAACATCGTATGTGTTTAAGAACAAGTGTGGAAAACAAACACCTAAATGTTAATGATTATCCCTGAATTGTGAGATTTATGGGTGATTGACTTTCTTTGCATTTACTTATTTATTCTAGCTTACTTATTTATTCTTTACCACCTTGCCACCCGGGAGTCTATACATCTAAGGTAGGGCTCCCTATATCTGCATTTTAGATCCCTCCTCTTCCATTTTAATCTAGGTGAACTGTGGACCAATTTCAAGGAATATGACTTATGGCTTCATTGAACATTTTTTACCTGTATCAAATAGGTATAACTTTTACCTATATCAAATGTGTGATCATAGTTGAAACTTATTTTGGTACTGATGACAGAATTCAGTCACTATATATACATATTCTGGAGAAGGAAGTGGCAACCCACTCCAGTATTCTTGCCTGGGAAACCCTGTGGACAAAGGAGCCTGGAGGGCTACTGTCCATGGGGTCGCAGAGTCGGACACTACTGAGCAACTTAACAACAGCAACTGTTTATATACGTACGTGTAAGTGTATAATCTTCAGCCATATATCATGTCCACGTAAGGCCCCCTCACACAGCAAACAGAGATGCACAGTGCTGCTTGACTCTTGGAGGTAGGAAAAAGGGGATGGGTAGTCCAGCTTCAGGCTCTTCCTAATTTAGGTCTTTATTTCTTCTCTTTCCCAGCCTTTTTGTTATCTGCTTCCAGTTTCACTTGCAAACTCCAGGACCAAAGTCTGAGATTTTACATGCTTTTCTTTTCTTTAATATTTACTTTTTTGGGGGGGTGCACCTTGCGGGATCTTAGTTCCTTAGTTCCTTATTTCAATCGAACCCTTGCACCCTGCAGTGAAAGGGTAGAGTTTTAACTATTGGATTTACATTTTTATGTGTAACGGGTTGTGCTAAAAAAAAAATAAATAAAAAACAACAACTCCCTCCTGCTAGCTCTGCTGCCATCCCCTGGTCTTGGAGGCCGCCACCCTCTGCCCGCGCTGCCCACCGCCCTCTGCCCGCGCTGCCCACCGCCCTCTGCCCGCGCTGCCCACCGCCCTCTGCCCGCGCTGCCTGCTCTAGCAGCCCTACTGGCTTCCCACTGCTGCTCTCGCCCCCAGGCTCTGCGTGCTCTGCGCACGGCAGCTGGATGTGCCTTTTAAATGTCGATGAGATCATGTCATCTCCTGCTCAAAGCCCTCCCGTGGTTTCCTATGGTCCACCTCGGGAGAAACACAGAGTTCCGGACCTGGTCTGTAAGCCCACGTGAGTCCCAGTCTCCTTCGGCCTCACTCTTCTTTCATTCCTGAACATACCCACAGCTGTTTTGCAGTCGTTTCCTTCTGACCCTCCCATAGGGGTTTCTCTTCATACTTTAGGGTTCAGAGAAGCCATCACTGTCCTCTAGTATCACCCCATCATCTCTCCCAGGCCCTTATTTGTTTCTATGCAATACTCGATTTCATTTGGAATTTTATGTTTTCAATTGTAATTGTTCAAGTTTCTGCTTACTTTTTAGTTCCACTGGGGTGGGCCTCTTTCGCTACTGCTGTGTCTCCTTTATAAGGGCAAGAAGCTATCATCTTGTTTACCCTTGTCTACTCATCTGTTATCATCATGGCCTGTGCCTAGCACAATTCCTGCAACATAATGAGGGCACAAACGATCTTTGTCCAGTGACTGAATGAAGGAGTTGGCCTGCTACAGTGGTATCCTTAGACTCAGAGAAACCAGGGTGTGCATTATACCTGCCAGTGTCCTGGGCCCTCAGCAAAGCTCTGGCAGCAGAAGTCACATCCTTGTGGCTTCTAAAGCCCTCGGAATGAGGGGCAGCTCCTGTGGTGGCCAAGGAGACAGGGGATGAGCCACAGAACCTAAACACTGAGTATTCTCAGTTTTGTGTGCTTTCTGATTCATTCTGGTGCACAGACCAAAGTTCCAAGAGAGCAATGAAAAGCACACTCATGGTGGTTCTAGAAGGCAACAGGCCTGAAAGCTTCACAGCCGCCTCATGTGGTGTGGGGAGAATGACGAAACTTGTCTCTTATGAAAGAACTCTCTTGGCTGTGGATCATCATTTGAATAAAAATCAAATGACTTCGGATCTGTCCAAAATGAAGGATGTTTTAATACTTTGTGTGTAAAAACACTGATTTTTTTGCTTCTTTTTTATTAAACAGATTTTATTATTTTTCAGAATCTTGTCAGCATAATCATTTTATGGGTGGATGAAATATTCAGCCCTGTTGCTGCAGGAGTTCTTTCACAGCAATTACCTTGTGGCATTTTCGCTGTAATTAGGTTTTCACCGAGGATTTTTCCCTGGGTCTCTGTAATAAATGAAATATGACCAGAATTTAAATTTGTCAATTACAAGCAAGCATAGTGCATAAACACACAACAGAGCCATGAATTCCAAACCGCAGGCTGTTGCTGGGGGGCAGATGCTCTGAAAATTAAAATGGAAATAAAACTACTGACTGGCAAGTGAAAAGCGGCCCCCAAAGAAAGCAGATCTCCCCTAACACTCATGCGTGATTCTACCCAACAGGGCGAGCTCTTGATTGCAAATTCTTCACCGTGAAACTGACAAATCAAGCAGCAAGGAGTGAATCTGTGTTAAAATGATTTACACTGGCCTCCGATCTCTTGCTCTGGGTCTCCCTATATTTCTTGAGTCTAGATCAAAAGGATTTTGGACATGGTTGGCCAGAGTCCCATTGCCTTGTGCAACCTGTTGGTGATCAAGGAGAGACAGATTTGGGACAGGTCTGCTGCCTCCGGCTAGCTCCATTTTCACTGGCCTGCCTTCATTAACTGCTCCTGTGGGGCCCTCTGCTGGCCATCCCTTGTACAGGGGAAAATTCTAGGCGCATGCACTGTTGAGGACTCTTGACAGATCCTTTATTTCATTAAACAAACCACAAGGCAAGAGCTACTTTTTTGAATTGCATGTGTAAGGACTCTTAAGCAAAGAAAAAGAAACACATTTTTTGGAAAACATACCGAGTATCATGTGCTTGTTCATGCAACAGGTCTTTCCCATGTATCTCTTCTGTGCCAGTCATACAGCAGTGAGCCCAAACCGACAGGTCTCTCGCTGGTCTGCACGTAGGCACCGACAGCTCACAGTCTGGAGGGAGAGACAGACTAGAATTCGCAAATGGCACAGTTTAGTTAGGCACTGTCGTACGGGGCGTGTGATGTGGTTGAGGCAGCTTTCAGGGAGAACGTCCCTGGGGTAGGGACACTGGGCTAAGATCAGAGGGAGAGAAGGACGTTCCAGGCAGAGGCGACTGCATGTTCAGGATCAGAAGACAATCCTAGTACACAAGAGGGTTTGAAGGGATGCCCAGCAAGGGTGGAGTGCTAGGAGCAAGGGGACGCCTGGAGCAAGAGGGGATGGGAGAAGGGGGCAGAGGCCAGATCATGGAGGTTGTGTGGAGGGATGGCATCTCTCCTGACACCGGTGGGAAGCTACTAAGGGCTCCCAGGTAGAGGATGGGAGTGATGGTGGTTGATAGGATCATATTTGTGGTTTGGAAAGATGACCCTGGCTTCATGATGGGGAGCAGGTTGAAAGAGGAGACAAATAGGCTTGGAAGTCCAGTTAGGAGTTAGTGGGATAGTCCACGTGACAGTCGGCAATACCTTGTTTAAAATGGTGGCGTCCAGTGGTTAAGATTCTGCACTTCGACTCCAGGGGCACGGGTTAGACCCGTTGTTGGGGGACTAAGATCTTACATGCTGTGTGTGTGCTGTGTGCGTGCTAAGTCGCTTTAGTCGTGCCCGAATCTTTGTGACCCTACGGCTGTAGCCCACCAGGCTCCTCTGTCCATTGGAATCTTCAAGCAAGAATACTAGAATGGGTTTCCATGCCCTCCTCCAGGGGATCTTCCCAACTCAGGGATCAAATCCACGTCTCTCATGTCTCCTGCATTGGCAGGTGGGTTCTTTACCACTGAGCCACCTGGGAGGACCATGCTGTATGAGGAATGGCCAAAAAAATAAAAAAAATTTAAAAAAATTTTTTTTCTAAATGGTTTCAGAGAGATGGTAATGAAATCAAAGAGCATTTAAGGGGTAGAATCCACATGGACTTGGTAATGAGTAAGATATGGTGGGAAGAACAGGGGCAGGGTCCGCATTATATCATTTAATTGTTAGAACCTTGCAAAATAGCATTATCCCCAATTAACATCTGAGGAAAACTGCGGCTCAGAGAGGTTTAGTGTTGGGCTTGAGATCACTCAGCTCGGAAGGGGCAGGGTCTATGCCTATTAGTCCGCAGCAGTGTCTCCGAGATCCCTTGGGGTTATGTACCCCAAATTCATCTCCCCTACGTACTCTCAATGGACCTTCAACTTCTTGAGAACACCCCAAAATGCTTGCTGTATTTGTTTCCTTGCTTTCCTTTCCTAGATTTCCTAGACTGTCAAAGCTTCGGCCTTGTCCTGACTGTCAGTGATGAGTCCAGTGCCTGG
The DNA here is from genome assembly GCF_023091745.1 of Budorcas taxicolor. Taxonomy (NCBI): domain Eukaryota; kingdom Metazoa; phylum Chordata; class Mammalia; order Artiodactyla; family Bovidae; genus Budorcas; species Budorcas taxicolor. Next base: position 5,782,704 of record NC_068929.1, on the reverse strand, counting down.
CTCAGGGTGGGAGCTGGGGAGACTTTGTTGAGGGAATAAGAGACCTTCATCAGCCTCCTGTGGAAGGGAGCCAGGGCAGTGTACTCTCACCGACCTAATTCTCTCTTACCCTGGGACCACAGGTTTGGGATTTTTGTTGGATTTGAGGCAGGGGGTAGATGCCCCACTCCCAGGGTTAAGTGATTGGAGATTCCTGTGGACCAGAACTCTGAGATGAGAACAACGGGAGAATTAGGAGAGGAGGCTGGACCCTCCCCAGACCACATATTCCTCATCTCGCAGTCAGGAGACCTCCCTGACCACACACATGCAGAAAGACTCCTTGGATGTCAAAGGAGAGTGTTGCTAATTAGTCCAGGCTACACACAGGCTTTTGTGGTAGAATCCCTCTTGGCTAAGAGACGTGTGTGTGCACATGGGAGGATCCTGAGACACACCAAATATGGACCGTGAACCAGGCAAATCGAAATGATTGGCCAAAGGAAACCCAGAAGAAATGCCCCTTGTGTGTGATTTCAGTCGCCACGAGGGGCAACTCGGGAACCCGCTCTCTGAGCTGGCTTGTGTGTCTATCCACATTTACTATACTCCTTTTGCTCCCAATAAACACTTTCCTAGTTTCACTACTTTTCATTTTTGTGGGGATTCTTTTTGGCAAAGCCAAAAGGCCCGGGGCCTTGTGACTAGCCTTTGGTCTAGTGGCTGGGCTTTCCTGCTCACACCTCCATGACCTGGCCTCCATCTCTGGCAGGGAGCTGAAGTCCCTGAAGTCCCCACTCCAAGTTGCAAAGTGGTCTCGAGGACCTCCAGATATCAGAATGCTCAAGATGGGTTTTCAAGAAGGATTTAGAAGCTTCTAGTGTGGTTAAAAAAGCACAGGCTTCAAAACCATATGCCGTTGGACTGCTATCTTCGCTTATCAGTTTATAAGCTGTGCATTCTAGAGTTATCCTTTTTATCCTTTTAGAGTTATGCTCATGTCCTCCTGGGGAAAGTAAGGACAGCTTGAGTATTTACTTCATTGGGTTGTTTGAATATTGCATTTGATCGTCTACGCAAAGGGCTTGGCACATTGGTATATAAACTCCTTATTTTTGTAGGAAAAAAGCGTCAAAGTGACGTGGCTAGCCAAGAAGGTGGATGAAGCTGCGAATTTCTCTCCACCTGCCTCAGAGCTCCTGCCACTTACAGATTCCTCTCCCTGCAGTTTATTCTGGAATAAGGAGGGAGGAAGTGGCTCTCTGGGGGTCCCTGACAGGCTGGCAGATGTCCCTTAAGGCAGCTTTCAACAGAGAACTCTTTTTTATTGTTATTATTATTCTTTGTGATTTACAGCATGTGCCTACAAGCCTCTGGGCATGATCGTAGGTTAGGAATTAATAAATCATATCTGGTTCCTGTTTAATTCATGGCTCCCACAAAGTTAAACATGGAGACAAGAAGGAGGACCCAAGAAAACAAAGTGTCCCAAAGTCTGGATTCTGGGACACAGAAGGCTGCGGGAGGAACGACACCTAGCCAGAAGCGCAGTTGGAGCGAGACAGATAGATACCAGATGGAGCTGAGGAGCCTGCGCACACGCCAGAGAGCAGCAAGTCCTTCCTTTAGACCCAAGGAATCCAGAACTCTGGGATCGTACATGAAAGTGCAAGTCACTCAGTCACGTCTGACTCTCTTGTGACCCCATGGACTGTAGCCTGCCAGGCTCCTCTGTCCATGGGACTTCCCAGGCGAGAATTCTAGAGTGGGTTGTCGTTTTCTTCTCTAGGAGATTACCCAGAGTGAACCCATGTTCCCTGAATTGGCAGGCAGACTCTTTACAGTCTGAACCACCAGGGAAGCTGGGATCACACATGCATGGATTCAAATCCTGGCCATGCAACTTATTTCTGTTAGCTGAGCCAAGGGCTCAAGGTCTCACAGCCAGTTGTTTGCAGAACTGGATTAAGATGAACCCAAACCTGTGGGTGGTTCTCAGTCATTGTAGGAGAAGAAAAAGAATTTTCCCTCTACTCTTCTAAGTTCATGGCTAAAACTCCCTGTAATATAAAGACGGGCTTCCCTGGTGGCTCAGACGGTAAAGAATCCATCTGCAGTGCAGAACACCTGGGTTCGATCCCTGGATTGGGAAGATCCCCTGGAGGAGGGCATGGCAATCCACTCCAGCTCTTACCTGGAGAATTGCCATGGACAGAGGAGCCTGGTGGGCTACAGCCCACAGGGTCGCAAAGGGCATACACGACAGAGCGACTAAGCACAATAATATAAAGACAGATTTTATTACAAGAGAAAAACAAACAGAAGTAAATTTTAAAGCTCCACTGGCTTTTTCAACAATTCATGAACCAGGCAGCATCTGAGCCAGCAGATAGAAAGGAGCTCTGCGGAGCTGTACAAGATGAAAGACTTATAGGGAGAAGGGAGCAGGAGCAAGGCTGCTATACTAGGTAAAGAAGTGGGTTGATTACCGTACAGTTCCTTCCCTTTAGGTGCTGGCAGGGGCCTATCAGGCAGATCACCCCACTAACACCAATCAGGTGATTCCTGATGGCCTAGTTTCAGATTCCTCTTCCGTGGGAATCAAAACTCTGATTGTACTAAGTCTCAGTCTGGGGACTTGGGGCTCAGCATAAGTAATAGCTCCATCTAGAGTCTGCTGCCCTCTTTGTTTCCACACTGCCCTTTCGGACCTCTCTCCCACCAGATCCCCTGCCCCACCACCCTAGAGCACCGCAGAGTGTGGAGCTGAGCTCCTTGTGCTTTACAGCAGGTTCCCACTAGCTGTGTACTTCACACATCAATCCCAACCTCCCAACTCATCTCCCCCACGCCCACCTGTCTGTCCTCATCTCTGTCTCTATTCCTGCCCTGCAAATAGGTTCATCCGTACCATTTTCCTAGACTTCACATATTTGCATTAATATACAATGGCTCAGATCATAAAGAATCTGCCTGCAATGCAGGAGACCCATGTTCGATCCCCAGGTTGGGAAGATTCCCTGGAGAAGGGAATGGTAACTGACTCCAGTGTTCTTGCCTGGTGAATTCCATGGTCAGAAGGGCCTGGTAAGCTACAGTCCATGGGATTGCAAAGAGTTGGATACGACTGAGTGACTAACACACACACACACACACACACACACACACACACACGGTATTTGTGTCTTTCTGACTTACCTCACTCTGTATGACAGACTCTAGGTCCATCCACATCTCCACAAATAACCCAATATTGCTCCTTTTTATGGCTGAGTAATATTCCACTGACCCTGATGCTGGGGCTTCCCTGGTGGCTCAGAGGGTAAAGCATCTGCCTGTGATGCGGAAGACCCAGGTTCAATCCCCGGGTTGGGAAGATCCCCTGGAGAAGGAAATGGCAACCCACTCCAGTATTCTTGCCTGGAGAATCCCATGGACAGAGGAGCCTGGTGGCCTACAGTCCATGGGGTCACAAAAAGCTGGACACGACTGAGCAACTACACTTAGCACACTTAGCACTTAATATTCCATTGACCCTGATGCTGGGAAATATTGAAGGCAAAAGAAGGAGGTGGCAGAGGATGATATGTCTAGATGGCATCACCAACTCAATAGACATGAATTTGAGCAAACCGCGGGAAATAGTGGAGGACAGGGAAGCCTGGCGTGCTACAGTCCACGGGGTTGCAAAGAAACAGACATGACTTAGCCACTGAACAGCAACAGTATTCCATTGTATATGTATATCACCATTCATCTGTCAGTGAACATTCAGGCTGCTTCCAGGTCCTGGCTACTGTAAATAGTGTTGCAATGAACATTGGAGTGCATATGTCTTTTTGAATCATGGTTTTCTCAGGGTAAATTCCCAGTAGAGGGATTTCTGGATCAAATGGTAAGTAAGTAAGTAAAGTCACTCAGTCGTGTCCGACACTTTGTGACCCCGTGGACTGCAGCCCACCAGGCTCCTCAGTCCATGGGATTCTCCAGGCAAGAATACTGGAGTGGGTTGCCATTTCCTTCTCCAGGGGATCTTCCCGACCCAGGGATCGAACCTGGGTCTCCCGCATTGGAGGCAGACACTTTAACCTCTGAGCCACCAGGGAAGCTAGTATCAAATGGCAGTTCTATTTTTAGTTTCTTAAGGAACTTCTATACTGTTCTCCATAGTGACTGTATCAATTTACATTCCCAGCAATTCTTTTGTTTTTAACAACGCGTATATGGATGTGAGAGTTGGACTGTGAAGAAGGCTGAGTGCCGAAGAATTGATGCTTTGGAACTGTGGTGTTGGAGAAGACTCTTGAGAGTCCCTTGGACTGCAAGGAGATCCAACCAGTCCATTCTGAAGGAGATCAGCCCTGGGATTTCTTTGGAAGGAATGATGCTAAAGCTGAAACCCCAGTACTTCGGCCACCTCATGCGAAGAGTTGACTCATTGGAAAACACTCTGATACTGGGAGGGATTGGGGGCAGGAGGAGAAGGGGACGACAGAGGATGAGATGGCTGGATGGCATCACTGACTCAATGGACGTGAGTCTGAGTGAACTCCGGGAGATGGTGATGGACAGGGAGGCCTGGCGTGCTGCGATTCATGGGGTCGCAAAGAGTCGGACACGACTGAGCGACTGGACTGAACTGAACTGAGCTGATACCTTGTATGTGGGCTTTCCTGGTGGCTCAGATGGTAAAAGAATCTGCCTGCAATGCGGGAGAACTGGGTTTGATCCCTGGGTTGGGAAGACCCCCTGGAGGAGGGCATGGCAACCCACGCCAGCCAGTATTCTTGCCCTGAGAATCCCCATGGACAGAGGAGCCTGGTGGGCTATAGTACACTGTAGCTGAGTAGCTCCCTGAGACGGCCAAGCCTCCACTCTAAATACCAGCTTACCCTAAAGACAAAAGAAAGACAGGGAGGCTGGTTAAGGGAGGTTCCCAGGAAAGGCACAGTAATAAGAGTGAGATTTGCTATGAAGATTTAAGTCAGTGCCTTCTTCGTTGACCGTATTTTTTTCTCATTTAGAGTCATCCTTGGGATTCCCTGGTGGCTCAGATGGTAAAGCATCTACCTGCAGTGCAGGAGACCCGACTTCGATCCCTGGGCCAGGAAGATGCCCTGGAGAAGGAAATGGAAACCCACTTTAGTACTGTTGCCTAAAAAATTCCATGGGCGGAGGAGTCTGGTGGGTTACAGTCCATGGGGTTGCAAAGAGTCAGACACAACTGAGCGACTTCACTTTTTTCCTCTTCCTCGTACAAAGAAGGGGATGTCTACAAATAGAGATATCCTTTATATAAATGTTAATGTCCTTACATAAGGGCATTACTACTCTGTTTAAGAGCGTCTCTTGAGTCTGCAGTTTCTCAAAATAATCCTTATGCCAAAAAGGCGTAATTGGGGGTGGCATATTCTGCTGCCCTTCGCCATCATGTTATACTGTTTATGAGCATAATGTGGCATATTTATTATTGTTGTTTAGTCGCTAAGTCATGTATGGCCCTCTTGTGACCCTGTGGACTACAGCCCGCCAGGCTCCTCTGTCCGTCCATGGGATCTCCCAGGCAAGAATACTGGAGAGTGTTGCCGTTTCCTCCTCCGGGGGATCTTCCTGACCCAGGGATAGAACTCTCATTCCCTCACTGGCAAACAGATTCTTTACCACTGAGCCACCAGAGAAGCCCCTTTTTGTTGCTTAAATATTTACTGCGTAACTATGAGTTCCTTAAAACAAATGCCTAGTATACAAAAAGAGCTCAGTAAATGTATGCGGAACGTTTTATTGCCTTAGACTTTTCACTTCTGAAATTCCCTGCCCCCTCAATACCCCGCTCCCATCCCACAATTACATTGATCACCAGAAAAACCATTTTAGAGAGAAACATCTTAAGATCTTCACAAATTACCAAATTCACAATATAAAAATAAATATCAGCACAGTATGGGGCTGTCTTTCAAACGTTACGTCCCTCTAGTCATGTTTTCCTGGGTAAACTGTCATATCACACATTGATGACTGACTTTTTTCCCTACTCCTTGATGGCCACTTTTTGCAATGAAATAACCGTTTTAATCTTGGGAGACTTGCCCCATATGTGCTGCAGAGTCAAGTGGTGATGAAGGGAGAGCTGGGCTCCCTTACTCCATTCCAAGGACAGCAGGATTCAAATTCTCTCCACAGCAAAGTGTTAACCTCTCACACACTCACCCCTGGGATGCTTGCCCAGAGTCAAAGCCAGGGGACTCCACACCAGGGGTCAGTGATGTTCGATGTGGGCCATTCCTTCCCCAAGGCCAGGTCAACCCTCTTTGGGGCCACTAGCAAAGTCTCTCATATTAATCCTGGGTTTTCTAATATTTCCAGGCTTATGTCTCAACCTAGCCAATGTATCATTTTTAATGTAAATTTTCCCCAGTTACAAAACCAAAACCATCCTAGAAGACTCAGAAAAGTGCCCCCAGAGGAAAACAAGAGATCAGATCACCAGTAGTTTCTCCACATAGGACGATGCTGCTGGTATTTTTGCACAAAGTCTGCTAGCCTTTGCCCTCCTCCTATTCTGTAGCTCTAGAAAAAGAATTTTCCTTCAGATGTCCTCATATTTAAGATCAGGGGAGGAAAAGTTCCTTCTGTTATCCTTTCCAGAAAGAACCCAATAATTCCTATTATGTAAACTCTTTCAAAGAAGCAGTCTGTTCAATACCGTTGCTAAGCCATTTGTTGCTATAGCGATGCTTGGCCCTAGAGTGCAATAAACAAGCTTCCTGACCCAGCCTCTGAACCGAAGCCACCGTTATCTCCCCCAGAGCTTTCCAGAGTGGCTCATTTTGCCAAAGCCATTCATTTAAATTAGCAGCTCCCTTCTTAGTCGCTACTGTCTCTTTTGCTTCATACCATGCCTTGCCAGGGGGCTGAAAAGCAATGAGGACAATACACTGAGGCTGGAAGGCTGGTGCCCACTGCCCTTTGTGGGCAGCCTCTGGGGATCTGAGGCACATGCAGAGGCTTTTCTTCTGGTGCTGTCTTTGCTGGGCACACCGTCCACCGTCTTGGATGCATGTCACCCAGGGCAAAGCAAGGCAGGCTTCAGGCTTATGGGTTCAATTTAATTAAATCGGAAAGTCTGATGATACCATATTTAACCAACCCCATGTAACTTTGTTTGAACTAAACATATTGAGACAATCTCACATAGAACATATCGGAAAGCTCTTTGGAATGTTATGTACAGCAGCAAAATATTACAGCTGAAGGGATGTCGATTGGTGATGGGGAAGATATGCAAAGTAGAAACCATACATTATTTCACTTGATTCTGGCAACGATCCTTAAGGGCAGGCAATATCTTTTCTTTCTTCTTTTAAAGGTGTGGAAGCAGAGGCTTAAAAAGATTAAATGATTTGCCCAAGATCCTGGAGCAGAAAGTGGCAGAGTTGGTTTCAAACCGATACTGTCTACCTTGGAGTCTGCTCTCTTGGCCCTTGTGACATTGCCTTGATGGATAGCAAGAGATATGTATGGCACTCCTATTCTTTGCACAAAACACTGCCGGTTTTATATATTCCATTTAAACGTTATGATTGGTCTGGGTAGACACTGTCACACCTGTTTGCCAGACAGTGAAGCTGAGGCCCAGATATACGGCGTGGCCAAGATTGTCTAGCCAGGAGTAGAGTGAAACTTGAACTCATACTACCTTGGCTTCAAAGCCTGGGCTGCTTCTTCTGCACAGCCTTGCCTGGTACCTAAAAACCATTAAGACTATGGCCCTCCATGTACAAATGAGGAAACTGAGGCCTGGAAATACAGTGGCCTGCCCAAGGTCATTGTTTAAGGTTTAGAGACCACCTCCCTCTGGCTTGACAAGAGCTCCTTTGCTGGTCTGATATGCAAAAAACTTTTTAAAAAAATTTATTTATTTTAGTTGGAGGCTAATTGCTTTACAATATTGCAGTGGTTTTTGCAAAAAACTTTTTAAATTAGCCAAATCCCAGGTGACTCCCACGCAACTGCTCTTGAAGACTGGTTTATTACAGGATTACAGTGAAGTTGTGAGCTATCTCTGCTCTGCGCTTGGTCATCTCTTCTCCTTAAACTGCCTTTGTCAAGCCTCACATTCATGGAAATTCATGTTGGAAGTGAAGTTTCTGATATCAGGTCTTGTTTATTATCCCCACTCCCCCTCTGCTGGGCCATCGAAGGTGGTGGTGCCGCTTCCGCTTCCAAAGATCACACCTCCTATTGATCATGCTCTCAAATGATGCCTTGTTCCGGGTTCTGGTAACTGTCTTCTCCCTGTACCACTTCAGGCTGTGGACAGAAACGGTGCCAGACTGTTTTTAGCCATGGCATCAATATCCCACAGCCTTCTTCTTCATCCAGTCTTGCCCACATCTTTGTAACTGTCTCTCCTTCTTCACCCAGTTTGAGTGTCTCCCACCTGGACTGTGACTGATTGACTCACCTAGTTATTCTCTGACTCATCCTCCACTTTATTTCCTTCCCCAAATTTACCACAATCAGTAATTGTTTCACATATTATGAATTTGCTCTCTTAATGTTTTTCTACAATATCAGCTTCAAGAAGACCAAGACTTTATTGATTTACTATCAAATATTTTCTCCTAACATGAGGATGGCCATCTTTTCAGCCCAACTGTCAGTTTTTCACGGAGTTTTCAGGGAGACCTCTGGAATGATTCAGTGCAACTGAAGGTAATGTTGGTGGCCACCTCCACTGAAAGGTCCCCTCTGAGAGTCTTTTTTAAGGTGAGAGCAAAGGTGGCGTTTCAGAGCTCTGTCTGACCCTGATTGCTTCTTTGGATTTGTCCTGGATGATTCCCACTGCCATGATGCTAACTGTCAGGAGAATAGATATCATTGTGCCAAGATCAAATTACTCTCAACCAAGTTGAATATGTGCACCGAATAGGGCTGCGGTGCTGTGGCAATGCCCTCTAGAAAAGGAAATCCACCCGTGCAGAACATGATCTGCCTTCAGCTGCTGAACACTGGATGAGGAGTCACGTGAAAAGAAATGGAAACCTCACCCACGAGTCCACCCAGATGATCTATCCAAGGCCGTTCAGGAGGCGCCATGGGATCTCCATTTATTTGGCGCCAGAAGGAGGACTCCCACTTCAGACACACAGTGAGCAGCACTCCCAGCGCCAGGCAATCCAGGGACTTTCCCAGCTTCTTTCCGAGGATAGTCTAGCCTCCACTTCACTGGCCAAGGCTTGCAGTCTCTCATCAGCATGAGAGACAGGCCATGTCGAGTTTGAGAGTTTAGGCCCTGGAGTCTGGTAACCTGGTTCAAATTTGGGATTCTCCATTTACTAGCTCTGGGACTCTGAGCAACTCACTTAACTTTCCTGGACCTCCGTTTTTTCATCTGTGTAATGGGAATACCATCAGCCTTCTGAATATGCACATGTGGAACCCACAGTTATGGAGGGCCGATTGTACTATTCCTTTTCATATAAGAAACTTGAACATCTTTGGATTTCACTATCTGCAGGGGTTTCTGCGACCAATCCTTCCTAGATACCATGGGAAGACTGTACTCAAACCTACATCCTAGGGTCATGGTGAAGATTAAACCAATCAAGATAAACAGGGTAAGGCATGGGTGCATGCTCAATGAAGTGTTACTCTAGCAATTTTAAGGAAATGTCACATTTTCCTTTGAAAGGTCTGCTGGGTAATTTCTAAACAACCTAGTTTTACAGCCCTTACACCCCTTCTCTATCGTCTTTCCTTTGTATTTCACTGTTTCCCTAAAGCAGGCATTTAGGTTGTTTTCTAGTTCTGCTCCAACCCAACATTTAAAAAGCTTCCTTGTCACTGCTTGTGAACCCCACCCCGTGGCCGCCAGTGGCCCAGCTAAGGGAAATGTGTTAGTGACACAGAATATTTCCCCAGAAGCCTTCCCCGTCCTACCCTGGGGCTCTTGGGCCTGCCCTTGAGCCCACCAGGCCCCTCCTCTCCCACTCCACTGTCCTGGCAGTGCAGGTGAGCCCGGGGCTGTGTGGACACCTGGGAGCAAGGGCAGGCTCTGTGCTGGAATCTTGTATCTGCCATTTATTTAGTTGTGTGAATTCCGGGACTCTAAGGAATTGCCCTGTGCCCCAGTATTCTCATTTGTAAATGTAGTGTGAAAAACATCTGTACCCAGGGCTTGGAAATGGAAATCATTTCTATTAAATTTAGGATTTTATTTTCTTTTCTGGAGGAACTCTTAATACACCTGGGATGATTAAATGAATATTTCTAATACCTGAGATTGTATCAAATGGTATCAAGCACAGGCCAATCCTGCTGGTTAAAGTGATTGCATTTCCAAGATTGCATTTCTTCTTTTTTATCTAACTGTGGCTCCAAAATCACTGCAGATGGTGACTGCAGCCATGAAATTAAAAGATGCTTACTCCTTGGAAGGAAAGTTATGACCAACCTAGACAGTATATTCAAAAGCAGAGACATTACTTTGCCAACAAAGGTCTGTCTAGTCAAGGCTATGGTTTTTCCAGTGGTCATGTATGGATGTGAAAGTTGGACTGTGAAGAAAGCTGAGCCCCAAAGAATTGATGCTTTTGAATTGTGGTGTTGAAGAAGACTCTTGAGAGTCCCTTGGACTGCAAGGAGATCCAACCAGTCCATCCTAAAGGAGATCAGTCCTGGGTGTTCTTTGGAATGACTGATGCTGAAGCTGAAACTCCAGTACTTTGGCCACCTCATGTGAAGAGCTGACTCATTGGAAAAGACCCTGATGCTGAGAGGGATTGGGGGCAGGAGGAGAAGGGGACGACAGAGGATGAGATGGCTGGATGGCATCACCAACTCGATGGACATGAGTTTGAGTGAACTCTGGGAGTTGGTAATGGACAGAGAGGCCTGGTGTGTTGCAGTTCATGGGGTCCCAAAGAGTCAGACATGACTGAGCAACTGAACGGAACTGAACTGAGAGGGCTGCCTTTGACTTTTAAGTATTGATGTAATCAGATGCTTTTTTTTCCCTTCCTTCCTCCCTTCCTTCCTTCTCTACTTTTGGTGGAGGGACGATGCTGAGGCTGGCAATCAGATGGGCACACCATGGCAGTTCTTACACTGAGAGCTGCCCGTGTCTACTTCACTCCACTCAAAGGGCAATGACTGTGGCAACTGCTGCTGCTATTTAGGGTCTGCTCAGCGAAGTTCTTACTGCTCATCTCTTCACCAAAGCTGAGAAAGCCTCCAAGACTTGCGTCTGCTGGCCAGCCTCGCTTCTCAGCCTTTTGGCCCACCTACGCTATACTCGGCCATTCCCCAGACTCGTCAGATTGCTCTCCATGGCACTGTCTCTGCCCTGATGCCCCCTGGAGGAATGTTGCTTGTCTTTCCAGAAACAGATACAGTAGCTCCCTGAGGCTGTAAGTTGTGCTTCTCAAAGAATAGCCTTTGCCCGATGCCAGTTTGCAAACAGTAACTGGTCCACAAGAAGACAAGTACAAAAAATGGCAATATGACAGAGCAATTTTAAGTCTGTTGAATCCTAAGTTTATGTTGTAATTGTGCCTATCTTTGCTTTTTCAAATTTTTAATTACAGAAGTGTTGGTATATGAGAGAGCGGGGGAGCAGATGGTGTTTTTGTTTCCTGCAGCGAGTTTGAGAAGCTCTGGTCCGGACTAACATGCCTAACCCTTAACTTGGCTTGCTTTCCTGTGACCACCCACCTCCACCTTGCCCAGGCTCACCTTCCTCCCCATTTCCCCTTTTCCCAACCTTCCCATTACCAACTGCTTCCCTGCCTTGAGTCTTCCGATGTATTTTATCTTCTGCCTGGTAGCTCTTGCACCCTCTCTCTGGCCTCTGCTTCAGGACCCCTGGGGCAGCTCAAGCGTGGCTTCCTCAGCCACGCCTCCCAACACGTTGCAGTCTCACTTAGGGCAGCCCTCGTACTTCTGGGACACCTGCTTTTCCTCTTTCTTCCTAGCACCTGATCCCAGCTGGAGAGTTGCTGGGAGTTCCATTGCTTAGGAGCGTGATATCCCATCGCTACAAAGCAAGCACTATCGTACTTGGTGTCTATCATCTACCTGGTTCCCAGTAAAATGCCTGGCACATAGCATATGCTCAGTAAACATTGTCTGGCTCTTTGGATGACTGAGTAAATGAATACTCAACAAAACTCAAAGACCACTAACTGTTTTAGTGAATTATCTGCTTGCTCTTGGGCAGAGCTGTTCATTTCACCTTCCTACACCCCTCCTATGCCTTAATAAACTTTTTTTAAAAACAGCATTTCTTCAAATATATATGATCAAAAAGTAGGGCTTTAGGATCAGGGAGAAAGGAGTTTAACTCCTACCTCTTCCACCAGTCAGCTGTACAACCATAGGCAAGTCATCGAACTCAGTGCAAACTCAGTTTTTCTCATCTGAAAAATAGGCGCATAAACACTTACCTCATGGGATTGTTAGACAACTAGGTGAGATGGTGCAGTTAAAATCACGGTGCAGAGTGGCCCAAGGTGGATATCTGATCAGCATGCGCTCTTCTCTCCTCTTGTCCCCTCTCCTTATTCGGTCATGACCTCATGAGGGGCACACGCTGTGCCTTATTGCGCTGCCGCTGGAGCCTGGGGTACAGTAGGCACTAAACACAAATGTACAGAGTGCATAGAGTTTTTAAATTATTAATAAATTGCTAAACATAAAAGGCTTCCCTGTGGCTCAGACGGTAAAGAATCTGCCTGCAGTGCGAGAGACCCAGGTTCTATCCCTGTTTGGGAATATTCCCTGGAGAAGAGAATGGCAACCCCCTCCAGTATTCTTGCCTGCAGAATCCCATGAACAGGAGCGCCTGATGGGCTATAGTCCATGGGGTTGCAAAGAGCCAGACACGACTGAGCAACAGACACTTTCACTTTCACAGACATCAGATAATTGTACCGAATGATCAATATTTTCAGTTTCTTAATATGCAAAGTGGAGATAGTAACCTTTATTGTTGAGACAATTAAACAAAATAATCCATGTATGTGTGTAACATATAAAGTGTTCGATAACTGGTCATTGATAGTATTATAATTATTAATAGATAAGTTTGTATCCCCAAATTCTCAGCCCAAGTGCATTTGAAATAAAGCAAGAAAGCCAACAGATAAAAGCAGTGGACAGTGGTTTGGCTGGACTTCTTTCCAGAAATGTTGTGAGTGGATAACCCACCTCCACCCCACTATGAGCACAGCTCAGGTCATAAGGTTGAAAGCAAATTGGCTTGTAATCAGGAGTGACGGCAGGGGGTGCTCTTTCCGTAATAAAGAGATGGCCAACTGCGTGCAGCTTTGATGCAGAACTTGTCAGTTTAGGAAGTCAGGAGCAGTAAGCTCCGTGGGGCTGGAATCGTGTAGGTTCTGAAGAAAAATCTGTTGACTGATACTCCCAAACCCAGGGCCCTGAATGTTAGCCCCTTTGGCCGGCTTGGGGACTGGGCTGGTCCCATGCCCTCTCTATCACCAGCTTAAAGCAGAGCGTCAGTGTGCGTGGATGGAAGAGAAGCCGAGGGCGAGGCGCCACACAGCTCGGGGGCCCTCCCCACCGTTTGGGCTGTGCTTCTCTCACCAGGCCTCACAGGGTGGGTGGAGAGGAAGAGCAGGCCCGAGGCTGCGCGGGCTGCCCTTTCTGAATTCTTGCTTGCACATAGGCCCCACGTGAGCTCACAGCAGCCTTTTAAAGTGCACAGTTGTTCATCAGGGTGACGTTCTCTCAGGTGGAAGTGATTTCCTGGTTGCAACAAGGCTTAGCCTTGGTCCTGTCTCTAAGGTCACTAATAACTTGAAGGAAGACGTAGAAGGCTTACGTATCAGATCCAGTGATACATAGCATCTGGTTATCCTCTCCAATCTCAAACCATCCTATCTTTTCCAGAAGCCTTCCCTGGCCCTTTTGTCCAGTCTAATCGCCCCTCTATGCACGCAGCACCACTCTTCTTCTCCACCATCACACTCAGCCCATTGCATTGTCACCAGCTCTTTAACTGCCTGTTTCTTCCTTTTGACTCTGCCCGAGAGTCCCTTGGACTGCAAGGAGATGAAATCAGTCAATCCTAAAGGAAATCAACCCTGAATATTCATCAGAAGAACTGTTGGTGAAGCTGAAGCTCTAATACTTCGGCCACCTGATGTGAAGAGCTAACTTATTGGAAAAGACGCTGATGCTGGGAAAGGCTGAAGGCAAAAGGAGAAGGTGGTGGCAGAGGATGAGACGGTTAGATAGCATCACGAACTCAGTGGACATGAATCTGAGCAAAGTCCAGGAGATAATGGAGGACAGAGGAGCCTGGCCTGCGGGTCCATGGGGTTGCAAAGAGTTGGACACGACTTAGCAACTAAACAACAGAGATTATCAAGGGCAGAGACAGGTCACTCATTTCTGTGCCCCTAGCACAGGGCTTGGCTCAGAACAGGTGCTCAGGGAATATATGATGAATGAATGAAAATAAGACTTGGGGAAATTCAGCTAACAGACTGGATAATAAACAAGGACCTAAGAAAAGATGATTCTTAATGGAAGGAGTTGCTGAAAGAAACAAGACTAAGTTTATTCAGACTGAGTGTAAAGGTCTGTTCCTAGTCTTAAGACATAAACCGCAAAGGGCGAGGATGGCCCAGTGCTGGCTTGATAGAACCCATGCAAGTATGTGGGAGGGGATGGAGGGGCAGAGACACACCTAGGGTGAAGAGGGGAGGTGTTAAGGGCCTAGAGGTGGAATCTTAGAGTTAACAGTATGGTACGCAGAGTTTGGAAATGGCAGCCTTTTCCATAGTCTGCTGTTTGGGTTTGACCACATCTGGAGTTCAGGGATGTGAAAGAGGCAGTTACTTTCTGGGCAGGGGGGTAGGATGAGGCAAGAGAGGCGCCTAGAGTGCAAAATATTAGGAGGTCCTCACTCCCAGGCTCAGGCTAGTGCAGAACGGGCTCCTGAGAGCTGGGGTTTCTTCAGTGTTGCAACTGGGCATCTCTCATCTTCATGCTGGTCTTTACCCTGGGGGCTAGCAAGAAGGCTCCGGGAAGTAAAGATGGTTGAACATGCAAGGGACGTTTACCCTGGAGAAGAGAAAACTTCATGGAGATCCAGTCTCAATAAATAGTTTCTCCTGAACAGCAGAATGAATCGGCCATACATATGCTACCCCTTCCCTTAACCATAACCATGCTGCCACTATCATACCTAGAAATTTAACTATTAGCCCTTAAATAGAATCCCATTTAAAATAATAGCCCTCATGTGCAATTTTCAAGGGACTTCCTCTTAACTTCCACATTCTATTCTCATAATCGAATTTTCATACTTTGTTGTGTGAGGCAATAAACACTAACAAAATATGCCAGTTGCCGCGCAGTGGACTTCACATGTGTCACTCACTTAAAACTTGCAACACACCACGAAGGGACGTTATCCTCACTTAACAGGCAGGAAAACTGAGGCCTAAAAACACAAAATTACTTGCTTATGAATAGAAGCTCATACAGAATCACGTAAGTCATTGCTCCTTCTGTGGTTCAGAAAGAAGGGGCCATATGTAGAGAGCAGATAAGATATACAAATACATTTTGAGATCTTTAAAATGCCCTTTAAATGTACAATACTTGCTGCTGGTTATTATGAGTAGTGCTAACTTATTATATACTGGAACAACTCCTCATAAAATAAATTACCTTTGACTTGGGTGTAACTGGTCTTTAAAAAAATTTTTATTTTAGTTGGAAATAACAAAAATTTACCTCCTAGGTTAGACAAAGGCTGTGTTTATTTTTTGCCTCCTCTATAGAGGACTTAAAACTCAAAGACCTTAGTGGAATCAATTTTAGGGATTCACCAGAGAGGGCTGCAAACTGTTGGTCAAATTCTCATTGATTTCTCCCCCATAGGAATTGCCAGCTATGCAGGCAGAGCAAAAAGGATTCTCTTCCTGCCCTCCTGAGCAGGTATCTTTGAAACAAAAATGCAGAAATAAATACAGGCATCCATAGCCTCCAAGGCTCTGAGGTTACAATCTATAATTTTCTCTCTTGTTTGAGTTGACCACAAAGTACTGGTATTCACTTTATTTAACAAACAGTATGAGGCCCTGTTCAAAACCCTTTACAAATACCTAGTCATTTAATCCTCTTATGAAACCCTCTGAGCTAGAATCTCTGATTAGCATTCATTTTGCAGATGAAGAAGATGAGGCACAGAAGAAAGATATCTTTTGCCCCAGGTGGTTGTTGTTCAGTTGCTCAGTCCCGTCTGACTCCTTGCGACCCCACGGACTGCAGCTCTCCAGGCCTCCCTGTCCTTCACCACCTCCTGGAGTTGGCTCAGACTCATGTCCACTGAATTGGTGATGCCATCCAGCCATCTCCTCCTCTGTCATCCCCTTCTCCTCCTGCCTTTCCCAGCATCAGGGCCTTTTCCAATTAGTTGGCTTCTCGCATCAAGAGGCCAAATTATTGGAGCTTCAGCTTCAGCATCAGTTTTTCCATTGAATATTCAGGATTGATTTTCTTTAGGACTGACGAGTTTGATCTTGCTTTCCAAGGGACTCATGCCTAACCACGATGCATCGTTGCCTTTTCAACCTCAACCTCTCCAGCTGCAACTTTCATGCTCACAGGACTAAAGTCTCTTGAGCTGGTAGTTTTTCATTTTTTATTACTAAATGTACCTGAAAAAATGTACTGACAACAACCAAGAATTACCTTGCCTGTCTCAAGGTTGCAGACCAGATTTAGCAGAACACATCTGTTTTGGCTGGGGACACCAGAGACCAGGAATTTGAAGCAGTGTATTTTATTTTCCCTAGTTAAGTCTGAGTTTGACAAAGGAAACAGAAATCTTGTTTGAAAATGTAGATCCTGCTTGAGGCAAAGCCCCCAGATGCTGTAGTACCTCCAACATCTGGATTAAGAGTCAGTTACAGTTCTGGGTGTTTAGCCTGGTTTCCATGGCAGCAGTCAGCTAAATGGCTTTGTCTGCTTCTTTTATTTTGAGAGAGCTTTAACAATAATGATCATGATAATACTTATAACAACATCACAAGCCACAATCATGACCAATACTTACCCAGTGTCTGCTAGGGTCAGGACTGTGCTAACAAGCTCTGTGGGCTATGGGTCTGATGTCTGACGCTCAGAACAGGACTGCGAGACAGAGGCGACGCTGATGTGCAGCTTACAGATGAGGGAACAGGTCTAGAGAAGCTGGCTTCCTCACTTACAGGCACAAAGAGTTGCAGATTTGAGCTCCCAGACAAGGTCCACTTGACCAGGGCCTGAGGTAGTTTTCCAAGCTGCTCCTCACATTACAGAATCATGTGCATGAGCTTGGTCGCTTCAGTTGTGTCTGACTCTTTGCGACCTATGGGCCATAGCCTGCTGGGCTCCTCTGTCCATGACGTTCTCCAGGCAAGAATTCTGGAGTGGGTTGCTGTGTCCTCCTCTAGGGGATCTTCCCGACTCAGGGACTGAACCTGCGTCTCTTATGTTCACCGGCATTGGCAGGTGGGTTCCTTACTCCTAGTGCTAACTGGGTAGCCCATAAAACCTTGGCCTTAATTCCAAAGCCTCATACTGCACATGGGAGTTCAGTTTAAGAGTATTCTCAGAACTTCCCTGGTGATTCAGTGGTTAAGAATCCACCAGCATTCAATGCTGGGGACACAGGTTCTATCCCCAATCCAGGAAGACCTCATATGGTGCAGGGCAACTAAGTCTATGCACACTTACTGAGCCCACCTCCCAGAGCCTGTGAGCTGCAGCTACTGAAACCTGCACGCCTTAGAGCCCATGCTCACAGCAAGGCAAGCCACTGCAATGAGCCACCCGCCTACTACAGCTAGAGAAGGCTCACATGCCGCGATGAAGGCCCAGCAGAGCCAAAAATAAAAATGTAAGTAAATAGAAGCAAACACATACAAAGGGTCATGCTTTAGCTTTCCTTCCTTTATTTGCGTGTCCTTAGTCTCTCAGTTGGGCCTGACTCTTCATGACACGAGGGACTGTAGCCCACCAGGCTCCTCCGTCCATGGAATTTTCCAGGCAAGAATATTGGAGTGGGTTGCCATTTCCTACTCCAGGGGATCTTCCTAGAGTAGATCAACCCAGGAATCATACCTGTATCTCTTGCATCTTCCCCATTGGCAGGCAGATCCTTTACCATCGTGCCATCTGGAAATTGCATTCATTTACTCAAAGACAAAATATTTCCTGAGTCATTATCCTACACTAAACTGGGGCAAGAAAGCTTAGCTTTGGCCATGAAGTGGGGGAAGAAAACATCCCCTGCTTCATGGGGGAAGCATATAGTATAAAGAGCTAATAAAGGGTGAGAGATGGGCTTTTACCAAGAGATTAATAGGTAACAAAACAAAGTTAACACCTGGTGTCTGGAGACCCTGAAGGAGGGGCATCTACTCTGGCCTAGAATTCAGGGAAGGCTTCCTGGGGGAAGTGATATCTAGGCTGGGACAAAAACAACAAACCAGAGCTTTTTGGGAAAATTGGAGTTAGGACAAGGGGCATTCTGGGCATGGGAAAGAGCATTTGCCCAACAGTGAGAAAAATCAGACACTTTCATGTCTGTGGAAGAAACTTAGCATGATCTGAACTGGGGTGAAGGAGGAGGCAGTCAGACACGGAACTAGAAACTTAAGGATTGATTTTTCAGGAGCCTGTATGCTCTGTAAGAGCTAATGCTTGATTCCTGGGGTGGTGGAGAGCCTCCCAAAGGGGGATTCTCATGAGCCGTCAGTCACAGAGGTCAGCCTTTACCTACTCACCACCGTCTGACAGTGGGACCGGCTGTTTGACAAGGAGACGACTCCCAGATGCTTAGAGACGGAGATGACTGCACATGGTGAGTTGCCAGTAATTTCTAACCCCTCTGTGGTTACTGAGAAGCCAGCTGATATCCTATGGCAGGGAACCACTCATGAGACCTTCCTAGCGATCTTCTCCAGAAAATGAAGATTACAGTCTCAGCACGCAAGAGCAGTGCCTAGGACACTGAGCAGAGATTAGGAAGTCGGCTCTGCCTCTTGAGAAGAATGCAAGCTTGGGTATTAATTGCCATCTGGTTTCTTCTGCTGCTGTTAAAGCAAACTGTTTACTTATTTGAATGATTGCACTTTTATAGATGAGAAGAGTTTTGGCTTTGGATTCCAACATGTCTCAATTCAAACCTCAGTTTTGTTGCTTATTTGCTGAGGGGCTTGGGGCCAGTTGCGACCATCTCTGTTCCCAGGTTTCTGGGCCTCTAAAAGGAAGGGAGTAATAGTGCCTACCTTTTATGATGTTTGGGACTATTTGTGCTTATCACCACACCTGGCATGTAACACTCAACAAATGATGGTTCCTATTAACAGTTCCGTGGGCAAACTCTTGGAGACAGTGAGGGTCAGGGAGGCCTGGCACGCTGTAGTCATAGGGTCGCCAAGAGTTGGACACAACTGAGTGACTGAATGTGACAACATTAACATTTCCAGTTCAGTCTCCTTAAGATCTGAACAAGTAACTCCTCCTCCTTCTCCTCCAGTTTAAAAATTCGACATGTAAAGCTGAAGGAATGAATTAGTAATGGTGGAATTTCAGACAGAGGGGAAGAATTAGGACACAGAAAACAGCTGAAAATCCATGGAGGAGGACTCTGGAAAAACTCACAAGGTTTTGTGACATCTGGCAATTCTTTTTCTCTCTGTTTTTAAATTTGGAGATAATTTCAAACTTACAGACAAGTAAATACACCTATCAGATTCATCTGTTGTTAACATCGTGCCTCATTTGTTTTTTCTGTCTGTATGCATGCCTGCACACACACACACAGACGTGCATGTACTCACATATACATGCGCTCACATATAATTTTTTTCTGAACCATATAAATAAGCTGCATATATCATAGCCTTTCATCACTCAGTACTGTGCTGGGTGTTTTCCAAGGATGCAGATATTCTCTTACACGATCATAGCAGAGTCACCAACGTTGTAAATTCAAGATTGAATTTTTATCTGATCTACCATCCACATTTCAATTTTGTCAGTTAACCAGAAAATAGTACTTTTCTCTCAGGACAGTTTCCAGCCTTTGCATCTGTTTGTCAATCTCTTTGGTCTCTTTTGATATGGAGCATTTCCATCTTTCCCTCACTTGACATAAGCCTCTCTGAAAAAAAAAAAGCCGGGGGAGGATATTTTCATCAGAGATAACAGGGTTTGAACCCCACCTTTTCATTTAGGAGCTGAGTGACCCGGGTAAGCAATTCTTCCGCCCTGAGATTCAATCTTCTCATCAACTTACTGTGAATAGTAACTCTATGTGGTGAGAATTCAGTGAAATGGTCTGTGCTCCTGGGCATCTAACAAGGATCCTGGAACCTAGTAAATGATCAGCACATTAGATTAATGCAATAAACATAATGTAATCAGTAATGCATTAGTAATTAATGTAATACAGTGTGGTCATTCCCAGCTCTGACACTTTCTTGCTATGTGACTTTGCAGAATTCGCTCTGCCTCTCAGAGACTGAATATCCTAGGCTGCAAGACTGCGTCGTTTAATATCTTCCTCCTGGGATTGAAGGCGACAACACAGGTGGAGTATCCAGCTCAAGGCTGGTGCTCAAGGTGTTCTGTGAATGCCAGTAACTTTTCTCTTTGCAAATGCCAACTAGACTCTATCAGCAAATAGAAACTTCCACCTCCGTTTCCCTTCTCAGCACTCCTTTCATGCAGAATCCTCCAAAGGCAGGTATGGAAATTAACTTTGTGGAAGTTCCAGGTCCTTATAGCAGAAGGCATCTGGTGAGATGCTCCGAATCCCCAAGATGCCCACTGTTTGAAGGTGAAACTGGAGGGAGTTCCCTGGTGATCTGGTGGTTAGGGTTCGGTGCTTTCAGTACTGTGACCTGGGTTCAGTTCCTTTGTTGGGAACTAAGACGTCACTAGCTATGTGGCTCGGCCAAGCTTAAAAAAGAAAAAAGGAAGGGAGAAAGGGAGGGAGGGAGGAAGGAAGGAAGAAGGAAAGAAAGAGAGCGAAAGAAAGAAGAAACTGGAGACCTCGCCTCCCAGCAGAGGTTTTCCTCTGAGTGTGTTTGGGAGCACTCTTCTCTCCTCCCAGCAGAGGTTTTTCTCTGAGTGTGTTTGGGAGCACTCTTCTCTCCTCCCAGCAGAGGTTTTCCCTGAGTGTGTTTGGGAGCACTCTTCTCTGTTGTGGGGGTGGTGGGTGTGCTGGGAGTTTGGGGCAGTGGTGCTCCCAGTGCTGAGATTCACTGTCGACTAGAATGAGAGTCCGGGGCGCCTTGTGACTTCCCTGTCATCGTGGAAACTGATGGATGGCTGCCCAGAGCCGCTCCCCAGGGCTGGCCCCCTGCCAGCAGGCCCCTGTGCCAGCTCCGTGGGGAGGCTTTTCTGGCCTCAGCACCTCCTTTTACCCCCACCAAGCTCCCCAGCGTGACACCCCCTGTTTCATTGTCTTATTCTTCGCGCCATCTGATGGCTGGTCTGGTTTATCTGTTTCCCTGGTAGGATATACGTCCCAGATATCAGAGAATGTGTCTGCGCTCCCTCCACCACCGCACCCCCAACCCGCAACACGGTGTCCCCACTTCTGCGGCCGCCAGTGTCTGCTGTTGTGCATCCTCTCCACTCTGACGTCCCGGGATGAGGGGCTCCAGTGATGGCAGACTGACGGAGCTCACCCCGCTTCAGGCTTTGTCATGATTTTGGAGAGCGTGGTGGAAGGTCAAGAGGGGACCTGCGGTGGAGGAGACAGGACTGAGTTAAGAGCATGTAATCCCTGGCAGATCAACTTGCTCTCTGAGGTGGGGTCTCCTCCCCTCCTTCTTTAACTGGAGTTGACTGTCATGACCCCTTCAACCCACCCTGGATGCAAAAACCCTGGGGATGGCCAGGAGTGCTTTACTGAATCATCTTCTCCAACATGAAGACCTTCCTTGTCCAAATGAGCTGCAAGAAAAAACTAGGAGTTGTTGCATGCAAAATGAGGTCACTGCTTTGATCGCTGAGACTCATGGAACTCACCCAGTGGGTAGGACTGATAAGGAGTGTGATGGGCTGGAAATGGCATAATCACTACACCTTCAATCTCTCATTTTATCCCAGGATGTGAAAACAGGGCTTGGAGTCCAAATCCTCCTCAAGCTCCATAATTTCCATATGACCTGGACAGACGCTTTTCCCCTCTGGATCCTCACTTTGCTCATCTGTGAGCTGGAACCATAACGCCTACCTCACCCGGGAGGACTGGGCGGTGTGCCATTGTTGGGTGACCCAGAACAGGCTGAGGCGATGGGTGCTCAGGCAGGTTAGGGTAAAGTTCAGGACCGTGGCCTCCGGAGTCAAACCTACGTGTGTGTGTCTCGGGTCTCCATCTTGCGAGTCGGGTGCACTTTACTTCTTTCAAAACTCAGTTTTCTCATCTGTAAAGTGGCCATTGGTGGAATCGGCTAGAATCACCTAACATAATAGGTGATTATTACTATTGAAAGCTTTATAAATGTATATTCTTCCTTCTCAGATGGAAATGAAGCTATCACGGTGATCAGGTCTCACGGGACACCCGAATCCTTAAATAAAATAGTGAATTTATTTTTCAACCAAATCCAAGAAAAAAATTGGTCTCAGAGGCCTGTAATGGGTGCAACAAAAGGGTTGCTGGAAGGATCTTCAGCGTTTGGGAAAGTGAGGATGCAGCTTCTAGAGATGCAGTCCAGAGAGAAGATGGAGTGATGCCCCCATCTGCTCTGCGTCATCTCCTCCTTACAGCCTCCCTTGGCCCAGAGCATCAGTCCCATTCACAGCCTCTCTCACATCCCGCTTCCGCTCCTCAGGAAGCCGTATCAGCGACTCTCCAGACACCTTGTCCTGAGACGCGCTCTTCGGCTATGGCCCTTTCCTGATGAATAAATCTGCGCTTCTTGGCTCGTGTGTGGGCAAGGCAGGTGGCTTGTGGCTCAAAGAGGCTGGAAGTGACCTTCTCCAACTCGACCCCTTGGGCTTGTTTGCAAGGACACAGACGCGCGCGGCCACTGACAATAGGTGTTCCGACATCATATACGGGGCATATTTTGCTCAGAAACATGCCCTGTTAGTTGTTGAAACGTTTTTTGCATTCCCTGAAACAAATGACACTGCTGTGTATTTTCTTTTGGGGGGCTGTATATAAAAAATCTTTTATGTTGACAATGATAATATTATATTCGACAATCTATTTGCATTTCTTGATTCTGTGGATTTTATTGCTCAGTATAAATCCCCAGGTTGAGGCACATTAAGCTTCACACAGGGAGAAACACTGCATTTTATCATAGGGCTGGACAGCTACGTGCGTGGAATGTCACCTGCGGGGACGAGTGTTTGCCCAGATGTGTGTGGGATAAATGTGCATAGAGAGGGAGAGAGGCATACGTGCACACAGGATTTGGCATGTGTACACGAATTCTTTGGATTATCTCTGGATCCTTGGTCAAGATGGATTTCCAAGACGGAGCCGTCCGAGCACAAGCCTCTTCCATGTGCTGCGTGTGGGGCCATCCCATCAGTCAGGTCCTCAGGAAGGTGACTGCGCCTGCTTTGGCCCTGGCTAGCAATCTCTGGCCCACGTGGAGGGCAGAAAATTGAACTGAGGACAGAGAAGTATCTCACAGACTCACAGAGGAGTGGAGTCGCTCACTACCTTCCTGCAGGTGTTCTGAATACTTCTGGGCAGAGAAGCATCTTCTCCCAACAGGCAAGTCAGTAACTGCTGAGAGAAACCTTGCCACAAGCTTGAGCCAGGGTTAATACCAGCCATCAGCTGTCCACTGAACACTGACTATGTGCCATGCATTGTGCCAAGCACACTGTCATTTAGTCCTTACAACAGTCTGATGGGAGGTAGGTGCTACAATTATCCCTGTTTTGTAGATGGGGAAACTGAGACCCCGTGCTCCACAGCTGGTAACTTGCAGAGCAGAAACCCAACCCCTGTGCGGTGAGGCTCCAGCTGTTCCTATTCATGACAGGAGAGGATGTGCTAAGTAAGGCTTCAGAAACCATCACTCCAATGCCAGGCATAAAAGTATAAAGAAAGAATGAGCAGTAGCAAGCCTCTACTTATGTGTGTTTGGTTCTGTTTGGTTAATTACGTCTGTTTGGTTGTCTGGCATAAGTTAACTTCCATATTGTTTTTCGACTTCTAACAAGACTGCCTTCTTTTCTGGTGAAGTTTTCCAGGTGTAGGAAATGGGAACATATTGGCCAGGTTTACCTAAAAGTCTTTGACTCTGTTAAAGGGTTTGGTTGTAACGTCACCCCAAATCCCTTGGAAAAGAGCAAGGAGACCTTCAGCTCCATTCAGAAGAGCACCCTTCTGGTTTTGGGTTTTTGGGTCACTAGACTGGTTACGTTAAGCAAATGAGTCCTCTAAATACCCAACTTTTAAAGGAAAAGTTCTGTGGCTTGAATTATTATAGTGCTTAATTAATTGTGTTTCAAGTCCATCTACCTTTTTTTGAGTCTAAGGAAGATTCACTCAGTCAGAAGGATTAGATGAGAGGATTAATAAATAATTTCCTTTTTCTGCCCCCTTTTAATTGGCCTGGGATTCATCTGAATGGCTGTTTTCAAACTGAACCTCTAAGTACGGCATTGGTGAGTGAAATTGCCCCTTTTATTTTCAAGGTAATTGAATCCCATTTTTCACTTACCATTTCCTTCTAGAAAAATCAAAATGTTTTTAGAGTTTAGCTTTTCAGTAAGTGACTTAGTCATGAAAGGTGCTGGGCTGGTGATGACATTCAACAGAGTGATCAGGCTCATCGGCAGCTGGACCCACCCCACCAGCTGGCCTGGAAAGCGTTTTGATTTCATTGTGTTTGTACTTGAAACACCAAAGGAATGTCCACACCTCATCCTTGGGTCAGGGCTTGGGGACAGGAGAGCTGAATTCTGGACGGATCTTGTCACCCATGGAGCAGCTGAAGGGCAGCATTACTCAGAGGCAAAGTCTGGGACCGTGTGCCAAAGACCCAGATCAGCATCTTGGAAAGCATTGGACACACTTTCCCTCTCGCGCTGGGCTCACGAGTCTATCTTAGGCGGCGCTGGCATAGGATTTTCAATAATACTGACGCACAGCGCAACGTAACGACTTTCTTTCCAGCTCTCTCTCAAGCCTTCTGATGACCTCAAGGACAAAGTCCCAGTTCCATGTTTGCCATGAACATTTCTCTCAGCCCTTTTTTAGACGGAGACCAAGTCTGAGTCTTAGACTTTCAGAAGGTAACAGTTTCTGGGCTGAGTTTAATAACTTTGTTTCATTTCTTATTATTATATTTTTGTGGTAACTTTTGCTTGATGGCAGTTTCTAGAATAGGATAGAAAGTTTTGTTTTAAAACAAATGAGTTTGTTTTCCACTGTTAGGTACATGATTGTGCTCGTGGATGTGGGAGAACTCACCTGCATGGCACATGAACCCTAAGTATGGGATACACTGGTTTACGAGGCCCGATAGGAAATTTAAGGAGGTTGGTTTCTCCTAGATGCATAGACGTTTGCCCTTTACTGAAAGGATGTGTTCTAACTGGAGGGGGCACAACACTGAGATCAGATCTGATTTCCAGTCTTCCCTTTACTCCCACTAGCCGTGAGTCTTAGCCTTTGAGAACCTTGTTTTCCCGTCTGTAGAGTGGGTATCATACAGTTGGCGAATGGCAAGTGGGCTTTGTTTCCTAAGGTAGAATGGGCAATGCAGGTGGCATTCACCTGGGAGGTGGGTGCTGACCCTTGGGGTGAACCTTCAGAAGTGCACTTCCCCTACTTCCAGGGTAGTTTTGTTCTGTTTCCTTGTTACCTGGGTTCTGAGTATGTGGCTGGGTGGGAGGGAAGGTGGAAATGTAGTTTATATCCCATGTAATGTGGTGAGGAAGCATTTCCCAGGAGGCGCTGGTGGTAAAGATCCTGCCTGCCAATGTAAGAGATGTGGGTTCAACCCCTGGATCAGGAAAATCCCCTGGAGGAGGGCATGGCAGCCCACTCCAGTACTCTTGCTGGAGAATCCCATGGACAGAGGAGCCTGGTGGGCTACAATCCATAGGGTCGCACAGAGTCAGACACAACTGAAGCAACTTAGCACACATGCATAGTGTGGTGAGGAGGTGTGCTCTTGAGGCCAGAAAATCAAGCAGACCCATCTGGCCAAGATGAATCAGCAGGAGGAAGGTCAAACTTTTGTGCACAGGCAGGTTTTCCCCTTCTCAGGCTGCAAATCTTTAGCAATTGGAGGCAGGCTCTGAATGAAGCTTAATTGAAATTCATTCTTAATCACGGCCATTACTTAACATCAACTCTACGTACTAAAGCTGTGTAATCATAATTAAGAGTTGGATTTAGGAAGCAGCACGGAATGCAAAAGCCAGTTGTGGATGGGCCCTGGGCCAGCGGGGACGATGGCGGACTTCTCAGGTGACTAGACTTTCCAAGTTTTCGAGGACCAAGGGCTGCCCTGCTGCACAACTCCAGGGGGCACCCTCCACGTGGTTGCACCACACAGAGGCCCTGATGCATACCCCTATCTCAGAGGTCACCCCAGAGGGAGCTAGTGCCATATCAGAGGCTTGAACCCTATACTGCAAATGTTTTCACTGACACTGGCTCACGAGCTGGCCACTGCCCCTCTCCCAGCTGTGACCTCTGTGTCCTTTATCTCAAGAGCAGTTGCCTCTATTTACACTAAATAGACCCAGTTCCATTTGCTGGTTCCTGTATTTGGGGTGAGTTGAGCTGGAGGCCCCCGCAGCTGGTCTGAGCAGGCAGCTGGCCTGGCGGTGGTCATGCGGAAGGGCCCACTCATCCCACAAAGTTTAGCAAACACCTTATCTCCCGCAGAGCAGGTGAGGTAATGTTTATGAAGGATCACGCTGTCCCCTTACACCGGGCGAGGATGCCAATGTGGCCAGCCAGTGCTCAAGGGTGGACTCCCAACACCCTGCTTCCGCGTTCTCCTCTCCGTGCCCTCATTTGGGTGGAAGACCTCTCTTCTGTCCTTCCTGCCTGCGGGTCTTGGGAGAGCAAAACTTTCACTCTCCATCCCACTGACCTGGCCATCTCCATGTCCCAAGGCACATTCACAGCCCCCTTGGGAGGCATTAGGGAACTCCTCTTATACATGAGGAAACAGAAGCAGAGAAAAGTAAGGCATCTTGACTACTGTTACAAAGCAGATGGGTGGCTGGGTTGGGGGCCCAGGATTCTTCACCTTAAAGTCCATTCTAAACTGCTCTTTTGTGATAAACATTCATTTAAAGATCCCTGATTTTTTATATGGATGAATGGATAAGTAGTTAGCTATCCAGATACAGAAGGAAAAGAGACAGTTGGACAAGTGGATGCGTGCTCAGTCGCTCCGATTGTGCCCTGCTCTCTGTGACCCCATGGACTGCAGCCCACCAGGCTCCTCTGTCCGTGGGATTCTCCAGGGAAGAATACTGGAGTGGGTTGCCAGGCCCTCCTCCAGGGGATCTTCCTGGCCCAGGGATCGAACCTGTGTCTCCTGCATCGCAGGAGGATTCTTTACCCGTGATCCACAGGGAAGCCCGGACAAGTGAATAGATGGGTGGAAAGACAGAGAAACGGCCACGTAAGTACAGACCGCTCCTGAGGGACACATATGCAGCCATGGACGATAGCTGCCTCTGGAGCAGGAATGGGGAGTCTGGGTGTGAGAGAGACTATTTCTCGTTGTCTTTTTCCTTTGCTTCCTCTGAAGTGTTGGGCTGTTTTTCGCATGCACATATTCTTTTTTTTAAGTTCCTTTTCTATTTCTGTGCCCTCTCCACCCCTGTGCATCCATCTGCAAGGCCAATTAGAAGCTGCCAGTCTAGAAAAATTGCAGGAGGTTTCTAGGGGAACCTACGAAGCTTCCTTATCAGAAACCTACTCCTCCGGATGGATCAAATTCACTGGCCCTCTCGGATCCATGGGCAGCTCAGGCTTATACCAAAAAGAACAAGAGTGGAACGTGGGTGAAACTCAGCCTTTGAAGTCCAGGAGTCCACATGGCTGCCCCAGTTACCTCCTCATCAGTGACCAGAGAGCCTGCTAGCAGAGGTAACAGTGGAGATGCCCACCTCACTGCCACTTACAATTACGCCTGTAAACCTCCAACACGGCCAGTCACTCAGAACTGGTTAAATGATTTGGGGTTCAGCCATACAATAGAATGTCATATAATTATTAAGAATAAATAAGAAATCTGATACTTTCCACATTCAATGTTAAATTAAAACAATGGAACAAATACTTCTATCTTCTTTAGTCTGGTTTCATGGGTCATAGACAGGTTCTTCAGCTAATCTGAACCTCAGCCAAGGCTGCCCACCCCCAATCCTGCAATTTGGAGTCCTCAGAAGAAAATGCAAAGAAAGAAGTCAGAATATGTCAAAGAGTTAATATTAACTATCTCTTGGTTGTGATCTTTTGAGTAATTTGTATCATTTTTCACGTTTTTTTCCCTCTTGCAATGTGCAAATATACTTTTTTTTATCATAAAAAACATTTATAAAGAATAGTATCTTTGATAAAGAGCGATAGTAAAAATCTCTGCAGAGGGAGACTGGAAGGAAATAAGATAAAACATCATTTGTCTAAACAGATCTTTGGGTGGTTAGATCAAAATTTATTTTTTCTCCCTATTTTTATAGTTTTCTGAATTGTCTGCATTTGATATGTTTACTTTTATAATGGAACATTCATATTTAAGGTGACCTTGTTTTTTTTTTTTTTAATGAGCGGAGAGGAAAAGATAGGCTGTCGGAAGATTCTCTCCAAAGCCTATCCAAGTGTCTCAGTTGCTATTTCATGAGATCCTCCAATGTGCATAGGGGAGGGGTTAATGATACAGAGGTGAAGGAGATACAAATCCTTTAATCAAATAGATAGCAGTCCAGTTGAGGCGATAAGACTCTTCCTGATACAAGATGCAAAATAATTTCCTAGCAGCCAGGCTATCAGGAGAAATAATCATAATAACACAACAGAGTGGCAGAAGGGCTGGGAGCTCCAGCTTTAACGCCACCTCCTCCTTTGGGGAGGAACTCACCTTCATCTCTCAGTCACGTTGGGTCTGAACCTGACTTTCCTCTCCTACAGACATAACCTACCTCATGGTGTTGTTGTGAAGATTAAATGAAGCCTACACAAGAAGGGCTGAGCAAGGTACTTTGCAAACATCCCACCCTCAGCACGACTCATCATCACTTCGGCTCTGGTGTGCCAGGCCTGCTATTTGAAAATCAGGCTCTCATGAACGTGGCATTTGAAATCACATTTGTCTCATCTCAAAGCCAATGGTCTTATTCCAACTAGCCTCTGCATTTCCCTTCTAAGCTCAATCTGAATTTCTTGTAAACTTCACCGTATGGTCTTGTCAGGAAGAAAAATCTGAATTTTCATGAGAACATCAAAGGAGAAATGAATCTGTTTGAAAGAACATCAGAGGAAGGTAGACTCCCCTCTTCATGCTGTATCTTGCAGCTTCAGCCACCATTGTGCAGCTCGTGTCTCTTGGTACAGTGTTCCTCCGAGGGTGACAGAGGATGCTGGTTTGCTCTGGCTGGAGGGAAGAGGGTAAGGACGCATGGCGGGGGGGCGGGGGAGGGTGGGTAGTGGGATCTGGAAGTGTCTCAAGGACCTCTGCAATGAAAGCCAAGAGGTGTAGGCAGACTGCCCTCAAGCCAAGGTCAGAAGTCTGGGGGAGCCCAGAGGAAAGCACTGGAGGTTGAGCAAGAGGCACGAGGAAAATCTAAGTGCAGGGAAGTTCTGTCTATGGACTTCGCTTCATTCCAAAACTGGCCAGCTCCTTGCTGTGCTGTGCTGTGCTTAGGCGCTCGGTCATGCCCGCCTCTTGCCACCCCATGGACTGTAGCCTGCCAGGCTTCTCTGTCCATGGGATTCTCCAGGCAGGAAGACTGGAGTGGGCTGCCATGCCCTCCTCCAGGGGATCTTCCCAACCCAGGGATTAAACTCAGGTCACCCACATTGCAGGTGGATTCTTTACCATCCGAGCCACCAGGGAAGCCCAAGAATACTGGAGTGGCTAGCCTATCTTTCTCCAGGAGATCTTCCTGACCCAGGAATCAAAATGGGGTCTCCTGCATTGCAGGCAGATTCCTTACCAGCTGAGCTGCCAGGGAAGCCCAGTTAGCTCCTTGGGAGAGGCTTAGTATTGGTCGTATCTCCCTGCCCCTCTGGTCAACTGTCTTTTAAGAGAGCTATGTAAACCTAATTGTATCTCATCCCACCTCATTCTTCCTATCCCATTCACCCACTCTGCCCAGGTCTCTATGATTTCGTCTTTTCTAGAATTTCATATAAATGGAATCATACAGAATTCTTTTGAACCTGGCTTCATCTACTCAACATACTGTGACTCTCCTCTGAGCGTCTTCTCTGTTGTGTGTGTCAGTTATTTGCTCTTTTTTTTTAATTTATGAATGATACTCTTTCCAATCGGTTCATGGGAATTACCTCCATCTCTTCAGATAAGCCAGAGATGGCATTCTCTGACGCCTCTAATGCTTGGTAGGAGCCTGGGCACACGGACAGCCCTTGAGAGTGGCCCAGTCTATCTTCCCTGATCCAGGGCACGGGAGTGAGCACTCTACACCCACACTCGCCAGCCGCCCTGATACTCACAGCCCCCCCTCAACCCCCAACCCCTGGGGCGGCTGAGAGAGAGAGCCTCGAGGGTCCCGGCACGTCTGCCTCCCTTCTGAACCGGTCTAACACCTCCCACAGCCATAGCGAGACGTTCTGGTTCAGCCACGGGTGTTAGGAGACATGGCCGGGTGACCATGGGCAGATCCTTCCAAAACTGTGAACTTTAATTCCCTCATTTGTCAGACAGAGGCACTGGCACTTCCCTGCCTGGTCCATGGTTAAGACATGTGCTCCCAGTGAAGGGGGTCTGGGTTCAATCTCTGGTCAGTTCAGTTCAGTTCAGTTCAGTTGCTCAGTCGTGTCTGACTCTTTGGGACCCCATGAATCGCAGCACGCCAGGCCTCCCTGTCCATCACCAACTCCTGGAGTTCACTCAGACTCGCATCCATTGAGTCCGTGATGCCATCCAGCCATCTCATCCTCTGTCGTCCCCTTCTCCTCCTGCCCCCAATCCCTCCCAGCATCAGAGTCTTTTCCAATGAGTCAGCTCTTCACATGAGGTGGCCAAAGTACAGGAGTTTCAGCTTTAGCATCATTCCTTCCAAAGAAATCCCAGGGTTGATCTCCTTCAGAATGGACTGGTTGGATCTCCTTGCAGTCCAAGGAGTCTTCTCCAACACCACAGTTCAAAAGCATCAATTCTTCAGCGCTCAGCCTTCTTCACAGTCCAACTCTCACATCCATACATGACCACTGGAAAAACCATAGCCTTGACTAGACGGACCTTAGTCGGCAAAGTAATGTCTCTGCTTTTGAATATGCTGTCTAGGTTGGTCATAACTTTTCTTCCAAGGATAAGCGTCTTTTAACTTCATGGCTGCAGTCACCATCTGCAGTGATTTTGGAGCCCCCAAAAATAAAGTCTGACACTGTTTCCACTGTTTCCCCATCTATTTCCCATGAAGTGATGGGACCAGATGCCATGATCTTCGTTCTCTGAATGTTGAGCTTTAAGCCAACTTTTTCGCTCTCCTCTTTCACTTGCATCAAGAGGCTGTTTAGCTCCTCTTCACTTTCTGCCATAAGGGTGGTGCCATCTGCAGTCTCTGGTCAGGAAACTTAAATCTCACTCACTGCAAAGTGCAGCATAAAAAAACCAACCAAATGAAAAACAAAGAAAACCCCCCAAAATGAAAAAACCGAGGTACTGATCACGTGGGCGCTTGGGCATGAATGCGCTGTTCAAAGCAGGAAATGCAGCCCTGTACAGAGGCAGTCAGTCCGCTCACTCAGTTTCACCCCGTCTCAGATTAACAACTGCCTGCTGTAGCTAGGACTCCCTCTCTCCCCCTGGATCTTCAGGTTCTTTGCTCATCAGATGAGGGGTTGAGCTTGAGTTCTCCAAGGTGCCTTCTGTCTTGAACCTTCTTGGATTTGAAGGCGCTAAAATACTAGATTAAGGGCCTACCTCAATGTCCAGCATTGCAAAAAAATGTGGATTTTTTTTTTTAAGAGGACAACTGGCTTCGAAGATCCTCTTCCTGGGTAAAAGATTCAACTCTACTTTTGGGTACAAACCAGTGTTTTTACATCAATCAATAGGCTGAAATCTTTACCTGTTTCCAAGTGCATCACAGTTCCTCTTCCTCCGGTTCTGCTGGCTGGTGCTATGAAGCATATTTTGGTGGATGTTTGATGGGGACAAACGTGCCCCCAACTTGCTGGGGCAGCAGGAGCAGAATTCCATTTTGTGAGCCAGTATTTCCATTCCAACCAGCTCTACATGGGCCCTGTCCATGGCTCCTGAGGACAGAAGGCTCCTGAGGGCCTACTATGTGTTGGAAGGTGTGTATGCGCGGCCACTGCCAGCAGCCCTATGACAGAGGCGTGAGGCCACGTTGTACGGTGGAGAGGTGGGGTCAGTGGCGTGCAGCCCGCAGTATTCCCTCGGTTAATTGCCATCTTGGGTCTAGAATGCTAGGTCCTTCCCACTGTGATGGGCTCTGCATTGGGCAAAGATAATCCAGATATGTTTGAATTCTTTGTGACTAGGAAGAGAAGGTAATGGCTTAATATTTACTGAAAAGAAAGTTGAGAATTCAAGATGCCAGTAACTTACCACCTAGTTCAACGACCTCATTTTACTGATGAAGAGGAGGGGGTCCACAGAGGTGATCTGACTTGCCCAGGGTGGCACAGCTGGCTGGCTACAAGCGGAAACTTTTACTCAGCCCTCCCTATTTCCAGATCAGAGCTTTCACGGATGCAGCCTGCCCGCGGCGAGAGTGTTGCAGAAACAAGGAAATAGAGTATTAGGGACAAAGCTGTTTTCAAGTCACCTGTCCCCAGTCTGTGGACTTCAAAGTAAAGAGCAGAATTCTGGGAACCAGTCAGCAGAGATGCTTTTAAAATAGGACAACGCCCTGTCCCTCTCCTGTGACCTCTGGCAGACTCAAGGGCAAATTTCAGAACAGCCTTTTCTGGAAGACCCTCACTTCTGCATTAAGATTCAAGCCCTGGGTTAGGGGAGGTGCAAGAGGAGGAGACACATGTATGCTGACAGCTGAGGCACCGTTTGTGCAGCAGCAACCAGCTCAACAGTGTAAAGAAATAGTCCTCCAATTAAACGTAAATAATTAAAAGCGTTCCCCAGAAAAGACAGACTCAGGTACTCCAGAGTTGCGATTTCCACGTTTTCTCAGCTGCACTGCATGACACGTGGGGTCTTAGCTTCCTAACCAGGGATCGGATCCATGCCCCCACCCCCCCCCCCCCCACCCCACATCGGAAGTGCAGAGTCTCAACCACTGGGCCACCAGGGAAGTCCCCAGAAATTCCCTTTCCACAAGCAAAGACTCTTTTACTATGTGGCCCCATACAGGCTTCGTTTTGAGGAACCTTGGCTAGCTATAAGGTTATCTTTATTAATCCATCACATTACTTTTTTCCATTTTATCTTATGCAAAGACAAAAACGTCAGCTTGATATGAGACGATCAGTGAACTGACAATGCTGAGGACAGCTGCCGCTGAGGGGTGCCCACCTCCTGTCGGGCTATGCTGGAGACACACCTGACGGTCTAAGCTCACCAGGTCCTCCTGCCAGCCCTCGAGGTCAGTACCTTTATGATCCCCGGTTCCCACCTGCCGGCACCGGTGTTCAGTGAGGCCATGCTGCTAGGAAGTGGTGGAGACAGGAAATCTGAGCCCCTGGGCTGTGCTGGGAAGCACCCTCCGTTAGTCTGTACAGCTTACTGAGGCCAGAAGAGCAAGTACCCGGGCATGCTGAGTCCAGGACCCTGACTGCCTCTGAGGGCCCCAACACACTGGGCCTCCTCCACCCGGGAAGCCCTTCTGGGATCTGGGGCGGCTGAGGAGCTGTAGGGGTGCTATAAGATCCGAGAAGACCCTGGCCACCCAGGGCAGCCTGGACTGAGGCACCCGGACTCCCCAGCCTTGAGCATGGTGACCGTTCTCCTCGCAGGACACAGGACTCTCACACTTGGGCAGGTTGGGCCACATGACCCATGAGGGCAAGGATGCGGAAGTTTGTGAGCCAGGCAGACAGTGGTGCCAAAAAGATTTTTCCATTTCACAGCTGTGTGAACTTGAGCAACACTTATCATTTCTTCAAGCCTTGGTGTTCCCACCTGTAAAATGGGACTAGTAAAACCTGCCTCGGTGTTACTTTAGATGATTTAGTGAGAGAAGAATGCCTGACAAACAGTAGGTACTTAACAACGGAGAGCTGCCATTCTTACTATTTGGCAAGTGCAGCTCTAAGAATCTCCCTTGGCCATGAACCTGACTCACCCAGAGTCTGGGTAAGACTGGGTCATAGCTCCACCCCTGGTTGTCTCTTGTACTGGCCAAGGTCTGGAGCAGCCCTCTGTGGGTCAGCAACCATCCCCCCACCCCCACCCCTCACTTCACAATCTGGGGAGAGGCATGCCTCCTCCTCGCAAAGACCTGGATGCACCCTGTGCCGGGACAGTTGACCTGGAGAAATTGACGTGTGGATCAGGTCAAGGAACAGAGAACCAAGGCAGCATGAAAGAGAAGAATGAGGAGACAATGCAGAGGTGATGGTGGAGGCTACACTGAAACTGAGGGGGAGCAGGATATAAAATTTAGCCATATTCATAATCATTATTATCTCCTTCTGGCCAAGTGATTATCTTGTTCTCTCAAAGGCCATGCGGGGGTACCGTCATTTTACAGATAGGGAGGTCAAGGTGAGTACAGAGCCACCGCAAGACCGAGATCATTTCTCTTCTACCCTGTTGCCATCTGGCTGGGCTCTGGGTATCCAGTTGATGCCACCCTTTGGACCTCCCTCGCTCTTTGCGGGGCTCTAAGTCCCTGGCTGACTTTGCCCAACCTCTTCAAATTGTGGTCCTGGCTCAGCAAACCTGCAGGAACTGGCCTCAAGGGGGCAGCAGGAGCCGCGGAAACCTCTGATGGGACGCAAAACTGGACTGTACTTGCAAAGCTAGCGACTTAGCAGCAGCAGCAGCAGACACGCACACCAGAGGCTACTCAGGGGAGCCTGAGGAGGGGGCTGACACGCCGAGGCCCACACTGCTGTGCTGGGAGCTGGAGGCAGGCTTTGAGAGAGGGGGACGCAGAAGGGGGCTGACTTAGCATGCTTGGCCTCCTGTAGTCTCCCCTCCTGACTAGTCCGGGGGTTAAATGTGGCGTGCTCAGCCCCCAGGAGTGAGGGAGGCAAGTACAGTCTGGGGAAGGGGAGAGCCAGAGAGCAGGGGTGTTTGGGATGCATCAAGCTGGAATCCATCAGGACGGGCCTTTCCCAAGCCACCAGGGACCACACTGAGCCCAGGGCGTTTCTCAGGACTGTACTTGGGCCCCTCTGGCCTCTGCCTAAACCACTTGCCACCACTGTGTAGTTCTAGGGTCCCCTAAGGGCTAGGGTCCCCTCTGGGATATCTTTGTAAGTATTTCCCTCTTCCCAGTATTTCCTTTGTTCTTTATACAGGATGACCCAGACGGAGGTTCAGAGAGGTGAAGTGCCATGCCCAGGGCACACAGCAGCCAGTGCCTGAGGCAGGATCAGAACTCAGGGCTGCCTGCTTCTAAAGCAGGAGCCCTTTTACTTTCCAGGTAACCAGGCATGTGTCGGAGAAGCAGCAAGTCTGTGTCCAGCCCAGGATCAAGCAAAGGAGCCAGGGTGTCCGTAGCCTTCAAGAAGGATTCTCGCCTTGGAGCCTGCACCATGGGCCCTGGCATATATCAAACACTGAGACCCTTAAGATTTTTTTAAAAAACTTTTGAAGATACAGGAGAGCTAAGCCTTTTGTTCTCTTCTCCACCCTGGCCTCTACCAGAGATGGCTCACCCCCCTGATCAGATCAGAGGCCGTGTGGCTCTGGACTTGAGCCCTGTGCATTTTGGCAGGAAGGGGGTTGGAAGTGGAAGAAGGGTCTGAGTCTGGCAATCCATCTTCAGACTCCTCCAGCTTCCTGGAAGCAGGCCCGTCCAGCTCTGCTTCCCATTGCCCTTGGATTTTCCAATCTCAGTTTCTTTGTATGAAAAATGGTCCTCCTGCCTGTGGCCTCACTGGAAGTTTGCAAGGATTCCATGAGAAGGAGGCTCTGGGAACCCGAGTGCGCAGTACAGCCGTCAGTCATTACTGAGGGCAACTACTGCAAGCTGTCTCTGTCGCTGTGGGGTGAGCCTCTGACCACACTGACTCCATCTCATAGTCAAATAAGATTCAAATAGTCCATTTGAATGGTCCCTGTGACGGCCGCATAAACGTTTGACTAGCTCTGGTCAATCAGAAGATCTCCGTTGTTGGTGTCTCTTCATGTTATTTTCTCTTATCTATCCGTCTCAGTGTCGTCAATATTCAAATTAGCTATTTGAATGACTAGAAGCCAGACGTTTCTTTCCAGGCCCCACAGCCCAGACCTGCTGAAGTGTTTTCGTTCCTCGGGCTTTCCCAGATTGCGAAATGCCAAGGTTTCCACTGTGCTCGGACAGCCCAGTCCCCCTGCACCTGAGGGTCCTTCCTGCCCGCTCAACGTGGTGGGGCCCACAGGTCATCACAAAGCATCAGCTTTCCCCCAGCCTGCATAGGTAAGAAAAGGGAAAGAGGCCACACCAGCGTCTTTAGATGTCCCAGACTGCTGGATCTCTTCAGCCTTTCATCAAAGGTGATGCTTAGCCAGTAGGTTGATGAATCGGAAACAGGGAAAGGAAAGACAGAGAGAATTAATAACACTGCTTGCTCAGAAGGATGGCCCTCAGAGCCTGCCCCACTGCCCCAACAGCAGACACCTCTCACCTTTGGAATCTTTCAGGTCTTCCTGCACCAGGTATCTTCTGCTTATGGTTCAAACTACAATGGATGCTGTGAGGGGGTAACAGCTCTTTGGCTCTTTGGAGTTGTGCTGAGATCTCAGAATCTCCCAATTTGAGCAAGTGCTTTATTCTCTCTGAGCCTCAGTTTCCACATCTGTGTGATGGGTATTTCTTCGTCTTCATTCCCCAATCTAGGATTAAGGGGAGAACTTGAGATAATTCATAGCAGTCTTTGGTATTTAGTAGATGTGGACCCTGCCAACCCTACCCCCAGCCCCCGCCCCAGCCAAATCTCCAGGCTTTCTAGAAGATTGTTGCTTTGTAGTCGACAAATTCTGACTCTTCAATTTCCCAGGAGGCTCTAGTGGTATAGAACCCACCTATCAGTGCAGGAGATGTGAGAGATGTGGGTTCAGTCCCCAGGTCAGGAAGATCCCCTGGAGGAGGGTGTGACAGCCCACTCCAGTGTTCTTGCCAGGAGAACCCCATGGACAGAGGAGCCTGGTGGGTCACAAAGAGTCAGACATGACTGAGCAACTTAGCACCAGCACCAGCACCAAATAAGGGTGCAAATAGTACTTTCACTTTGACTAGAAACTGCACTTCTGGGTCTCTAACCAGCGGAAATGAAAACCTTCAGTTTACATGGTCATGGATGATTGATTATTGCTACATTGGTTGAACTGTTGAGAGGAAACTAGAAAACTCCTACAAAGCTAATATACATCAACAGGGGAAAGGCCAAATAAACCATGGGACATCTGTAGTGTTGAATTAAGTGTCTATGACAATATCTGGAAAGATGGCAATGATGCATTCAGTGAAAAATTAAGGCAGGGAAATATGTATAAAATGATTTTTTTTAAAACATCTTTATTTTTTTCTCACTCCTATAGGTGAATATACATATTTCTAGGAACCTAGCAAAGAGTCGGATACGACTGAGCGACTGAACTGAACTGAACTGAACAAGAGACGTGGCACTTCCCTGGTGATTCAGTGGTATAGAATTCGCCTGCCAAAGCAGGAGACACAGGTTTGATCCCTGGGTTGGGAAGATCCTCTAGAGAAGGAAACGGCAACCCACTCCAGTATTCTTGCCTGGGAAGTCCCACGGACAGAGAAGCCTGGCAGGCTACAGTCCATGGGGTCGCAAAGAGCCGCCCAGGCGTGGGCACATGCCCTGTACCGCCCCTGACTTAGTGACTGGACAGTGCCAGGCTATGCGGAGTGATGTGCACCAGCTGCCAACACTGCGAGTGGGGTGAAGAAGGGAGACCGGAGGGGGAAGAGATTTAAGAGTCTCTTGAATTTACTTGTATTCCTCTCTGAATTGTTTGCTCTTTTCGAAACATGTGTCATCTTTTCGTAATGAAATAAAGTTGTTAAAAGACAAGTATTTACGTCCTCAGTGAATGAAATGAGTGTTGGAACGAGGTCTGGTAATCCTACCATTTCACTGTTTTGAAATGGGAAGTGTTTTCATGTCTCTACCAATATGCAAATACCCCGAAGGGGGCTGATAAAGCCAGAGTTGTCACTGAGCACGAATCTGGGGCTTGTCGGCCTCAGGCCAAGATTAAAATAGGAGTGTGTGCATGTGTGTGTGTGTGTGTGTGTGTGTGTGTGTGCGTGCCTGCTCCTGTGTTGGGGGTGGGGGGAGGAGGAGAGAGGAGTATCATCTGTCAGTTACCTTCTGCGTATCCAGCAATGTGCTATGCGTCTTCATACACAGACCCCAGTTCATTGAGTCCAGCTGCAACCCTTCAGAACAGGGACTAGCCTCATTTTATGAACAAGGAGACTGTAGGTCTAAATAGCTTGTGATGGTCTTGCCTAAGATTATACCCCAAAGGCGGCTGCTGCTGCTAAGTCGCTTCAGTCGTGTCCAACTCTGTGCAACCCCAAAGATGCCAGCCCACCAGGCTCCCCCGTCCCTGGGATTCTCCAGGCAAGAGCACTGGAGTGGGTTGCCATTTCCTTCTCCAGTGCATGAAAGTGAAAAGTGAAAGTGAAGTCGCTCAGTCATGTCTGACTCTTAGCGACCCCATGGACCGCAGCCCACCAGTCTCTTCCGTCCATGGGATTTTCCAGGCGAGAGTACAGGAGTGGGGTGCCATTGCCTTCTCCAGCTGAGCTGGATACAAATGCAGGCCATCAGATTCCAAGGCAAAGCAGGAAGGTTCCAAACCATCTGTTTTAAAACAATATGAATAATAAGAATAGCAATAGTAGCCACTCCTTCAGGGCGGGCCCACTATCTCATCTTGGGAGTGTACCTGCTGTCTGTTTAATAAAATCTGTTTGCAGGGAAAAAAGAAGAGAAATAATAAGCCAGCTAGCATTCATTTCATTTTAGCTTCATCCTTGCCATATCCTGTCAAGTACTTTAGGTGACTGTCTCAGTTTTCCAAAAGACCGACTGCAGGAACCATATTACTCCCATTTAACAGATGAGGGAGCTGAGCCACAAGTAAACTGTGGTGGGAAGCCAAATCACAAAGTGAAGAGAAGGAATTTGAAGCCAGGCAGTCTAACCTTAGAGCCGGCCCTCCCCGGGGACACAGAGCTTTGATGCCAGAGTGCTGGACTGCCACTCAGGGCTCTTTCCACTGGATGAGGCTGACCTCAGCCCCCGGGAGCTGCTCAGAGACCAAACCTGGTTACTGCCCTGGTTCTCCTCCGGCTCGTCCGAACAGGTTTTAGCGAGGCTTCCAGGGCTGACTTTAACTTTGTCCTTCTCTGGGGCATCTAGGGGCATCTCAGTTCCAGCATCCCGTCCTCATGGACATCAGCTGCCCACCCCCAGGACCCCTGCCCTGAGCAGCAGGCCTTGGCACAGGCCCCTGTGCCGGCTGAGCACCTGTCTTCAGGCTTCACTTGGAAAAAGCCATCTCACTTATCTAAGACAGCGTGTGCCAGAAGTTAGTCATTTTCTCTCCACTGGAATGATTTTTGTTATTTCTGCCAATCACCCAAAACATTATTTATTTAATATTTTAATTTAAATCCTCTTGCTGTTTAAAATGAGGGAAAAAATTCCAAACTTTAAAAGGAACTATTTGGCATGGTAAACCTATATTACATATATTACGTTTGGTGAACCAGCATATCTTACCATAGATAGTATATTGAAAGCAAAGACGATAGAAAGCAGAACAAGGGTTGGAGAGACAGGCAGGCTCGCCAGCACCTGCCTTTCTCCTTGATGACCCAAAGGCCTGAGTGAGCCGGAGGCACTGCGCCATGCTCCTGGGTGTTGGCAGCTCTGACTCAGCGGCCCCCCAGCTGCTGCTGAGAAGCGTCGCCTTGGACATGTTCTTCCTCCTTGGCACCCCGGGTGTTTGCCATGCAGCTCTCGCAGCTGCTCTAAGGACCCCCGTGCTCATCAGCCCTCTGGAAAGCCTCCTGGCTAGAGCGCCTGTCTTGCCCAGTGATGACCAGCCCAGCAGCCCCGTCCCTCAGGCTGGGCCGGGCCCGTCGGCTGGCTGATGGGGCTGCTTTGAGAGCCCTCCAGGAAAAGGTCTGGAAGAACGTGACATTCCCTTTAACAGGTAATACTGCCCCCTAGAAGGGGAGTGGTGCTAGGGGAGACAAACTGTCTTATTTGGTCATCTGATTTTTTTTAATACTGAGAAAATATCTATACATCGTTTAATAATAAGCAGGGCTTCCCAGGTGGCCGTGGTGGTAAAGAATCTGCCTGCCAATGCAGGAGACGTGAAAGACGAAGGTTCAGTCTCTCGTCAGGAAGATCCCCTGCAGAAGGAAATGGCAACCCACTCCAGTATTTTTGCCTGGAGAATCCCATGTTCAGAGGAGCCTGGTAGGCTACAGTCCATGAGGTCGTGCAAAGTCAGACATGACCGAAGTGACCTGGCATGCATGCAATAATAGGGAAGACTTTCCTGAGACAGTCCGGCATCCCAGGGCACTGTCCTACTATTAAGTTATCGGGTATTAAATATTCACAGCAGCTGTATTTCAGAGATGAGAAGACTAAGGCCTAGAGAAGGTAAGTAACTAGCCTCAGGTCATACAAAGATGAACGAGAGAGATGGGACTTGAACCCACACAGTCCGGTTCTGTGTGTGTGTTCATTTTATCATGCTGCCTCCCAGCCCGAGAGCCAAGGACTGTGACGGATGCTGGGGAGAGAGACGGAGGCAGAGTGAGACTCCTGGGGTTCTCTCTGCAGGGTCTCCCCGCCTTTGCTTTGCTGGGGAGGTGAGGGCTGACCTTGCACTGACTGTCTCACTTTGGCGCACATCCAGCCAGACACTGCCTGGATGGAGTGTGCAGAGCGCACTGGAGGCAGGTGAAGCCAAGCCCCCCTTCCCCCCTGACAGCAGCCCCTGGCCCAGGCCGGCCCCCAGCTGGCCCTGGGCAACCCCCCGGGGGGCAGGAGGAGCGCTGCCCTCACTCTCTGTTGTAGCTTGGCAGAGGTGCACGCCAGCCTCCCCAGGCGCTCCGGCCCTCCTGTTTACCCTGCAAACAGTCAAGCGCTCTATGCCGCAGTTCAGAGGCCAGGGGGCAGCCGCCTCGGGGCTCCGGGCGGTCTAGGCCTGTCTGAGCGTCCCTGGGCCTGTGCCTGCACACGCGCCCAGAGGCCATCTGCCCAGGAATTAATGGCCCACACCCTCTGTAGGTGTGGACACGAGCCAGGGAGGCGGTCAGGGCAGGAGGCGGGGAGGGGACACAGGAAGGAGGGCGGGTGCTGCTGGGCTCTGGCCGACTCAGCCTCTCAGGAACCCTGTGACCTTGAGCCTCTGGGGCCTGAGGCCTCAGTTTCCCCATCGTGCCTGCCCTTTCAGAGCCGGGGAAAGCAGCAAACTCACAAACTCACAAGATTCTGGAGACGTATCTGCTGGGGGCATGGTAATGGAACGAGATCACCAATTTTTTTTTTTTTTTTAATTTTTTGGCTGTGCCACGTGGCAAGTGGGGTAGTAGTTTCCCGGCAAGGGGTCCCCTGCATTGGAAGCACAGAGGCTTAACCACTGGACCTGTAGGGAAGTCCCAAGAGCACCGATATTGAACAATAGTATTATGATAGTTAGAAGGTGTTCGACACCTGGCATTGAACTCAACCTTGAAAACCAGGCGTTGAAAGCATAACATATTTTCAGAAGAGTACTAATTATAAATGTCCCCCTGAATGAATTTTAGCACATTGAACAGAACTGAAGATAGCACCCAGGTCAATAAGCAGAATATCCCCAACACTCCTGACAAAGTCCCCGGATGCCAGTCTCGCCACTACCTACCACCCAGCATGCATCGTCTCTTTTGACTCTCCCAGAATTGCAGGAGGTGGTGAGCAGGGTGATGGCTACAGCATCCTCTGCTCTGACGTTCCGATTCTCCTGCTGCTTCTTTGCTTTATGGAGCTAGCCCCCTCTCCCCCACCTGCAGGTGTGTCTAACTCTTAAATCAAAATGAATTTTATCACAAGAGTTTGCTGAGACTTTCATAGAGAAGATTTCAAGAAGACTGGAGATCTCCTAACTGTAACAAGATCACCAATGCGATAGAAATAGCTCTTATTTGTGGAGTATTGGCTTGTGCCAGGAGCTTACACAGCTAAGCGCAGTGAATTCTGGTAATGTTCTGTGAGGTGGGTGCTGTGCGTCCTCATTTAAAGGCATGGGCACTGAGGCTGGGAGAAAAAAATACTTTTTCCAAGGCTTTACCATCCATAACTGGCAGAGCCAGTATTCCAAAGCAGGTGTGCTCAGTTTCAGAGCATGTGATCTTAATGATGAAGCTGGACCCCGATCTATACCCTCCTGCCTTTTGAAAGCTTCTTAAAATCATGACTGCTAGTTAATCCTTGGTCAGAACCAGTGGGGCTTTCCAGGTGGTCAGCAGTACAGAATCCGCTTGCCCATGCAAGAGATTCAGGTTTGATCGCTGGTTTGGAATATCTCCTGGAGGAGGAAATGGCAACCCACTCTGGGATTCTTGCTTGGAAAATCCTGCGGACAGAGGAGCCTGGTGGGCTGCAGTCCATGGGGTCACGGAGTGGGACACAACTGAGCAAGCACGCATGCAGAGCCAGTGAGACAACGTGAGGCAGTTACACTGCCAGGGAAGGAAAGAGCCCCAGAGGGTTCAGGGCGCGCATAATACGGTCGTCCCCAACGTTTCTGAGTTCATGGACCGATATTAGAATCTGAGGGGCCTTCTCTAAAGGATCGCAAAGGAAATACCAGATTTATAAAAATAAACTGAGGGGTATTGAGGCTTTGGATGTTTATTAAACACACGAATGAAGGGATGAGTGGGGACGTGCAGCTCCAGCTCTGCATCCTCATTGCCTCCTACAGGGCGGCCACTTTGTAGACCTCGGTGTCTGCATTGTCGGCTGAAGGGGCGGTCACACGAGCGACACTAAAGGTCTCAGTAACACACCACAGCCCTGCCTCTCAGGCCTGCGCTGTGGCCTCAGGTCCAGCACGTGCGTCTCTCTGTTTGTGACCTCACACCCCTGCCTCTCGGGCCTCCGCTGTGGCCTCAGGTCCAGCACGTGTGTCTCTCTCCTTGTGACCTCACAGCCCTGCCTCTCGGGCCTCCGGTGAGGCCTCAGATCCAGCACGTGTGTCTCTCTTTTTGTGACCTCAAGGACTCCAGTTTGCCAGGCTTCTCTGTCCATAAAACTTCTCAGGCAAGAACACTGGAGTGGGTTGTCACTTCCTCCTTCAGGAGACCTTCCTGACCCAGGGATTGAACTTGGGTCTCCTGCATCTCCGGCACTGGCAGGGGGATTCTTTACCACTAGCGCCGCCTGGGAAGCCCCCTCAGATCTAGCAACCTCCCTGATTTCTCAATGTCTGCCATTTTCATTCAGGCCAGAGAAGGGCAGTAGGAAGCTCTAGGAACAGCTAGTGTATTATGTATATATGTGTATATATATGCATATATATTCTCCAGATTCACGTTGGTTCAAGATGCTTTCTTCAAGCTTAAAAAGGCTTGTGCTTATTGATTCTCCCATTATAAGAACTCCAGAGCCACAGAAGTTCCAGAAAGTTCCTCCCATCTCTCTAATCCTTCCCACATTGGTCTTGGGACTGTCCCCTCATGGTTGCCACATGCTGTGGTAGCTCCTAGCATCACAGCTACCTACCCACACCAACATCCAGCCAAAGAAGTGTGTTTCCTTCCATTGATGGGTTACATGCTCACATGCAAGGACGCCTCGGAAAGACAGTGTCTAGCGCTTCCAGTTTCTGCTATGATGGAGAGTGGCTCTGCCTGTAAGGAACAAGTGAGCCTAGGTTTTTGGAGACTGGCTATTGGAAGGGTAATCAATAGAACTTATCACGACTGGCAAAGAAGAACTGCATTTCACCAATATGGCTCTGCAGCTGTCTCCCACATAAGGCATGGACTCACGCAGCCAAGCTCGCTGCACCGGTGCAGACCTGC
This sequence comes from Budorcas taxicolor, assembly GCF_023091745.1. NCBI lineage: Eukaryota > Metazoa > Chordata > Mammalia > Artiodactyla > Bovidae > Budorcas > Budorcas taxicolor. Next base: position 5,738,289 of record NC_068929.1, on the reverse strand, counting down.
TCCCCAGACTGCACACATCAACCGTGTCCCTTCCCCGTGTGAGGACGGGAACATAAACATGGAGAATGTCTTCCGACAAAAACCAGTTGCCTTGAGCACCCACAGTACGCCAGGTTCTGTGCTAGAGGCCTAATCTATTATTTCATTTGTCCTCCCATTTCACAGATGAGGAAGTTGAGGCTCAGAGAGATAAGGGGCTTGTCTGAGGTGGCACAGGTGCTATGATCAGAAACTGGAAGTGAACCCAGTTCTCTGACTCCAGGCCTGCCCTCTTGGAAGCTATTATAAAATTGCCCTGACCTGAAGTCTCTGGGGCTTCAACATGAATTTCCATCCTGGTAGCATCTCTTTGGCTTAAGGCCAAGACAGAAGTGCCTTTTTTTCCCACCTGGTCTGGCCTCAGCTGATCCCTAATCTAGGTTCTGTCTCCTGCTGGACTCCTTGCTCCTACTAGTTACTTCCTTTGTGTGCGTGTGTGTGTGTGTGGAGGGGGGATGGGGGTTGGTCTAGGGCAGCAGGGTCACTTTCACTTGCCACTTCAGGAATGCCTCTTTCCAGGCACCTCAGGCCACAGCTACAGAAGGCACGTGGGCAATCAGACCGGATCTTGGAATCATAGACAGGGAAAATCCAAGAGAATAGATCCTGTTGGCTCTGGGCAGGCGCAGCTGTAGTTGTCCCCAGCCGCAAGTTCTGGCTGCCACCCCTCCCCTGGGCCACGGGCAGAGGGCAGGGTGCTGCAGGAGCTTCAGGGAGCAGGGTGAGGGTGTGCTCCACGTGGACATGCCCGCACCAGCCGCGCAGCCCCTCTGCTGGAGCAAACATGCGCCCCATCCTGTCAAGAGAACCCACTGGACATTGTGAGGTTGCCCCTGCCAAATAAACACAGTTAAGCTTGTTGTGCGTTTTCCCCAAAATAAAGGTTGTCAGACACCCAATCTCTAGGGTCAGGCTCTTTAGGAAGTGACTCGCCTCCTCTAGCTAGTCCCTGTAAGATAGTTCTGGTGCAAGGGAGAACCATCAGACACACAGCCAACCATCTGCTTCATCTTGTCCATCTCACTCTCCCATCCTCTTCTCTGGATCTGAAATGAGATCATTTTGCATAATGAAGTTCTACTTGAGAGCAGAGAGTTGGTCATCCCATCAGTATTTTTGGAGGCCCAGCAATGGGCTCATGCTGGGCTCCCCAGCTTAGAGCACTGCACATGCCTGGATCTCTGTCCATCCGCCTGTGCATCCAAGCCCTCATCCATCCAAGCCCTCATCCATCCAACAAGTGTTTGGAGAGTGCCGGCTACGTGGCAGGCACTGAGGCTCAGGGAATGGGATACCCTGCCCGTGCAGAGTTCACCATGTGGTGGAGGAGACAGACAGGTCACCCCTGGGATGTGCTCACATGCAGGGAGCTACATACCTTGATGGGGGTCCATCTCTGCCGCATCCCAAAGCGTTCGGTTTCAGTGGGCCCTGTCATCATTTCATCTCTTTCAGGAGTGGAGGATGCTCTCAGGAAACAAGGCAAGTGGTCAGATGAAGGAAGACCACCCTGGACTGGAGTGGGTGAGATAGGAGGCAGGCACAGGCAGGGAGGCTGACCCAGAGCTGAGGGGCTGGCTCTGAAGCAGGTGAGGAGGGTATGGAGAGGGCGGGGAGGGAGTTGAGCACTGTAGGAGGTGACGTCAATAGGACTGGGTGAAGGATAAGATGGGATGGTGAGGGAGGGAGAGTCAAAGTGATGCCCACACTTCTTTTTGGGGAAACTGGGTGGATGTTAGGGATCTTTCCTGAGGACAAAGAAACACTGAAAGAGGGGCTGATCACCAGGTCACACACAAGGCAGTGGAGCTGGACCAGCACGCAGCTTTCTATCAAGGCACTGCGTCCAGGAGACATGGCCTCGGGGTACCCGTGGGGAGAAGGCTGCTGTTGCTTCAGGAGAGGGGAAAGCTGCTGCTCTCTTAGAGCAGAGGTTTCAGCTGGGGGTCCTCCACCCAGGGCACATTTATCAATGTCAGGAGGCAATTTTGTTTGTCCCAACGTGGCATCTAGTGGGTAGAGGAAGGTATGTTGCTGAACATCCTACAGTGCCCCAGACTGGAGAGCGATTTGGCCCCAAATGCCCACAATGTTGAGGTCTTGAAACACCTCATTAGAGAAGCTGAACAGTGAAGTTCCATCATGGCAGATTGGGAGCCCAAAGCTTAGGTTCAAAGCTCAGCTCTCAACTCTCTCTCTCTCTCTCTCTCCTGTCTGGTCACAGGCAAGCTGCTTAGTTGCTCTGCGCCTTGGGTTAAAGGAGCTATTGCTTGTCAAGCATCAAGCATTTCACATGGAGCCTAGTGTCTAGGAGATGAGCATTAATAAAGGGGAGCAGTCTCTAAGCCTGTCCTCAGTCACCTTAGACGGTCATGCCCTGGGAGTGTGAGGGAGCTCACCTCTGCCTGCACCTGCTTGCCTCTGGACACTGGCTGTGACACCTGTGCATAAGCTGGATGTGGTCACAGCTGGGCTCTCACATGGCACCATGCAAAACGACTTACAGGCCTTAGTTCATGTTACCCTCAGAAAACCTCATCAAGTAGGGAGGTTATTCCCATTTTACAGGTGAAATGACTGAGACTCAGACAGAGTATGTGCTAGGCACTGTGAATACATAGAGGAATAAGGCTTATCTGTAATCTCTTAAACTTCTGTTTAGTTAGGGAGGCAGGAAAATAAATCGGCACTATAACAAAACAACGGCAAGTGTAACTTCCACTCTGCCCCACCTGCCGTGCGTTCAACAAATGGCTCCTGAGCATCTACTATGGACCAGGCCCTGTCTCGGTCACCTCGGTTCTTGTCTCTAAGTAGTTCGCAGTCTAGTGGGCAAGACAGATTACAGGGTAACACAAGCTACCAGCATCCGTATTACTTGGCCTCTCCCTAGCGCCAGGTACTAACATGCTCTGGCTCATTCAACCTTAAAATTTGTCATGACAAGGTACTACTGCTACCCTCATTTTACAGTTTGGGGACTGAGGTTTTGAAAGGTTATTAAGGAATTTGCCCAAAATATTACAGCTGATCTGTGGTGGAGCCAAGTGGGGAAGCGTTGGTCTCTCTAACCCCAGAGCTCAAAGTCGTAACCTCTCAGATAGATTCCATATTTTATAGGTATCACCTGCTCATACCTGGCACCCTGTTCCTACCTCCTTCTCCGTTTGCCTCAGACATCCCTTTGAACTTCACTTTTTGGAAGTGGTCAGCTGTCAGCCCTGGGCTTGCTCAGCATTGGGAGAAGATCCCATTCATAGTTTTAAGGTAGTGGGATCCTGGGTGTTGGCAAGGTGAAGCTTGTTCCTGCGAAGCCCAGACGGCAATAGACAAAGCAGGGCAGTCCTAGGGCACCACCTAGAATTCAGACAGCCTCCTGAGGGCACTACTTCCTCATCAGACAGGATGTCCTTGCACTGACAGGGCCAGGAAAATGTAAGCTCAGCCCATTCTCTAAGAGAGGCTGAGGGCATGTGTGTTTTAAAGGAAGAGGAAGAGGGACCCTGCAGGGTTATCTCATCAAAGGGGTTCCCTGTAAGGACCCAGGAAGGGTCATCATTTTCCCTAGCTTCCTTTCCAAGTTTCCCTCAATGGAGCACAGTCAGATGGCTCAAGGCAACTCATGCACTGACTAAATGCAAGCCAGTGGATTCCCCTCTTCCGGGCACAGGTCCCAGATGTCCCTGCTGTTACTGTAGGATGCCAGGGTACCAGCTGGAGTCCTGTCGATTGCCTGCACAGCTGCCAATCAGTAAATCACGCATTTGTGGAAAATTTTTTATGGTTCCATTTATTCCCCAGATATCACTGAGGATCTCTAAGAGGCCTGGCACTGGCGTCTGAAAGTCATGATGCAAATGGGTCACGGTGAGCCAAGCAGATATGGCCTGTCCTCAAGGACACATGGGATGGAAGCCGTTTCCACGGCAACTGTCATGGCTGGGGTTGTGGTCTGCTGTCTCCAGCGACAGGCAGTCTTTCTAGAAGAGCCGCAGAGCAGGCACATCTACCTAGAATGTTCTGACGTGAGAGTGTCCAGAGGCTTCCACATCCGTCTGGGGGACCCCAGAGACCTCTCAGAGGTGGTGGCCTCTGATAAGACAGAATTTTCACAAGTGGAGCTGGAGAAATCCTTTAGGTGGAGGAAAAATGATCAGAAAAACAACAAAAGATTCTCAAAAAAATTCTCAGAAAGTTTACCATGTTCCAGACTCAGAATACCTGGTCTGACTCTTTTGTGACCCCATGGACTGTAGCCCACCAGGCTCCTCTGTCTGTTGAATTTTCCAGGCAAGAATATTGGATTGGGTTGCCATTTCCTACTACAGGAGAGCTTCCAAACTCTGGGACAGAACCCGTGTGTGTCTCTTGTGTCTCCTGCATTGGCAGGCAGATTCTTTACCACTGGCACCACCTGCTGTTGCTGCTGCTAAGTCGCTTCAGTTGTGTCCGACTCTGTGCGACCCCATAGATGGCAGCCCACCAGGCTCCTCCGTCCCTGGGATTCTCCAGGCAAGACCACTGGAGTGGGTTGCCATTTCCTTCTCCAATGCATGAAAGTGAAAAGTGAAAGTGAAGTCGCTCAGTCGTGTCCGACTCTTAGCAACCCCATGGTCTGCAGCCCACCAGGCTCCTCCATCCATGGGATTTTCCAGGCAAGAGTACTGGAGTGGGGTGCCATTGCCTTCTCTGCTGGCACCACCTGGGAAGCCCACAAATCACAGGTGAGCAACAGGGATCTAAATAAGGCCGAAGCTGAATTGCCCCCCTCCTCCAATCATCGATTCTTTCTTTCGCTCACTTGCTCATTCAAGATATATTTATTATATACCTGGCACTGTGCCACAGGCTTTACAGGGTGATCTTATTTAAGCCTCACAGCACCTCCCTGAGGTAGGAACTCTTCGCACTTGATGCACTGTAGATATGGAAGCAAAGCTCAGAGAGGGCAAGGTCATTGGTCAATGTTGCACAGCCAGTAGGTTGACTTAGGTCAAATTCTGATTCTGCTGCCTTCAACTGTGTGACCTCAAACTTCACAAACATTGGTTTCCTCATGTACAAAACGGCTATGATGATCCCTAACCCACAGCTGCAGTGGGGGTTAAATGTTCCCAAAAGGTCTGGTCTGTAGATGCCTTTGGTAAACTTCAATTCTCCTGCCCTGTCTTGGTGTCCAGGGTTCTGGGCTGTGACTCTTCTTAGAACCAGGCGGGGCTTGTTCTGTCCATGAAAATCTGCCCCCTCAGCCCTCAGGCCACCCATTCCTGACCTTTTGGAAGCATCTATGGCAGCTGAGTGGTGGTGTTCAGGTCCAGATCTCTGGTGCGTGTGTCCTGGGGGTGCCACCCTGCAGGGAGGGTGTGGGGAGGGTGGACATTCCCCTCAGCCGAGAATGTGAGGATTCAGCAGTCCTATTTCTCATGTCTCTGTGCCTGAGCATCGCTGCCAGAAACTAGCAAGGCAGTAAGTGCTTTAAATGTGAGGTAATAAAAGTTTGGAAAAATAAAATTGAAATCTTGCCCAAATGCTAACTCCTGAAAGGGCCCATGTATCTTATTGGGAGCCAGCTGAATAAGTATGACTGGAAACGCCGGTGGCAGTCGAAGTCCTGGCTCAGCCAGGGAGAGAGAGCCCCACGGGCCCCAGCTCCTGGGGCCTCGGGGTCCTGATGCTGGTTTGGGGGAAAATGAAAGTGAAAGCGTGAGTCACTCAGTCGTGTCCAACACTTTGAGATGGTCACAGACTGCAGCCCACCAGGCTCCTCTGTCCACGGGATTCTCCAGGCAAGAACACTGGAGTGGGTAGCTGTGCCCTTCTCCAGGGGATCTTCCCAACCCAGGGCTCCTGCCCTGCAGGCACATTCTTTACCATCTGAGCCACCAGAGGTCTGGGGGAGGGGCCTCCCTATAAAACTTCCATGGGCTCCACTGGGCTGGAAGACACAGAAACCCAGTTTGAAAAAGAGTCAGATGAGGGGGGAAGAGAAGAAGTTGGAAGGCAAACCTGGGTTAGTAATCCCAGTTTAGCTCCACACTTCTGAGCAGTCTCTTGCCAGGTTTGTGCAGGGTGCTTTAATAAATGCCTCCTCTCCAAGCCACACAGCAGCCCTAGGAGATGAGAGTGTGCTCTGGGATAGCAGACACACTTGCCTGTATCTGCTTTGTGATGGGCTGACACTAGAGAAAGGCAAGGGAGATAGCAGGGCCCTCCATTTAAGGAAGCTCCCACTCTCAGGGTCGTGAAGGTGCAGGGTTGGCATCTGAGAATGAGAGCCTCCTTAAACGGTAGGGTGGTGGGGAAAGGAAGCTGGGAAAGGAGGGGGTCTCAGCTCACCTTGGCCTTGTCTTGCTCTGTGGCCTCAGGACAGCTACTTTTCTAGACCTGAATTTCCCAGCTGTGAACCTGGGTTCAAGAGCACCTGCCCCCAGGGTCATGTGAGGCGGGCCAGAGATGAGCTGGGTGAAGGTGCTCAGACAGCCATGAACACTTCTTAAATGTGAACCGATACTATTACCGGACCATTTTACAGAGGAAGGAGCCGAGGCTTGGAAAGATCGCTCACCTGGGAGGCAGGGTTGGACTGAACCTAGGCTGGGTGGGGGTTTAGAGGGAGGCGAGGGATGAGAGGAGCCATTCAGATTTGAGGCCTGGAGATGAGGTGAAGAAGTAGGACTGTTGCCAAGGACCTGACCTTGAACTTGGGTGGCATCAGCGTTGGGGTGTTGCTGTGAGATTATGGATCTATCATGAAGCTGTAGCTGGCTTCCTAGAGAAACTGACGGAAGCTGGCAACCATCTCCCGCAAAACTGTACCCACCCCATTCCACACAACCTGTGCACATCCCTGGACTGTCCAGGAAGGAGGCTCTTGATTTTCAGATATTGCATGCGTGCAGCATATGAGTCCTGGGGCCAGTTTTGCCATAGCCCCTCCTCCCTTCCCTTTCCCCTCGTCCTTTATCTCTTTTGATAGGACTTTCTTGAAAAGTTGAGGCACCAGGGTTCCCAAAGGTTTCCCATCTCTCCCTGTCCCCTGCTTGGAACCTTGCTTGGGTAGACACAAGTAGCCCAGACTGAATCCCCATGGCATGATCTACATGCTGACAGCAATTCCTGCTTTGGGTACTGCACACAGTATTGAGGCTCGGGTTACAGAAATGGAAGAGGGGAAGGTAGACCTGGCATTTACCAGGCACCCAATAAAAGCATGAAGAATCTGCAGGTAATTTTGCCATGGCCCTAATCATAAAATGTCACCATTTTTGGTATAAGGCCAATTCTTCCCTGTTGGGTTGTAAGACCTTTGAGGATATAGGATAGCAACCTTATTTTATTCACGTCTGAATAAAAGATGAAGGGACGGGTGGAAGGGAGGAGAGAGAAGGGAAGGCATGAGGGCATCCTAGTTTTTGTTGGCCTGGTAGAATCTCTTTTTCTGCAGACTAAATAGGCTGAGAAAATATAAAGTTGGGGCTGTAGATTGTCAGAAGTGATCTGATGGGAGAGAGTGGTTATGACCCACAGGGATGGAGAAAACCAGCCTTGACAATATCAGTTGAGTCTCTGAATCCAGCCAGACCTAGAAGTGCCTCCTGGCTGTATGAATCAATGGTTTTCTTTTCTGTTCTTTTCTTTACTTTTTACCCCCAAAGCTCACATGCATAGGGTATCCGTCACGTGTAACTAAGGACCCTGACTAATACAAAAGTGAGGATGATGTCCTCGATGAAATGAGTGAGGATGAAGGGGGAGGCGGAGGGAGGGATGTCTGCCGTGTGCAGGGAGTGTGCGCCGTGGCTTTTCTGGTACGATGGGCTCTGGGCTTCCCTTGCTGTGGATCAAGGGCTAGAATACCGCCTCCAGGTCCATCAGAGAAGAGGGATTAGACACAGAGGGAGGTCGCAGGTGGGGTGGGGTGGACAGAAGTCCTGGGAGGCAGGGAGAAAGGATTAATAAAAGCCTGAGCAGCAGCTTCTGGTGTTTACAGCAAACAGAAGACTGGAGCCCAACACCCCCTGGACCTTGGAGGGGAGGGAAGGGTTATAAACAGGGGAGGGAGTGACGAATGGGGACCGCGAGGCAGGTGGGAGGGAGGGGGTCGTGATTCCTGGGGCTGCGGCCCCTCTTCCCCATAACCCAGGCTTCTTCCAGGAGCTGGATTTCTGCTTGCCACACCCCCTCACCCCCACCCCGACCCCGACCTCCTGGCTGACCCTGCTCTGAGCACTCTCTACCTACCTTCCCATTGAGACAGAGATCTGAGATGAGGCCAGGGTCAGGATTTTATCAAACTTCCCAGATGAAGCTTATGACCCTGCATGTTTGAAAGCCAGTGACCTAATTCAAAACTCCATTTTTATGAATGTAAAGACTGAGGACCAAGAGGCAAGAGGGCTCTCTCGCCATCCCATACACAGTCAGTGTCAGAGACTGGGCCTCAGGTGCCCCAGCAGAGTGAGCAGTGCTGGCTTTCTGTCTTAGAGCACGTGCTTTTTAATCCCAGCAGGGCCCAGAGCGCTGGCTGGAAGCAGAAAAGAACACAGGCCTCCCTTGGCTTTTTCACGCTTTCAGACCCTAGGAGCAAGGGGAAGGTCCAGAGTCAGCCCTCTGAGCCGAGGTATCAACTGTATGTTGAGAGTCACTTGGCTCTGAGTGAGGGCTGAAAGCACCTGCAGCCTGCAGGGACTCATGGCAGCCACAGAGTGCTTGTCAGCGTACCGTCCCCCTCTGGCCATTTCAGGTTCTAGGGGAGCCTGGCCTCCAAGGAAGATGAAGTGTGCGCGTGCTCATTCAGTCGTGTTAGACTCTGTGCAATCCCTGGACTGCAGCCCCCCAGGCGCCTCTGTCCATGGGATTTCCCAGGCAAGAACACTGGAGTGGGCTGCCGTTTCCTCCTCCAGGGGATCTTCCCGACCCAGGGATCGAACCCTGCAGGCTCCTGCATTGCCGGCAGCTTCTTTATTGCTGAGCCACCGAGAAGCTCCAGACCATATTTTAATCTCTTGCTACTCGAAAGATGAACTGTGAGCCAGTGGCATCACCCTGAAGCTTCTAGTGCAGAATCTCAAACCCCATACCACATCTACCGAATCAGAATCTGTACTTTAACCCCAGGGTGTGATTCCTATGCACATGGAAGTGTGAGGCGCACTGTTACACGCCACAGTGTAGCTTGAAATAAATGGCTGATTATTTCAGCCACATGTGGCTGATTATACAGCAAGGCAAATTGGCCTCGTTGATGTATGAGGATGGGCTGTGAAATAGTTGGTGCTGAATGCTCTTTTGTAAATCAGGTGTTGCTGGAAACCCACCAAAGAATTAGCAATTTAGAACAAACAGCAGTAGCAAAGGTATTAGCAATTTAAAATAACCAACAACAACAAGCATGGATGCCTTGCTTTGTAGTGTGAAGCATTGCAGCTTCCCTTAGGAAGTTTGTATTTTTTCTTACTAAACAAACTAGATAGCATATTGAAAAGCAGAGACATTACTTTGCTGACTAAGGTCCATCTAGTCAAGGCTATGATTTTTCCAGTCGTCATGTATGGATTGAGAGTTGGACTGTGAAGAAGGCTGAGTGCCGAAGAATTGATGTTTTTGAACTGTGGTGTTGGAGAAGACTCTTGAGAGTCCCTTGGACTGCAAGGAGATCCAACCAGTCCATTCTAAAGGAGATCAGCCCTGGGATTTCTTTGGAAGGAATGATGCTAAAGCTGAAGCTCCAGTTCTTTGGCCACCTCATGAGAAGAGTTGACTCATTGGAAAAGACTCTGATGCTGGGAGGGATTGGGGGCAGGAGGAGAAGGGGACGACCCAGGATGAGATGGCTGGATGGCATCACCGACTCGATGGACGTGAGTCTGAGTGAACTCCGGGAGTTGGCGATGGACAGGGAGGCCTGGCGTGCTGCAATTCATGGGGTCGCAAAGAGTCAGACACGACTGAGTGACTGAACTGAAACAAACTTAAGTTGAAGCATGACTGTCCATCCAGCTCGTTGCCTGTTACGAAGTTTGCATTCGATGAGCCATTGGTTGCCCCAGGAGCCATACCAAGCATTTAACACCCTTGACCTTATGGAATCTTTACCACACACGGTGAGGGAGGTGTTACTTTTTTAAAAATTAATTTGTGGCTGCACTGGGTCTTCACTGCTGTGTGTCGGCTTTCTCTAGTTGGGGTATGCAGGCTTCTTATCGCGAAGCACAGGCTCTAGGGTGCTCTAGTCTCAGTGGTTGCGGTGCACCAGCCCCGTTGCCCTGAGCCATGTGGAATCCTCCTGGACCAGGGATCGAACCTGTGTCCCCTGCATCCGGGCCATCAGGGAGGTCCAAGGGAGGTGTTACTTTTACTCCCAGTTAGTAAAGAGCAAAATAAGGAACTTACAGGGCCAGTCACTCTGATTTGGGCATTTTAGCTTGCCTTTTACTTTGTTTTATGATCTTTTTCTTACCATCTCCCTCACCCCACGATTTCATGTTTTCTTCCGTTCTGTGTGTCTACTTGGCCTCCATTCATTACAGGGCCCTGTTGTGGGTGGTACTGGCCTTACCTGCAGGCTGGCTGATTCAAGACTGAGTCCTTATCCACCATCTTTCTCACACACCAGGCTGATATCTCCTCTGTCCTCAGTTATCCCGGGGCCAGGTATCACAACTAGGCTCACACCCTGGAGCCCAAAGCCCACCAGAATCATTCACGCTGGCCCACCTTAAGCTGTTTACCCAGCCATGCCTTGCCTTTTCTGCGGACACCCCAATAAAGGCTGTCGTTTAGGCCTTCTGCTTATTCCTGCTAGCCTTCTGACCCAAACCTGATTCTTCCCAGGGGCTGGCATAGCATGACCTCTCCTTTCAGGAAATGCAAATAATAGGAATCTTCTTTCAATGGCATAGACCTCTCTGTACTGCCACCCAGTAACCTCCATAAATCAAAACCCCTTGGGTACCAATAAAACGCCCATTCCCATCACTGCCAAACCCTGACATTTAAGACTTTGAGCCTCCTGGCTTCTAGCTTCTAGCAGGTAACAAAGACCGGATTGTGCAGTGCCTCCCACGTGTCTCCTGGAATAGATGTCAAGATGATTGCAGAAGAGGAGAGAGATCAGTGTCCACTCTGAGTACAATGAAGACAGCTGAAGATTTTTAGTCAACCAACAGAGTAGGGGGTCTGTGAATGGAAAATTACTAAGAGGAGACATCACCGTAGAAAAATTCTTACTAAAATGAGTTAACAGGATTCATACTGAAGGCAGGCCAAAGACTTGGATGCCAAGGGTAGGGATCGAAAAATTTAATCAGGTATCAGAGGTGATCAGATATCTGTGTGGGAATTCTTGCTAAAGTGACACCACAGAATTGTTAGGCAAGCCAATGACAGAGTCCAGGGATGCGGCCTTGTCAAAAGAGAGAGCCCGTCAGCTACTGGGATGCTAGTCACAGTGCAAATTAAGTCAGCTGGTGAGTAAGCAATGTATCCATTTAAATTTCCTATTTTAAAAATCTTGCTTAAAGTTATTTAAACTATTTGTTCAGATGATGATACTGTTGATGGAAAAGATGAGAGGAAATGATCACTTTCAGACTCTGCTACAAAAGAGTGGAAATGAGTGCATTTTTGCTGAAAAGGAATTTGGCAATATGCACCAACAGTTTTAAGATGATTTATCTCCTTTGATCCAGTAATTCCATTTCAAAATAATAATAAGTATGGTAGAAAAAGGGGAAAAAGAAGAGGCTCAGAGGAGTCCATCTGAAGTCTGATCAAGGAGAGACTCTTGATGAGTTCTGTGTGGAGTCCTTTTCTCCCCCCACCTTGTTCATGTGCATCATATCAGCTCTGTTTGCATTTGTTTTAATTTGGATTCTGGTTCTTCAGGATAAAAAGAAATTGAGTAAATAGAGATATTCCGTTTTCAAGGGTAGGAGGACCCGATATTGTCAGGATGTCCATTCACTGCAACTTAATGTGTAGGTTTAATGTCACCCCAATCACGATCCCAGTTACTTTGTAAATATATACACAAGAAACTGATTTTAAATTTATATGGAGAGGCAAAAGACCCAAAATAGCTGATACCATATCAGAGAAGAACAAATTCAGAAACTGACACTCTCTGTGTTCAAGACTTCCTATAAAGCTATAGGTATCAAGACAGTCTGGTACTGGTACAAGAACACACTAATAAATCTATGCAATGGTTCATTGCAGTGAACTATTCAAAATAGCCAGGATCGGGAAGCAACCTACATGTCCATCAGCAGAGGGATGGATTAAGAAAATGTGGTGTGTGTATATATATATATATATATATATATATATATATATATATATTTATTTATTTATGATGGAATATTACTCAGCAACAAAAAAGAATAAAATAATGTTATTTGCAGCAACATGGATAGCCCTAGAGATTCTCATTCTGAGTGAAGTAGGTCAGACAAAGAAAAATATAGGATATTGCTTATATGTGGAATCTAAGAAAAGGCTGCAAACGAACTTATCTACAAAATGAAATATGAATAGAGTTACAGATGCAGAACATAAATTTACGGTTAGTTACTTACTTGGGTGGATTGGGGGGAGAGATAAATTGGGAGATTGGGGTCGACATATACATATTACTGTATATAAAACAGAACTAATAAGGACCTACTCACAACACAGCGAAGTCTACTCAACTCTCTGTAATGGTCTATATGGGAAAAGAATCTAAAAAAGAGTGGCTGTATGTATTTGTATAACAGATTCACTTTGCTGTAACCTGAAAACAACACAGCCTTGCAAATCTATTATTCTCCCATAAATTAAAAAATAAATAAATAATAACTTTACACATTAATCCAAACTAAAGTACACGCAGGGCTTCCCAGGTAGTGCTGGTGGTAAAGAACCCGTCTGCCAGTGCAGGAGATGTAAGAGACGGGTTTGATCCCCAGGTCAAGAAGATCCCCTGGAGGAGGATACTGTAACCCACTCCAGTATTCGTGCCTGCAGAATTTCATGGACAGAGGAGCCTGGCGGGCTCCAGTCTATAGGGGCACAAAGAGTCAGATACGACTAAAGTGGCTTAGCACACACGCACAAAGTACATACACAGAATCCGCGAAACAGATTAGAGGGTTCAGAAATAGACCCACGTGAATATAGCCAATTGATTATTGACAAAGGACCATAGCAACACAATGGAAAAAAGGTTTTTGAACAAATGGTGCTAGAGAAACCTAGTAACCACATGCAAAAGAAGGAATCTAGAAACAGGCTTTACACCTGTATTATACAAGTATTTACCTCAAAATATACTATGGTACTAAATGTAAAATGCAAATCAACAACGCTCACAGAAGATAATACAGGAGAAAATCTCTACCTAACTTTGGGTTTGGTGATGCAATACCAAAGGCCCAATCCCTTTCACAAGCATTCAGCAAATGTTAGCTATTCCTCTGGTAAAATTTGCATGTGTGTATGGACAAAGATTAAAGAGGGTTTATTTGCTGTTGTGATGGAATTGCAGGTAAATCATTTTGCTGTTGTTATTAAGGTTTAAACTATGTCAGTGTTGCCAAAAGTGTTGTATTTTAAATCAAAACAGTCCATTTTTCCCTCCTTCTTTTCTTTCTCCCTCCCTCACTCCCATCTTTCCTTTTCTTTCTTTCTTCCTTTCTTCCTTCCTTCTTTTTTAAAGGAGCAAAGCCAAAAGTCTCCTCTAAAAGAGTGCTATGGCCTGCCTGGAGTCAAGGAACTAACCAGAGAATGCTTCTGAGCCTGGGGCTATGTCTGGAAAAGCTTGATTCTGTTGGTTTTCCAAATAAGAAAATGAGGGCTGCTGTTTAGGAGGAAGAAATCAGCCTGAAAAATATATATCCAGTCAACATAGAGGTCACCGGTGACATTGCTGTCTCACTCCAGGGGACTCAGTGTCACAGGGGACAGATACATCTGGTTTCAGGACACCGTGTTCTGGGCAGGGGAGAGGTGGATGAGTCGTTCAGTGCAAGCAGTTGAGGCTCATTTGAGAAGTTCGGGGCTGGAAAGCAGAAAGTGACTTATGTGTCTGAGGTATCACAGAGGAGATTGGGTGACCTGTCTAAGTCACACGGGGAGGTAGGTGACATGCTGGGCCAGCACTGTGGCAGGCCTGGGAGGTGACGCCTGGGTCCACACTGTGGTAGGCTTGGCAGCTGACATCTGGGTCCACACTGGCAGGCCTGGCAGGTGACGTCCGGGCCGGCACTGTGGCAGGCCTGGCAGGGGACATCTGGGTCTGTACTCTAGCAGGCCTGGAGGGTGACATGCACAACATAAACAAACCTGAGAGGCATACACGTCACCAGGGGCCAGCTGCTACTCAGAGGCTCAGAATTCTGGCCTAGTGTTTCTAATCTGGAAGATCTTTCCAGACCTTTTCAAATGGAAGCAGGAAACGTGTTATTGTAGGGAATGTCTCAGGATTTGAGGGATGGCGATTCATTGACTGTCTTAAAGGATCGAATACAGACAGGGGTCTGCCATCATATTTCAGTGTGCCTTCTGACAACTTGAAGAGATTTTAATTATGCTGGAGAGTTAGATGAACAATCTTGACGAGTAAGAAGATCTCAATAATTGAAGAACCTTCAGACCAAAGTCAATGTTGTCTTCTCCTTCTTTCAAACTAACATTCAAAGATTTTGTTTGAAACAGATTGAGCAAGGTTGGATACACCCAAGTGACATCTTTCAATATTTAGTTTAAAAACTTAAATACAAATATTTAGGCTATAATACTTAGGCTTTGATCTAGATGGAAACAGGGAGAGCTTGGGGAAAAAAATCAAGGGAAAATTAGCAGGCCTGACAATGTTTAGGGCTGGACTGTGACTCACGTTTGGAGGACTTTCCTCTCACACTGTAACAAAGCAGGTGAACAACAGTAATCAGACAATTTCTGAAAAATGCTGAGTAACCATTTGGAAATTAAAAGAAAAAGCTGAGCTGATGTCTTTTTCTCTATGATTTAGCCGAGAGACTCTGGCCAAGCTGTCATAACAGCTCATCTTAATGCTTGGGGAACCTGGGTTCAAATCTCAGCTTACCCACTTGCTCTGCTACTGTGATCTATTGTGGGATGTGGACCTCACTGAGCTTCAGGGCTCTCATATATAAAATGGGGAATATAATACTTTATAAGAAAGAAAGAAGATAAACGTAATAGCTCCCAACTGCTGAATGCTTGCTGTGTGCTAGGCATAGATCATACCTCTTAACCTCATTACTTCAACATTCTTGCCGTCATCAGGGTCGTCAGGATGTGCACAAGCCTTGGGTAAGTGTAATAGTGCCATTTATCTCGTCATCATTTTTATTACAGGAGATGTATAACCTCCCGGTCCAGGGCAGGAAGTAGCTTCTCTGAGTCGTATTATTGACACTCCGGGAAAACTTCCTTAAGCAATCCTGCCCCAGGAGAATCATCCTTTAAAACATATGCTGGCTTTCTTGGGGAAAGAAAGCTCCAACCCTTGCATGTATTAAGCAGTTTTAATTGAAAATAGATGGTCTTTTTTAAAAAAAAAAAAAATTGGCTGGGTCTTCCCTCGTGGCACAGTGGATAAGAATCCACCTGCCAATGCAGGGGATGCTTTTCGATCTCCGATCCAGGAAGATCCCACGTGCCAGGGATCACACCTGAGCCCCTGCGCCACGCCTACGAAAGCCTGCCTGCCCAGAGCCTGTGCTCTGCAGCTGGAGAAGCCGCCGCAGTGAGAAGCCCGCACACCACAGCTCGAGAGGAGCCCCTGCTCGCTGCCACCAGAGAAAGCCTGAGCAGCAGTGAAGACCCGGCTCCGCCAAGCATAAAACAAACAAATTAAATAAAGCAGTGTGTGCATGCGAAAACACTCAGAGATGTTACTCATTTGTCTGCGTTGGGTCTTAGCTGTGTCACGTGGGATGATTTTCTGCAGCACACGGGCTCCTCTAGAGCGCACAGGGACCCAGCAGCTTGTGGCAGGCTGGCCTGTGACATGCGGGATCCCTGTCTTCTTGCGTTGCAAGGTGGATTCTCAACCACTGGACCATCAGGGAAGTCCCTAAATGGTCTGTTTTTTATAGGTAGATATGAAGATGTTTCTTTTATCTCTATTACCTCTCAAGTATTTCTTGCCCATACCCTGGGCATGTAATATCTGCCAAATAAATTTTGTAAAAGATAAATGTGCTGTGTTCTCCCATTATGAAAATAATTAAAGCTTGGGAACTACAGGTAGACAAGAAGTCAACTCTGAAGGGCAGTGGACAATATGAAGTGACATAAAGTTCTTCAGAAAGCAAAATGCAAATCTCAGTCTAGAAACTGGAAGATGGGAGGGTGGCTCCTTTCCTGGTCAAACTGCAACAGGCTGTGGCACATGGCTTATTGGCTCTCAACTGCATCTTGCCCGGGCCTGGCGCACTGCAAGGGGAATGCTTGGTAGAAAACGTCTGAGCTCAGTACTATCAATTTCCCCGCCTCTGGTATACGCAGAAATGGTGGGAACTAGGACCTTCTTGTTGTCGTAAGAACCAGAGTGGGACATTGGCAATCAGTGGGCAAGAGCTAGGGATGTGAGGAACATCCAAATGCCAGGAAGACAGGGTTCTTTGAGCAGCAATGTGGCAGAGTGAGGCTGGGAGAATGAACAGCTCTGCCAGCTAATGGCAGGGACCCTCTGGGGAACGATGGGAGCTTTAGGACCACGTATCCATTTCCTCACACTGTGTATCTGTATTTTAATTTCTTCCTGCAAAAAACTTAAGTGATATATATGATGTGACCAATAAAAAGAATGCATTGTTTCCTTTTGGATTTTTGCCCTAAAGATAGGTATTATTTGCGAACACGGTTGAAGGATTCGCCAGGTGAGGGATGAAGCGGGTGAAGCACTGCAGGAAGATGGGGTAACGGAGCAAGGAACGGAAAGCTCTTTAGTGGCAGCAGCGCCCACACCTGCCCCTCACACTTGACCTCAGTGGAACCTGAGGGACATAAAGAATCATTCCTCTTTTTCCAGGTCTCCCCACAAGCAGGTGGCTTGTTAGCCACTGAGGGGCCGGTGAAATGAAGAAGGTGGCTTATCAGAAGCTTGGGTCAGGGTGGGGCCAGATACTATCACAGGGGCCAGATCCACACAAGGGCCTCAGCCCTCACTTGTGTTTAAACCCAGCCTGTTCCCTCTAAATTCCCCGACAGCCATCTGATAAGATGCATATAGCTGTCTAGTTTGCATGGTCCTGACAATTTTCATTCAAAACATATGCAAATTCTGAGGGCAGGTTGCTGGAGACAGAGGTTGTGGTGAAATGCTTCTCAACTTTTAACCAAATGAATCTATTAACCTCAAGAAGAGGAGCTTTAGATTTCGGCCTCTATTTGCATCAGAGTTACAGTTAGACCCCTGCTCATTCCTTCTCCCATCTGGCAGCTTTTCTCATCTCTGGGAAGGTGAAATTAGCCAAGTGGCCTGGTGAGCTTCCCCCAAGTCACTGAGCTCCTTGGTTCCAAGTGAGGCAGCCACGGATGGCCCTCTGAACCCTCCAGCTGGGCCCTGTTGAGATGGGGCCTGGGCGGGCTCCGGGCACATTCCCAAGCCCCAAGCCGCTGGGCAGTGGTTGGAGCCAGCGCTTACCAGAAGAAGCAGGCTTTCAGGCCCTCCAAGGCACCTGCCTCGTGTGTTTATACAGCGGCAGGGTCAGCCAGGTGAGGAAGCAGTGCACAGAGAGCAAAGTGCTGCACACACCTCCCTGATGAATTAAGGCTCTGAGACCAGTGCGTCTGGAATGGTAACCCGATCTCTGCTGAGGAAAGAGGTGATCGCCCATGAGGCCAGGATAATTCTGCAGAAGCGTTTCCTGCTTCCTCTCTCAGGCCTCGTGGGCTCAGGCTGCCATCTCCTACAGCCCAGGCAGGACAACAGCTCAGACTGGTGGCCCTGGGAGGCACCACCTGCACGGGCAGTCACATGGGGCCCAGGCCTTAGAAGGACCCTGCTCTTAGTTTAATGTTGAGTTGTAACTGTGTTGCAGTTCTTAATATATTTTGAACAAGCAGCCCCCCATTTGCAGTTTGCATTGGACCCACCGACTATGTAGCTGGTCCTAGGCTTGGATCACGGTAAAGAACCTGGAGACCGCCAACAATAGCTGCAGCCCCTTAGCTCGGCATTCAAGGCTGGTTCTGACTTAGTCTCCTGACCGCCTTTCCAATCATCCCCACCTTCCACACTCTTGGGAAGTGGTTGCTTCAGCCAGCGATTCTGTCATACACCTCCGGGCCTTTGTACTTCTTCTTCCCTGACCTGGTAAACCTTTCTCTCTCTTCAATTTCCTGTAGACTCCCATTCATCCTTCAAGATCCTAGAAAATAATCTTAAAATTTTTTTTCCCCTGAAGATATCTTTGAAATCCTGCAGGCAGTCAGCGGTTCTGTCTTCAGTGGTTTCAGAGCTGCTCAACATCTGCATCGCTGCTCTCAGTGATTTGCAGCATGATAAGGCCCCTGTCTCCGGGGAATGTTTGCAAATATTTAACAGCTGGTATGGCAGAGGTACCAGCTGATCAGAGCTGCTGGAGGAAGGCCAGGCCCAGCCCAGCAGCAGGGTCCAGGGAGGCTCCTGGCAGGGCCTGGGTTAGCCTTTTGCTGGCTGGATCCTGGGAATCAGGGGCCTTTGGGATCCGGGGCAGAGGCTGTTTGCCAGCCATTAAAGAGTACTTCAACCTTTTCAAGGCAGGTACTGCTGGCCTGGTCCATCCCTGGCTGATGAGCAACCCCAAGAGCTCCCACTGGCATATGCGCTTTCAGCAGGGGTTGATAAGAGCATCTCTCCATCCAGGTGTTCAGGACTCAGCTTGGCTCCGAAAAGGAGGATGGGAAGGTGTGGGGAAAGGCAGGATGGCATATAACAGCCTGGGTCTAGGCATCCTTCTCAGGGAAGAGGGAATAAAGAGCCTGCCCTGAAATCAGGGGACATCACCTATCCGGCTTCCTGCTAAGGACCCTCTGCAGACAGTGAGTCCAGCATATTGCAGAGTGTCCTGCAGAGACTGGGAGAAAATGAAAGAAGAAAGAAGCAGTCCCAGGATATATGCATCCACACAAGACACAGAAACACTCACTCACACACCAACACACACAGAGAAACGCTTAGTACGTGTGCACATCACCAAACGCATGTCTCTCCCACACACCCCATGGTCCCAAATAGGCCACCATATCCCTAGACCCAGGAATGACCCATAGAAGCCAGGGTGTGGCCAAGGCAGTGTCCCTGCTGGGTTAGGGGGATGGCCAGAGAGGGGCTCTGCCCAGATGCTCTGGAGGGAGGGTGACCCGGGTGCTGGGAGGGTTGGAGAGGCAGAGAGAGGGAGGCAGGGGGCATGGGGGAGGGAAGGGGCCGACCAGGAGCCTATGGAAAGGAGCTGTGAAGTCAGGAGGGAGGAGAGGGCGTGGGTGGAGGACTCCCACGCTCCAGGCAGACACTAGGTCCTCCACCAGTGCCACCACCTCTCATATTCACACCTAGCCTGCCTGGTCTCAGTGGCGGGCTCATTCCACAGATCAGGCTCACATCCTCGAAACAACTTGCCCAACCTGGCTTTGTGTGGATCCAGGTCTGCTGGATCTGGAATCCTCTTTTGTGTCTTTCCACCTTGTACCAGCTGGTGCAGTGATAGAGAATCCACCTGCCAATGCAGGAGACGTAGGAGACTCATTTGATCCCTGGTTGGGAGAAATCCACTGGAGGAGGAAATGGCAACCCACTCCAGTATTCTTGCCTGGAGAATCCCATGGACAGAGGAGCCTGGCGGGCTACATACAGTCCATAGGGTCGCAAAGAGTCGGACATGACTGAGCAGGTGAGGTGACCTTGTACCCACTGGGTATGGGGCTGTGGATACTGACCTTTATTCCCCACCGTGCAAGTCTCTCCCTCCTGGAGGAGGCACCTGGGTGACTGCAGGTCCTCCCCTTCTTACACCCCCATGGACTCTAAACAGGGAAGAGCAGACGAGAGCTACAGTGGGCTGACACTTGTGATGCGGGTGGCCTTTCTCGTTGGCGGTGTCCTGTGTCTTGTGGGACGCTGGGCAGCCCCCTTGATCAGTAGCATCCACTCCTCCTCCTCCTCCACCACCTTCAGTCGTGACAACCACAAAGGTCTGCAGACATTTCCAACTGTCCTCTAGCAGCTAAAATCACCCCCTAGTTGAGATCCTGACTCAGACGACTAGTCTGTGAGGGGCTGAAGGCGATTTCTCAAGCCTCCTGGCCACTTCTCCAAAGCAGAGTAGATGCCTATTCCTCTGGCCCAGGGGCTGACAAGCCAGGCCCAGCGGCAGGGGGATGGGCCTCCAGAGGGCTTCGTGGGCGGAGCCGGCCCCGCCCTCCTCCATGGGCCGCTGAGCGCCCACAGAGACACTTTGTCAGGCAGCTCCCTTCCACCTGCACCCTCAGGACGTGCAGACCCAACGGCCAATTATGAAAATGAAAAATCCGTGTCTGGGCCTCAAATGAGTATTTTCCTTTGGTGTTTGAGTCTGTTGTAATAAGTGCTTGGTTCACCCAGGAATCCCAGGAATGTGGGTCTGATAATGAAAATAGGTGTTGGGCCCCGAGGGGCCCCACTTGCTAGGCTGGCACAGAGGCCATCTCAAGGCAGCCCTCCCCTCCTGAGCCAGGGCACTTGGATGAAATCGGCTGTCCTCACTTGGCCCTGGGCTTGTTTCCATATCCCGATTCCAGCTGCCTGGCTGCAGCACTTGCCTCCTAAAGAAAGTAAGAGTCCTTATGAATGTCTGGCTTCATTTCAGGAGAAACAGTACACACCTCCACCTCCAAACTAACATTTTTTGAGAAGTTTGCTTTCTCATTTATTGTCACAGCCGTACTAATATTATTCCCATTTTACAGGTGAAGATGTTGAGGCACAGAGAGATCCCGTCCCTGCCCAAAGGCTCACAGCTGGCAAGTGGCATTGCTGGGATTTGAATTAAGGCAGCTGTTACCTGGGGCCTTCCCAGATGGCGCTAGTGGTAAAGAACCAACCCGCCAGCGCAGGGGTTTGATCCCTGGGTCAGGAAGATTTCCTGGAGAAGGAAATGGCAACCCGCTCCAGTAATTCTTGCCTGGAGAATTCCATGGACAGAGCAGCCTGGTGGGCTTCAGTCCATGGGATCACAAAGAGCTGGATGTGACTGAAGCAGCTTAGCGCGCAGCTGTCCCCTGAGCTGGTGCTCTAAGGATCTGAGTTTGAACGGCAAAGTGACCAAATTGTCTAGGGTCATCGGGGCTGAGACCTGGGGACAGGAGGCCTTGGCTTTGAGTGTCCACTGGCTGGGTGAGATGGAAGAAGTTCTGCAGGAGACTGAGAGCTCCCTGACCATCACGTCTCCCAGGTGCCAGCCATCTAACTATACCCTCTGAATGATGATGGAAGGGTTGACAGGGAGGAAAGTCTGCTTGTCTGGGCTGGCCAGGGAAGTCCCCCTTCCTCAGGGCTCCTGCTGAGGTCCTCATCCTTTGATGTTTTACCCTAAAAGAGCATCTTCCCAATCCAGGATGATAGTCAAGATTATTTACCCAGGAATCAGTACAGTGAGGTGGCTGCATTGCCAGGGGCTAGGATTGTGGGGCGTCTCGGCCATCTGACGCCACATGATCTCAGGCGAGTGACTGAAGTTGGGCTTCCTCACCTGTAAGCTGGAGAGAACAAAACTGACCCCAGAGTGAGGTCGCGAGCATGGAGCCTGGTGCCCCAGGCTCTCTGGAGATGTGGGGAGGAGGCCAGCTAAGGCCAGCTAAGGCCTGTGGGAGTTGGAACTCCTGGGTCACCTGGGGCTCAGCTGGTTCACCTGTAAAATAAGGGAAATGATAAAAGCCCATTTCAGAGCCAAGGGCCGTAGGTGGAATGCGCAGGGAGCATCAGCTGGCAGGGGCAGGGTGAGAGCGCACTTGTGGGAACGGCCTTGGCTGGGCTGGCATTCCAGGGAGACAGATGCTCAGACAGGGATGCAGGGAGGGCACTCGAGAGAGATGAGGCTGCCAGGTGGGCGGGCTCTGGTCCTGAGGCTGGTCTCCTCCCCTGGCTTCTGAAGTCCAGGGACTTGAAGGTGTGAGAAACGGTGACACAGCTGAAAAGATTGTTGACTGTGGCCCTTTATTCCCAGCATCCCTGGGGCCCAGAGCTGGGATCAGGAGTGAAGGAAGTAGCTTGGCTGGGCTGCGGGGAAGAGAAGTCTGTGGTGGAGACCCCGGGGCGGGTACCCCGCCTCCTGCCCTGCTCCCTGGCCGCGCCCCACACGCACGCCCCAATATGCAGTGCTCACAGTGGACTGACTGTGGGCCCAGATGACCAGGGCCGGGCCTAGGCTGGTGCTTAGTACTGCTAATAAAGCCACTCTTCAGCAAGGGCCTGCTGCCTGCCAGGCACTGAGCTAAGTGCTTCCCAGTTGTTATCTAACTGAATCCTTACCAGTGCTATGCGGGTGGGGATCACATGTCCCGTTTCACGAGAAAACTGTTGGCTTGAAAACATGCACTACCTCAAAGTTGAGAGTTGGGTTTGATTTGGTGGGGATTTTTAGGACTTTAAACCTGAGAGGCAGCATCTCAGGTAACCCTGAGAGAGGTGCTCCAAGCAGGTGAGGAACTTGTTCGGTTACTCGGTCGCGTCTGATCTTTGCGACCCCATGGACTGCAGCACACCAGGCTTCCCTGTCCTTCACCACCTCCCGGAGCTTGCTCTAACTCATGTCCGTGAGGCAGGGAGCCAGGTTATATAGAAGCTTTGCAACAAAGGGCAGGTAGTCTGAACATCAAAAGAGTATTGCTGATTAAAGGAAAACCAAGTATTTAAAGGTAAGGAATTTAGCACTTTTCTATGTATGAGAAGGTACAACAGTCTGGGCTCACTGAAATAATTTCGCTTTCTGGGGCCGTTGTGTTTCGACATCCCGAGTTTCCTCACGGCTCATCGAAGGGAGTGGCTACAACTGATGCCTGCTAGACGGCAGGTCTCCCTCCCTTCCTGAGTCCCCTCAGGGCTCACCAGCTCACCAACTGTGCTGGAGCAATTGTTGATGACTGTGACATCCTTTGTTTAATGATATCGCAGGAAATATTTCATTTCTCAAAACTAAGGTTCAGAGTGGTTAGGCACTCTGCTTAAGGTCACACAGCTGGCAAGCAGTAGAGCCCAGATTCATCTGCAGGTGATTCAATCCCAAGGCCTTAATCATATATACTCTTTGCAGTTCTTTAAGAGACCTGTTTCTCTTCAACAGGTGAATAAGACAAATACCCTAGAAACCTTTCTCTTATCCTCTTAATAGTTTATCCTGTTGAATTTCAAGTCATCAGTTCAACATCTAGTGAGTGATTTCTATAAACTGTTTTCTATGTTCAATGTTCTAAATCATCTATTTGATGACTTTCCGAGAGGAAGTATAAAGACCACATTAATGTAATGGGATCTGAGTTTGGCCACTTTATGTCATAGAGATGGAGGAAGTATTAAGCCAGGCTCTGTGTGAAACGTGGCTGATGCAAGTGCAAATAATAAGGTACACAGGCAAATTCATGCACTATCTCTTATTAATTTTAATGCATTATAAGTACATTTTGTATGCATTTTTTATTTATGTGAATTTACACATGGTAAAATGCACATTGAGTGAATTCCCTCATACATGTATACTCATATAATCACTAGTCCTTCAGTGAATATTTATTAATCATGATTCTTGGAAGAGAGAGTCTACAGTGGTGAGCATCATCAGCAAGTCCTCCTTTCTGCATGAAGTCAAAAGTCCAGCAGATAGGAAGATGACAGCGTGATAAACAAAGAAGTCCACGAAATTATTGCAATTGTGTTTGTATTATGAGAAAACCAAGCAGGGTGCAAAGATGAAGAAGAAAGAGGAATAGATTCCATTTTCAATAGGGTGGCAGAGGAGAACCTCTTGTAGGCAGCTGAAACCCAAAATATTGAAGCTTGTGGTTTCTTGGGAAAAAACAGGCAGAGAAAACAGAAAGTGTGAAGTCCCTGAGATGGCAAAGAGCTGGCATTTAAGAAGACCAAGGTGGGACATCCTGGTGGTCCAGTGGTTAAGACTCTGTCTTTCCACTGCAGGGAACATGAGTTTAATCCCTGGTCAGGGAACTAAGATCCTGCAAGTCATGTGGCATGGCCAAAAGTAAAAATTTTTTTAAAAAGAAGACTAAGGTAACTAGTAAGATGTGGGTGATGGGGTGTGTGGTCATTGGCCACGACATGCCAGGATGTTACCAAACTCAAGTGTGTGTGTCCGACGCATGGTGTGGCCACACAAAATGAAACATCAGAGTTTGGAGCAGAGAAAGGCTTATTTCAGGGCCAAGGAAAGGAGAATAAGTGGCTGCGCTCAAAATACCCTGAACTTCTAGAAGGGTTCAGCAAAGTATTTTTAAGGCCAGGTAATGGAAGTGGGTCACAGGGTATGTGATCAGCTTGTGCACAATTCTCTGATTAGTTTACGTTGAAGTAATCAGCTGGTTGACCTTGTCAGTCCTTAGTTGACAGTAGGTCTAGGGGCTCATGATCAGGTAGTAAGCAGCTTCCATTTGGTGTAGTTTTAGCATCTATAAAACAACTCAGGAAGTACTCCTCAGATACTATTATCCGTGTACTTAAGAGAGGCGCTAGAGCAGAGGATATAGGGGAGGTGTCTGTCCCAGGAAGGCCCCACAGGGTCCTGATCAGTCCTCACCAATCAGCCCAATGTGGTGGGGAATTGGGAGTTGCTTTTATAGACAGAGAGATACCGTCTGGGGCATTGGTGTTGTGGTTGAGAGGTCAGGGAAGACTTTGCCAGGTGGGCAAAGCAGGGGAAGGGCATTCCAGACAGGACACTGTGAGCCCGAAGGCTGTGTGGTGTGAAGCAAGAGTGCTTGTTCAAGAGGCTCTGCAGAGCCCTGCTTGTTTGAAGCCCAGGGGAAAGTGAGGAGCTGGGAAGGAGGTGTAGTGAGGAGACAGGAGGGGCATCCAGAGGCCAGCCTCAGTAGACACTGAAAAGAAAAGTGTTAGCCACTCGGTCGTGTCCGACTCTTCATGACCCCATGGACTGTAGCCCGCCAGGCTCCTCTGTCCATGGGATTCTCCAGGCAAGAATACTGGAGTGAGTTGCTGTTTCCTTCTCCAGGGGATCTTCCTGACCCAGGGATTGAACCCAGGTCTCCTGCACTGCAGGCAGACTCCTTACCACCTGAGCCACCAGGGAAGAAGGCACAGAAGGAATTCAACTGAGCCCAGGAAACAATGCTGGAGAGAGATCGTCCGGGCAGCGTGGAAGGGGGATTGCAGACATCACGGATGTGGTGCACGGTGAGTTCCCAGAGGCAGCGGCGGCTCTGAGAGCCTCGGCGGGCGGCCCCCTGCAAGCCTCCTCGTGCTACAGGGCCCCTGAAGCACTGACGTCTCTCTCACAAGTCTACCTGTGGAAAGTGCTGTGTTTGATTTTGAGGTCCATGGTGCCTGGACACAGCAGGTGCTCGGGAACGGCTGATTCTGAATGGCCTCCCATCTCACACGCACCGCTTGCTACCATCCCAGCAGGAGTCCTCAAGGGCAGGGGATTCCAAAAGCTTTTCTTGGGAGGCATGTCTCGTGGTGAAAGGGCTGTTATAGCTCTAGCAGTCTGCTACCCCCACGACCAGGATGAGATCTGAGGCCCCGTCCACATTCTAGGGGAAGCCAGCGATCTCTAAACCATGGTGGGAGGCTGGGCTTCAGCGGGATGGGGGTTTCCAGTGGGAAAGACATCAGCCTCGGTTGGATCCCTGGGTAGGGAAGATCCTCTGGAGAAGGGCATGGCAACCCACTCCAGTGTTCTTGCCTGGCACAGCCCATGGACAGAGGAGCCCACAGGGTTGCAGAGTTGGACACGACTGAAGTGACGTAGCACGCATGCACAGCCTCAGCCTTGTGTGATATCACTGTGTTTTACTTTTTCACAATCACCACCAGTGGGTACCCATCCAGTGCTAGGGCGATGGCTGGGGTTCCGGGTTGGCCAAGACACCCAGAAAGAACCACAGTTGCTCAGGGGCCTTCCACCTGCCAGAGCCAAGGAGGCCAAGCCAAAGAGCTCTGCCAAACCCGGCTCCAGCTCTGTCCACAGGGAGGGATTGGCAGAAACAGGCATCCCTCCGCCTTTTCCTGATCTCTGGACACTCGGACCCTCAGACTGAATCCAGAGGGCCCAGGCCCAGACCTTCATTGCAGTTGTGGCCTAGAATGTCCGAGAAGACCTGCTCGGTGGCACTTAGAGGGATGGCAGGGATGCAAGAGAGAGGTCGGCTCTGCGAGTCTTTCCCTGCGCTCTTGTGCTCACTGTGTCTCCCTGCTGCTCAGAACACCAGGAGAAGAGGGGGGAGGAGATTCCTGGGAACTGGGGAAACGGAGGCTGAAACGATCGGGATTCCACCCTTGGAGGGGTGCTTCCTAGGCAGCACAGTGGTGAAGAATCCACCTATGCTGCAGGAGACGCAACAGATGTGGGCTCAATACCAGGGTTGGGCAGACCCCCCCCCACTCCCCCCCCACGGAGTAGGAAATGGCATTCCGCTCCAGTATTCTTGCCTGGGGAGATCCGCCTGGCGGTCTCTGGAGTCACAAGGAGTCAGACAGGACTCAGCGACTAACTGCACACACACTCTTGCACACACACACACACACACACACACACACACACACACCCTTAGAAGTCACCTGGGAGGATCTGTATTTTAATCCAGAGTATGGGATAGGTTTAAGCAGAAGTGGGACACCACCCAACTTGTGTTCTAGATAGATCTCTGGAGCACTGTAGAGATGGATACCAGAATCCATCAGGGTTCTCCAGAGAGACAAAACTAATTAGATATATATATCTCTATCTCTCTCTATATAATATATATGTACATATACAATATATATTTATCTTAAGATGCATATCAATACATAGAGAAAGATTTAAGGACTTGCCCCACCTGGCAGGTCTGCAATCTGCTGTGCCAGCTTAGAGGCTGGAAACTCAGGCAGGAGTTGGTGCTGCAGTCTTCAGCAGGGAGACAGCACCTGTCCAATGACGGGTACCCAGAGGCCTCTGGGGGATCTAGGGTAGGTCACACCCCTGAGCTGGGGCCCAATTTCTACCCAAAGTGGAACTTGATCTGGGCTTGTCTTCTGCATCAAAATCCCCTGCACACCTCCCAGCACCTGTCAGTGTATCTCCCCAATCTGACTGTGAACTCCTTGAGGGCAGAGGTCAGGTCTTATATCGGGGTTCACCGCATTAACAGTGCCAGATGCACGGGAAGTGCTCAATAGCGGAAGAATAAGTGGCTTTCCACCCAGCATCCAACCCACCCCCCATCCCCTTATACCCACCTCTCCCGCCCCAGACTTACTGGGCACTCCAGCAGCCCACATGCCCCTAAAGGACAGAAGTACCTACAGATTTTGGCGTGCAAGATGAGGCATGCCTGGGGCCAAACTGTGGCTCTGATACTTTCATGTAGCCTGTTTACACATTAATTTTGATTGATAGATTGTTGATTCTTTTTTTTTTTCCTTCATATGCCTATTTGTCATGATTTTGTTGGGTACTTATGAAAGCCAGATTCAGTCCGGGTTCACACAACAGAGGCTATGATCTGTGATCTTAACAAGCGCATCATCTGGCCAGGGGGAGTTTACCAAGAAAATAACAAGACAGTACATCTTGCAGGCAGTGTAGGAGAGATCACAGGGTATTAAGAGAGCCTGGAGAGGGTGCCTAGCCCAACGCGGGGAGCTGAGTCTGAACGGTGTGCGAGAGTCAGCGAGGTAGAGGGCACAGTGAGGGCTGGCCGGGCAAAGATGCCCCGGGGAAAGGGTCTGTCTGGCAGGGCCTGCGTGCAGCAGGGACATTTCCCGACAGTCGGCCTTTGGCGCCCTTGCTGGGAACTGGCATGTTTCCTGCAGTTTTTCGGCATCCCAGGCCACTTGCTCATCTGGTTCTTGCCATAAAGCGCTCACTTTGTGCCAGGTTGAAATGAAGCCTCCTTGTCCTCCTTCTGCTCTTCCCCTCACCCTGCTTTGGCACATGTCTCCTTCAGGGAGCCTGAGCCAATGGGAGGGCCTGGCAAGAGGGGTCCCAGGGGACGCAGGCAGGCCAGCAGGGGCCACCTCTGCAAGCTGGCAGTCAGCACGTGCCAGGCTGTCATCATCCCCAGAAGCCCGGGCCCTCAGTGCAGGCTTAGGTGTTCTGCCTTGCTCTTCCCGTCTCTACAATGGGTCAGACAGTCGCCTTTCCATTAAACGTGATTCTGTGTCTCCTTAGTGGCTCCTGCGGTACAGAGGTGGCCAGCGTAGGTGCAGTCTCAGCCCCACCGGGTTCTCAGTCTGTCTTTCCTCAGCTCACGTCTTGGCTAAACCTTGTCATCTTTATCTTTCTTCTTCAGAGGGACCTCCCCGACCTCCCATCTGAAGTAGAGCCTCGAAACTTTTTCAGTACACCTCCCCCCTGATGCAATCTGTGGTCACAGCTTTAGTTTCACCCAATACCTGTTCCAGCCTGTCTCCTTCCGTGGGCTCCATCCATAGGGTTTATCAGCCATCTTATCTGTGAACCCAGCACAGGACCGAGCCAGAGTAACAGCTAAAACACATTTGTTAAATAAAAGCAAGGTTTGGGGAAGACAGCTGTAAAACGCGTGATTACATTGGGAGGAAACACTTGGGGGTGGGCGGCGCTTCCCTTTAGGGTCTCCTGAGGTTTAGCTCTTACCAGGGCCTTTCCCTCGGGGTAGAGACTATATCTTATGGGACACAGCAAGGTGCCTGGGAGGGCCAATAAACATTTACTAAACAATCCATCCTGTGCCAGCCACACGTTTTTTGATATATATCTCTCTTAGTTTGCACCACCACCCCTTGCACAGCTCAGAGTATTGAGGCTCTTACATAAATGGCGCCCCACAAACATTTATAGTTAGATCAGATCACTAGGTTTGATTTAGACTAGAGATCGTAAAAAGATTTCATTGCACGGGCCAACATTGCCTAGGGTGGGTCAGTTCCTTTGAACACTGTACTGGGAAATGGTCTGTGGCTGTAGTGGGTTGAATGGTGACCACTCCCCAGAAGGTTCACATCTGAACCCCTGGAGCCTATGAGTGGGATTTTATTAGAAAATAAGGATGAGAAAATCTGGAAAACTGCAGTTGCTGACGTAATTAAGTTAAGGGCCTTGCAATGAGCTTATCCTAGATTTTCCAGTGGGTCCTAAAATCATTGGTAAGTGTCCTTATAGGAAGGAGAAGAGCAGAAATAAGACACACAGAAGGGAGAGCTAAGAGTGATGCGACCACATGCCAAGGAAAGCCTTGGCTTACTGGAGACCAGAAGTGGCAGAGAGAGGTTCTCTCTTAGAGCCCCATAAAGAAAGCTGAGCACCGAAGAATTCACGCTTTTGAACTGTGGTGCTGGAGAAGACTCTTGAGAGTCCCTTGGACCGCGAGGAGATCCAACCAGTCCATCCAACAGATTAGTCCTGAATATTCATTGGAAGAACTGTTGCTGAAGCTGAAACTCCACTACTTTGGCCACCTGATGTGAAGAACTGACTCACTGGAAAAGACCCTGGTGCTGGGGAGGATTGAAGGCGGGAGAAGGGGATGACAGTCTGAGATGGTTGGATGGCATCACCAACTCAATGGACATGGGTATGAGTAAGCTGTCAGTGACTGGAGGGGGTCATCCTGAAAGTGGCAAACATTTTGGGAACTTGGGAGAAGTGAAGCATCCCACAGCTGGTCATCTTTTTCATTCCCTCTCCTGCATGGACAGGGAAGCCTGGCATGCTGCAGTCCATGTGGTTGCAAAGAGTTGGACACGACTGAGCAACTGAACTGAACTGAGCTGAGAACCCTCAGAGGGAGTGAGGGCCTGCTGATACCTTGCGCTTGGTTTCCAGCGCCTGGAACTCAGAGAGAATACATTCCTGCCATCTTCAGCCACCCAGTATGTGGCAGTTTGTTGAGGCAGCACCAGGATATGAGTATCTAGCCTTCTCAGATCTTAGAGGAAGGGGCACCATGATCAGTTTATGATGTCTGCACGGTCGAGGAAGGAAGGGTGGCAGGCACATAAGTCATCAGCCAATGTTGACTTAGATCAACCAGATCTCTTGGTTGGGGGATTCCTCTGTGTCAGCAGATACCAGATCATTCTATCACAGTCATTCAGCACCAAAGGGTCCAGAAATCCATCAGGATTTCTCTCCTTTGGCTGAGGGGAGGCGGGTGGAGGTGTGGGAAGCAACAGCAGATTCATTGTCAGTGCCTGGAGGGGGTCATCCTGAAAGTGCAAACATTTTGGGAACTTGGGAGAAGTGAAGCACCCCACATTTCCCCTCCTGCCTCCTCTCAGTGGGACCACAGAGAATCTTTCGGGGAACGCAGGCCTGACGTGGGACGTCACCCTGCATCCCATCCCGACTCCCGAGAATCTTCCTGGAGTTCTGCTGTTGTTGGCGTCACTCCTGCGTCTAACAATCCTGCCGGCGCCCCCTCGTCCCCTTCGAGCCCTTCATGCCAGCATTGAAACCTTGGTTTTCTTGTTCTGTCCATGGCAAAATGACAGCCAAACTCCCTCCTCCATGTAATGAAGGGGCAGGCCAGTGCGGGGAGGATCATTTGGGGACACAGTCTTCTACCCTTTCTTGCTGTGTGATCTTGAAGAACTTTCTATCACTGGCTCTCAGTTTGCTCATCTGCAAAATGGGAAGAAAATAACAATACCTGTTTCAAGACATTGTTTCAAGGTGTTGTTTTGTGCCCCGTACAGAAATATTTAAAAACAAAACATTGAGACAGACAGACAAAATCCATTTTCCTACTGAATTCTAGACACTTCTACCTTGTCCTTAGCAGTTTTCTTTCCTGGACCTGTAAGTAACAACCATTTATGGAGTGCTGACTGTGCCGGGCACCGTGTCACCTTATTCAGCCCTCACAGCAGTCCACTGAAGTGGGTACTGTTGATATGCAAGACTCACAGAGCACAGCGGCTTGACATCATGAATGGAAGGCCCGTCTCCAGACTGTCCTAGGTCTGAGCTTCTGCACTGAAGGGCACTTCATGTACTCCATCACTGTGCCAGGACTGGTTGGGGAGCCCACAGCCTCTGTGGTCCCCTAGACCACAGACTCTTTAAGGAGAGGGAATGAGCTCCCTGTCTTTCCATCCCAGGTACTCCACGCTGAGTCTGGGGCAGGGTTCCAATAACTAAGCATGTCAGACCAAGTGAATAGTGGAGGGTTTGGAAAAACTGTCTTGTGTTTTAACAAAGTGGAAACTTCATGCTCTGACAAAGGAGATCTGAGTTGTCATCCACCTTCAACCCTCATGTACTCTCTTCGGCAGCACATATGCTAAAATTGGATGATACAGAGAAGGTTAGCATGGCACCTGCACAAGGATGACACTCAAGCCGTGACGCATTCCTTATCTGGGGGCTTCCCTTGTGGCTCAGCTGGTAAAGAATCTGCCTGCAATGTGGGAGACCTGGGTTCGAACCCTGGGTTGGGAAGATCCCCTGGAGAAGGGAAAGGCTACCCACTTCAGTGTTCTGGCCTGGAGAATTCCATGGACTGTGTAGGCCATGGGGTTGCAAAGAGTAGGACACGACTGAGTGACTTTCACACTTTTCGACTCTTGTATTCTGGGTCACCTTGTGTGTGTGTCAGTTGTTTCTTTTGTAAAATGGGGGCAGTCTTGGACTCTCTGCCTTGGCCTGGAGGGGTCAGTGAAGAACCTTGAGCTGGAGTACAGCTGGAGGATGCGGATCTTGTTCACACAGTCCAGCTCCAACAGCGCCCAGCATACAGGAGGCGCAGTGTAAATGACTTAGTGCTTTTCTCAGCCATTTTATTAAAATCTGCAAAACCAACTTGACATCGATAGGACCACGTCAGAGCTGAATTGTCATGGTTTGGAGCAGGACTCTGCCATCTTCTGTAGGAATCAGCTGAAAATATAGGGGTTGGTTAGGGCTGGTCCTTTAATTGAGGGTGTGCTTACATTAGGTTGGTGCAAACGTAGTTGCAATTTTGGACCGTGAATTTTAAATCATTATAGCTAGGCTCAAACACATCTTTATTAATCAAAATAGGAACCATTACATTCAACACATTTTTGCCAATTAGAAACAAGTTTGTTTATTCCTATAGTGTAAAAACCCACACCTCAGGATTCAATAAACTCTTGGAAAGCATTTTCTGCCTCCTGCTGGTTATGGAAGTGTTTTCCCTGCAAAATGTTGTCGAGAGGCTTGAAGAAGTGGTAGTCGGTTGGTGAGACGTCAGGTGAATAATGGCAGGTGATGTAAAACTTCATAGCCCAATTCATTCAACTTTTGAAGTGTTGGTGGTGTGACATGCTGTCAGGCATTGTCGTGGAGAAGAATTGGGCCCTTTCTGTTGACAAATGATGGCTGCAGGTGTTGTAGGTTTTGGTGCATCTCACTGATTTGCTGAGCATACTTCTCACATATAATGGTTTTGCCAGGATTCAGAAAACTGTAGTGGACCAGATCAGCAGCGGGCCACCAAACAGTGACTTTTTTGTTGCAAGTTTGGCTTTGGGAAGAGCTTTGGAGTTTCTTCTTGGTCCAACTACTGACTGGTCATTGCCAGTTGTTGTATGAAACTCACTTTCCATTGCATGTCATAATCCGATCAGGAAATGGTTCGCTGTTGCACAGAATAAGAGATGATGACACGTCAAAAAGATGATTTTTTGATTTGCAGCCAGCTCATGAGGAACCCACTTCTTGAGCTTTTTCACCTTTCCAATTTGTTTCAAATGCCAGACAAACACAGAGCAGTTGGCATTGAGTTCTTCAGCAACTTTAATTGTTCTCAGGTTGTTGTTGTCAACTTCCACTGGCTGGTCACTGCACGTCTCATCTTCAAGGGTCTCATCTCCTTTGCAAAACTGCTGAAACCATCACTGCACATTAGCAGGTCCTGGGCCCAGGCATTGTTGATGCTGTGAATTGTCCCCACTCTTTTACAACCCACTTTAACTTGAACAAGAAAATTGCTCAGATTTGCCTTTTGTTTAACATCATTTCCCTAGTCTAAAATAAATATAAAATAAACAGCAAGTAATGGCTCAGATTGTAAAGAATCTTCCTGTAATGCTGGAGACCTGGGTTCAATCCCTGGGTCAGGAAGATCCCTGGAGAAAGGAATGGCAACCCACTCCAGTGTTCTTGCCTGGAGAATCCCGTGGACAGAGGAGCCTGGTTGACTGAGCGAAAACAGTACGTCTACTCTAGTATCAAAAAATGAAGTTCAGTAATGCAACACCACAATTACTTTTGCACCAACCTAATATATTTACCCTCTGCTTTCCTAGAAAGGGTTAAACCTCGGGCGGCCTGGCCTGGGTGTTCTCCAATTCTGCTTTGCCCCATTACCTTGCCTCCAGCTGAGCTAGGCCCTGAGTTTACCCATAAACAGGTGCCACACTCCCCCTGAGAAGCTAGAGATAAGGGCTATCTCCACGCCCAGGCACTTCACGTGTTCTCCATGTCCCAACCGACCCTCTTGCCTGGGTCTCAGCTGTCTGGGAGGTTATCCTTTTTAGGCAACTTGGCCCCATCCTGTGGAAACCCCTGTGTTAGGTATTAAGACTGTGGGGGCCTGGAGTGACCACACAGACACATGGAATTCATGATCGGGCTTCCAGAATCAGTCTTGGGCCAAGCAAACGCTGGCAGGTCTCACCAAACCCACCAAGTCTGGGACGATCTGGAGAACCTTCATTTCAGATCTGAGGCGGATATCCTCCCGAGGCTCCAGGAGCTTCAGTAACTCTTTATTTTGGGTTCCATCTACACCATCAGATACTTCCTCCCAGCCAGTCAGTTATTAGGGATAACATCAGAGATATCCTTCGGCCATCCTGCTCATGAACAGCTGAATTTGTCAGGCTAAGCCTGACTCATGAACTGGAGTCACTTACCACTTGTTTTATATCCCCACCACCCTGCCACTTCCCCAACCCAGAGCTAGGAAAGACTTTTGTATCCTACACAGTTTAAAAAAAAAAATCAAAAGAAGAAGATTGTGACATGTGAAAATTTTATGACATTAAATTTTAAGTGTCCATAAATAAAGTTTTATTGGAATAGACCCGTTCATTGGTTTGCCCCCCATCTCTGGGGCTTCTGTGCTTGGCAGAGCTGAGCAGCTGCTGCCCTCTCAGAGCTTAGCACTGCTGTTTGGCACACTGGCAATCAAAGGGATAGCGTAAGTGTCACCTCTCTGCATAAAAGACAGTCAAATATGAAGCAGATGGGGACTTCCCTGGTGGTACAGTGGTTAAGGCTCCATACTCCCAGCGCAGGGGCATAGGTTGGATCCCTGGTCGGGGAACTAGATCCCACAGGCTGCGGGGCCGAAAAGTAAAACAACAGACAACAACAAAAATATATGTAAGGAACAAACTGGGAAGAAATACTTGTAAAACATATAACAAAACACATGCAGCATGCGAAATCCGCTACAGATCAGCATTAACAGACGAACATTTGCGATTGCCTTGAGGACACATGACAGCCGCTTTGAGCCCCAGTTAAATGAAATAGTACTCCCCCAGCAGACTCCCATCCTCTCATTACTAGAGCTGGGTTTCAAAACTTAGGACTCTACTATTTTATTTTTATTGCATTTTTTCATTCATAAAAAGTTGCACCTTCATCGTATCCTGGGTTTTGCCTCTTGGCCTGTAGAGGTGAACGTAGAAGTTTGCTGATCTTTGACCTAAACCACTGGACTGTGCCAGAAATTTCATTATTTTGGTCTCCCAATTCCACATCTTTGGTTGTCTTACCTCCATACAGAGCCTAGGAATCCTTACAGACCATAGTTAAATTTGGCTTCAAATGTAACCACTTCAAATCTCACCACCCTCACGGGAGCATTAAAAATCAATGGGAGGACCTGTTAAGATGCATCCAGTGTCCTGCCCTCCTGGATGACTCTCTTCTCCCCTCCGGGTATATCCATTCCCTCCTCCACCCCACCCCTTTCTGCTCTCAGGGAAGACTCTGACTTGTTAAGGCTTCATTGATTTTCTTGTCCTCTGCTCAGAATCCCCATAGGAAATATTCAATCCATCCTGGTGACTTGATAGATCAACTGATACCAAACGAAAAATTAATGTGTGTGTGTGTGTTAGTCACACAGTCGTATCCAGCTCTTTGCGACCCCATGGACTGTAGCCCACCCGACTCCTCTGTCCATGGGATTCTCCAGGCCAGAATACTGGAGCGGGTTGCATTCCCTTCTCCAAGGGATCTTCTCGACTCAGGGATCGAACCCGGGTCTCCTGCATTGCAACACATTCTTTGCCGTCTGAGTCACCAGGGAAAATGAATCCCCTCCTATCATTAGCAAACACTGTGCTAGCGGCTAGATCAGTGGGAGATTCTCTGCGCCATAAATCGCCACCCCAGGGCCAGCGGCTCCGGGCCCCAGGGCTCCAGAGGCGGTCAGGAACCTTGAGGCCCGTTCAGCGTGTGCTCCATCACTTCCTAACACCGTGACCTTTTTCAGCTGCCCCAACTTTTGCGGTCTGCGTTTCCTCGTCTGCAAAAGATGGGACTCAGGTTGGGTGCCCTTCAGGCTGGCCTGAAGATGTATTTAAAACCAAGTAAGTTGGCAAGAGGGCTCATCTGCAGGGACAATGCTGAGTCCTGCCAACATCTTCCTCCCTTCCAAGCAGTAAAACCCAGTCCTCTCAATTTCCCCAGCCCCAGGCCGGGACAAAATGTCTCTTTAAACATTGGTGGCCCCATTCCTCCCCTCCTTCCTTCTCATCCCTCAGCCACATACCCCCGAGGAATTCTGGAGCAGACTTACCTCCTGAAGCCCCAGGCTCAGCCAAGCCCAGTTTCTTCATCCAGGATCAATTATTTTTTTCCTTCTTACCTTAAAGAATAATAATGAATCACCCTGTCAAACACAGAGTCCTTTCTGTTATTCTCTTTGTCTGCCTTTGGATTTCCTCTTTGGTTGTGCAATCTGGCCTTTACAATATCCTTCCCTCACTAACAAAAATGAACCACTTGGGCAGAGAGAGGTGTTTGGAGATGTTTGGTCCCCTCTGGCAGGAATTTGGTGAGTTCTTGATTCTTACTCCCTCTCCCACCACGTCCCTGTAGCTTCAAATCCTGCTGCCTTCTTCTCTTAAGAACATCTCAAGTCCGTCTCCTCCATCCAAACCCCACCCTACTGTCTGATTCGCCACCTCTCTCATCTCTCTCTGGTTCCGTGTACCCTCCACCCCAGCTTAAATCCTTCTGTGGCTTCCCATCACCCAAAGGATAAAGTCGTAGGTTTCCTTCCACACTGGTAACTCACAGCTGAATCTGACATACATGCACGTGTGCAAAGTCACTTCAGTCGTGTCCAACTCTGTGCAACAACTATGGACTGAAGCCCGCAAGCTCCTCTGTCCGTGAGGATTCTTCATGCAAGATTTCTGGAGTGGGTAGCCATGCTCTCCTCCAGGGGATCTTCATGACTCAGGGATTGAACCTACATCTCCTGCACTGGCAGATGGGTTCTTTAACACTAACATCAACTGGGAAGCCCAATCCGACATAGTTTGTCCAGGAGAGTCATTTCTAATACTGAATTTGGATGCCTTTAGTATAGATTTTGGAGAAGGAAATGGCAACCCCCTCTAGTATTCTTGCCTGGAGAATCCCAGGGACAGAGGAGCCTGGTGGGCTGCCATCTATGTGGTCGCACAGAGTCAGACATGGCTGAAGCGACTTAGCAGCAGCAGCAGCAGTACAGACTTGGGGCTTCCCTGATAGCTCAGCTAGTAAAAAATCCACCTGCAACACAGGAGACCCTGATTCAATTCCTGGGTCGGGAAGATCTGCTGGAGAAAGGACAGGCTACCCACTCCAGTATTCTTGGGCTTCTCTTGTGGCTCAGATGGTAAAGAATCCACCTGCAATGTGGCAGACCTGGGTTCGATCCCTGATTTGGGAAGATCCCCTGGAGAAGGGAAAGGCTACCCACTCCAGTATTCTGGCCTGGAGAATTCCATGGACTGTATAGTACAGACTTGTGATTAGCTGGCACCCAAAGCATCAGTCCTCTTGCCTGGAAAATCCCATGGATGGAGAAGCCTGGTGGGCTGCAGTCCATGGGGTCTCGAAGAGTCAGATACGACTGAGCAACTTTACTTTCACTTTTCCCTTTCATGCATTGGAGAAGGAAATGGCAGCCAACTCCAGTGTTCTTGCCTGGAGAATCCCAGGGACGGTGGAGCCTGGTGGGCTGCCGTCTATGGGGTTGCACAGAGTCGGACACGACTGAAGTGACTTAGCAGCAGCAGCAGCAGCAGCAGCAGCAGCAGCAGCAGCAAAGCATCAGAATGTGTGAACTCCCACAAGGTCCTTACTCTGCTTGCCTCCTCAAATGCTACGTCGCTTTTTTCCAGTCAGCATCTGAGCCCCCACCTTTAAAAATCAATTAATCGCTTGTGTTTTTGTCGTGCCGGCTCTTCACTGCTGTGCTTGGGCTTTCTCCAGTTGGCTGCTGAGGCTTCGCTTGTTGCCGAGCACAGACTCTATGGCGCAGGCTCAATAGCTGTGGCAAAGGGCCTTGGTTGCTCTGCAGCACGTGGAAGCTTCCTGGACTAGGAATTGAACTTGTGTCCCCTGCATTGGCAGGCAGATTTTCATCCACTGGACCACTCTAGAAGTCCTGAGCCCCTTTTTATTAGGGAAGAGCTTTGTGTTAGTCTTATATGGCAGAGCCCAGATGCCACCTCTCCCTGCTCAGGCAGAGTGGGGATACAGGGCCTCAGCTTGACCATTCTCATTTCCCCTGGGCTTTGGGCCTTGAGGAGTGGGCCAGGTAAGAGCTACTCCGGTGGAGTACTACGGTCCTCACTACCGGGCCCAGGGGCTGACCTGGACCGTCATTCCTGCACTTGGTCCTCCTTGGCATCTATCTTCTTTGGGCACCTGGTTCCCCAGTCCTATGTTTGACCCATGAGCCACTCAAGACCCTTCCCCTTTGTCCTTTTTCAACTATCGTTACCCAGGATGAGTTTCTGTGGCAGCAGTGCAGCCAAAAATAAATAAACAAATTTTAAAAATCGAGACATTAAAAAAAAACAACTGATCTTGATCAATGACCATGAGCCACTCTGGAAATGAGGCGCGCATAACCCCCGTGTACGGAGCAGAGAAATGGCTCACCCAGTTCACCCAGGGGTAAGTGGTTGGCAGGGTTGGGGTTTGTTCGCCTCCTCACTCAGGGACACTGTTTCCCTCTTTGTCTGACGCATGCTACACCCAGAGACTCAGGGGGAAAGGGTCAGAGGCTTTGGTGACTGAGATGGAGCTGGAATTTTGCATAAGAAAGATTTACTGAAACCAGAGCAGGTGTCATTGCCATCCTGCTGGAAGCCAGGCTCTTGACACCTGTATTTTGGAAAAAACAATCACAATGAGAAGCACTCCTAGGCACACTTTAATTGACAGACACATTCAGGAGGACAGTGGGCTGCTCCTGGGGTGGGAGCCAAGCCCTGTGACAACCCTTCAGAGAGCCCTGAGCTTGCTCTCTTTCATCTCTCCCTCCACAAAAATTCTTGCCCCACCATTCTCCTCTTTAGATAGAATGAGACCCACACTATCGCCCAGGCCTGTGAGGTCCCACTAGTGTCTCGTCCTTCACATCAAAGGTGCCGAGAGCTCGTTCCCTCTCCAGTGCCTTTGCACTTGACTATTCTCATTGCCCTGCTGGACTAGTCTTCTTCCAGTTCTTTGTGGGACTGGCTCCTTCACACCCACTAGTCTCTACTCAAATGCCATGTCTTCAGAGAGACTTCTCGCACCTCCTCATTTAAAATAGTGCCCCCAGTCACTGCTGAGCCCTGACTCTGCTTCAGTTTGCTTCACAGTGATGATCATTAACTGGCATTATATTAGATGTTCATGTAATTATATAACCTGCTTATGTTTAACTGGCTGTTTCTCCCATTAGGAGGTAAGTTCCATTAGTACAGGGACTTTGCTCATTGCATATTAAAAAGCAGAGACATTACTTTGCTGACAAAGGTCCACCTAGTCTAAGCTATGGTTTTTCCAGTAGTCATGTATGGATGTCAG
This sequence comes from Budorcas taxicolor, assembly GCF_023091745.1. NCBI lineage: Eukaryota > Metazoa > Chordata > Mammalia > Artiodactyla > Bovidae > Budorcas > Budorcas taxicolor. Next base: position 5,699,008 of record NC_068929.1, on the reverse strand, counting down.
AGTTGGACTATAAAGAAAGCTGAGCGTTGAAGAATTGATGCTTTTGAACTCTGGTGTTGGAGAAGACTCTTGAGTCCCTTGGACTGCAAGGAGATCCAAACAGTCAATCCTAAAGGAAATCAGTCCCAGATGTTCGTTGGAAAGACTGATGCTGAAGCTGAAACTCCAGAACTTTGGGCACCTGGTGTGAAGAACTGACTCATTGGAAAAGACCCTCATGCTGGGTAAGATTGAAAGCAGGAGGAGAAGGAAACGACAGAGGATGAGATGGTTGAATGACATCACCAACTCGATGGACATGAGCTTGAGCAGGCTCCAGGAGCTGGTGATGGACAGGGAAGCCTGGCGTGCTGCAGTCCATGGGGTCACAAAGTCAGGGACATGACTGAGTGACTGAACTGAAAAGTCTGATGTCTCCTACACTTAGATCAGCGCCTGGCACATAGTAGGCAATAGGGAAATTTTTGTTGACAGATAAATTCCCAACGTTAAAGGGAGCTCCCCCTGTTCCATTGGCTACCCTACCCTTCCGTTTTACAAGACACAAGAGGGCACCACTTACATTGTGTCCTGTGTGAGTGGCGCCCCCTGGAGCCCACACAGTCCCATGGCATTCCATGGGAAGCCTGCTTCCTGGAGTTGCCCAGCGGGACTTCCTGGGAAACACATAAGGCCTGACATCAGATGGCTCTGGTTTGGATATGGCTTCATCACTTAGTGCCTGTGTGAACATGGACGTGTATTTAATTATTCTGTGTCTCGGCTTTCTCAGCTACATATTGGGGGTGATTACAAGACCTGCTTGGTAGGGTTGCTCTGAGGATTTTGTGAGATAATATACACAACGTTCTCCAATAGAACACTGAAACCATACATCTGAGCCTGGTAGGGATGAGAGTCAGATGCTGAGGATACATACAGAAGCTCTAGGGGCTAAATTAGATAAAAGTGAGGATTAGTTCTATCACTCCGGTCAGTGGGTCACAAACTCAAAGGCATCCAGAGCTAGACAGGTCACTCACACAAGTGAAGTTTGCAAGGTGGTCTCTGGAAAGCCAGTGCTCCGTCTAAAGGGAGCACCTGCTACCCTGCTCCAGCCCTGGTTTGCTGGGGGGCAAGAATATGGCAGAGCAGGGATAGAGGGGCAGCGGGGTCAGGGGTGGTGGTGAATCTTGCCTTAGTAGGGCCAGAGCTTCTTCCTTTTCAGAGAAGCCCAAGTCTTCATATTTGCCTGAAATCTCACAGGTTTTAAATATTGGCAACTAATTAATTCAGTGTCCTGGAACCAGTCTGAACCAGCGTTCTAACCAGCTTTGTCACTTCCTGGTATACATTCCAAAAGTCTCTCTTAATTTTAATCCACTTCATTCAGGTATAATTTACCTCCAGGAGAATGTTCATATCTTAAGTGTACAGACCCATGAACTTTGACAAATAGATGCACCCATGTCTCACCACAATAATCAAGATATACAGGGTTTCCATTATCCCAGAAAGTTCCCTGGGTCCCTTCCCAACGAATCTTCACCTCTGCCCTCACCCCAGCCCTAGACAACTACAGGCCTCCCTTGTTTGATTTCTCTTCATTTCATTGTGCTTTGCAGATATGTTTACAAAATGAAGGTTGGTGGCAACCCTGAACCAATCCAGTCTATCCGTATTATTTTTCCAGCAATATTTGCTTACATCCTGTCTCTGCATGACGTTTTGCTAATCCTCCACCAGCAAAAAAAAAATTAAGACTCACTGAAGGCTCATATAAAGCAATCAATAACATATTTTCAAATTGAGGTATAAACATTGTTTCTGTAGATGTAACACTTTTGCACAGTTAATAGACTACAGTATAATGTAAACATAATTCTTATACGTGCTGGGAAACCAAAAACTTCATGTGACCAAAAATCTATTGCTGTATCTGCTTTATCCTGGTGGTCTGGAGCCAGACCCACAGTATTTCTGAAGTATGCCTGTATTGATCTGCTTTATGTCACTATAGATTGACTATTCTAGAATTGTATATAACTGTGTATGTAAGTATTTATTAATGCTCTGTGTCTGGTACCTTCCACTTAGCACAGTGTTTTAAAATCCTTTTAAACTCTGTGAGACCTGTTTCATGGCCCAGCATATGGTGAACATACCGTCTGCCCTGGAAAACAATGTGTGCACTACGCTATCGAATGCAGTGCTCCAGAAATATCCACTTGGCCAAGGTGGTTGCTAGTGTTGTTCAGATGCTTTATGTCTTTACTGATTGTTTTGACTATTTATTCTATCAGTTGTTGACAGAGAACTGTTAAATCCTCCAACCAAGACTGTGAAATTGTTCACTTTTCCCTTGCATTCTGTCACTTTTGCTTCACATAGAGTTTTTCCATTTGTAATATTTGTCTATCTGATGAGCTGACCACTTTATCACTTTGAAAGTGCCCATTTTAAAATCTTATTTGCAAAACAGATATAGAGACACAGACATAGAGAACACATAGAAACCAAGATAGGAAAAGCGGGAGGGATGAATTGGGAAATTGGGATTGACATTCATGCACTGCTTTTTTTTTTTTTTCCCCAAACAGGCTTATATATTTTAAAGAAATTAGAAAGCAAAAATAGACTTTAATAATATTTACCCAGAATTTTATCATTTCTGATGTTCCTCATTCCTTTTGGAAGATTTGGGTTTCCAATACTATCATCTCCCTTCAGTGTGAACAATTTCCTTGAGTTTAGGTCTGCAGGTTATAAATTCTCTTCATTTCAGTCCAGTTTAGTTCAGTCACTCATTCATGTCTGACTCTTTGCGATCCCACAGACTGCAGCACGCCAGGGCTCCCTGTCCATCACCAACTCCCGGAGTTCACTCAGACTCATGTCCATTGAGTTGGTGATGTCATTCAACCATCTCATCCTCTGTCGTCCCCTACTCCTTCAGCCCTCAATATTTCCCAGCATCAGGGTCTCTTCAAATGAGTCAGTTCTTCACATCAGGTGGCCAAAGTATTAGAGCTTCAGCTTCAGCATCAATCTTTCCAATGAATATTCAGGACTGATCTCCTTTAGGATGGACTGGTTGGATCTCCTTGCTGTCCAAGGGAATCTCAAGAGTCTTCTCCAACACCACAGTTCAAAAGCATCAATTCTTCAGTGCTCAGCTTTCTTCACAGTCCAACTCTCACATCCATACATGACCACTGGAAAAATCAAAGTTTTGACTAGGTGGATTTTTGCTGGCAAAGTAATGTCTCTGCTTTTTAATATGCTGTCTAGGTTGGTCATAGCTTTTCTTCCAAGGAGCAGGCATCTTAATTTCATGGCTGCAGTCACCATCTGCAGTGATTTTGGAGCCCCCCCCCCCAAATACCATCTCTCACTGTTTCCATTGCTTCCCCATCTATTTTCCATGAAGTGATGGAACCAGATGCCATGATCTTCGTTTTCTGAATGTTGAGTTTTAAGCCAACTTTTTCAGTCTCCTCTTTACTTTCCTCAAGAGGCTCTTTAGCTCCTCTTCACTTTCTGCCATAAGGGTGGTGTCATCTGCATATCTGAGGTGATTGATATTTCTCCTGGCAATCTTGATTCCAGCTTGTGTTTCTTCCAGCCCAGCATTTCTCGTGATGTACTCTGCATATAAGTTAGATCAGCAGGGTGACAATATACAGCCTTGATGTACTCCTTTTCCTATTTGGAACCAGTCTGTTGTTTCATGTCCAATTCTAACTGTTGCTTCCTGACCTGCATACAGGTTTCTTAGGAGGCAGGTCAGGTGGTCTGGTATTCCCATCTCTTGAAGAACTTTCCACAGTTTGTGGTGATCCACACAGTCAAAGGCTTTGGCATAGTCAATAAAGCAGAAATAGATGTTTTTCTGGAACTTTCTTGCTTTTTGTATGATCCAATGGATGTTGGCAATTTGATCTCTGGTTCCTCTACCTTTTCTAAATCCAGCTTGAACATCTGGAAGTTCATGGTTCACGTACTGTTGAAACCTCACTTGGAGAATTTTGAGCATTACTTTGCTAGTGTGTGAGATTAATGCAATTGTGTGGTAGTTTGAGCATTCTTTGGCATTGCCTTTCTTTGGGATTGGAATGAAAACTGACCTTTTCCAGTCCTGTGGCCTCTGCTGAGTTTTCCAACTTTGCTGGCATATCGAGTGCACCACTTTCACAGCATCATCTTTCAGGATTTGAAAGAGCTCAACTAGAATTCTATCACTTCCACTAGCTTTGTTCGTAGTGATGCTTCCTAACGCCCACTTGACTTAGCATTCCAGGATGTCTGGCTTTAGGTGAGTGATCACACCACTGTGATTATCTGGGTCGTGAAGGTCTGTTTTGTATAGTTCTTCTGTGTATTCTTGCCACCTCTTCTTAATATCTTCTGCTTTTGTTAGGTCCATATAATTTCTGTCCTTTATTGAGCCCATCTTTGCATGAAATGTTCCCATGGTATCTCTAATTTTCTTGGAGAGATCTCTAGTCTTTCCCATTCTGTTGTTTTTCTCTATTTCTTTGCATTGATCACTGAGGAAGGCTTTCTTATCTCTCCTTGCTATTCTTTGGAACTCTGCGTTCAAATGGGTGTATCTTTCCTTTTCTCCTTTGCCTTTCACTTCTCTTCTTTTCACAGCTATCTGTAAGGCTTCCTCAGACTACCATTTTGCCTTTTCACGTTTCTTTTTCTTGGGGATGGTCTTGATCCCTGTCTCCTGTACAATATCATGAACCTCCGTCCATAGTTCTTCAGGTACTCTGTCTATCAGATCTAATCCCTTAAATTTATTTTACATTTCTCTTAGTTTCCTTTTTTTTGGACATTGAGATTGACATATATATGCTACTATGTATAAAATAGATAGCTAATGAGAACCTACTGTGTAGCTCAGGAAAATTAGTGCTCTGTGATGACGGGAAGAAAATACAAAACAGATGCGAGATACATATATATATGTATATATGTGTGTGTGTGTGCGTGTGTGTGTAGCTGATTCCCTTTTTGTACAGCAGAAATTAACACAACATTGTAAAGCAAATATACTCCAATAAAAATAAATTTAAAAGAAGTCCCATTTTTCTCTGATAATATTCCTGGTCTTCTGGTCTATTTTATCTAATAGCACCATCTGCTTCTTGTGTTTACTCTTTTCATCCATTGATGTTTAACCCTCCTGGGTCCTCTCTGCTTAAAGCCTGTCTCCTATAGACAGCTTACAGCTGAGTTCTCTTTTATTAACCCCACAAATCTCTGCGATTTCATTGCAATGTTCAGTTCATTAACAGTTAATATAGTTACTGATGTGACTGGATTCAGATCTATTATTTTATCTTTCCTCTTCTGTTTGCTTAAGTTTTTCAGGTGTTTTGCAGTTTCTGTATTTTAAAGAATTATTTGAATATTTTTAAAACCTCCATTTCAGTTTATCTATTGGCATTTTATTTCCACTTCTTTGCATTATTTTGCATTATTTGCTCTAGAGATTATAATGACTTCCTTAACTTTCCTTAACAGTCTATTTAGAATTAAGGTTGTACCACTTTTACAAAATATGCCAGAAAAAACCCTTGCACTTATATAGATCCATTTACCACAAAACCCTATTCCTTACAGTAATGTTCCCATTTGAAAATCTATATACACCTACATACATTTTAGACTCTACAACACAATGTTACAGTTGTTTTTTTTTCTTCAAACTGTCTTGGGTGTTTTCAAAAACATTAGGAAGAGAAAAAAGACTTTAATAATATTTACCCAGAATTTTTATCATCTCTGATGTTCCTCATTCCTTTTGAAAGATCTGAGTTTCCAGTGCTATCGTTTCCCTTCAGTCTGAACAGTTTCCTCGAGTTCAGGTCTGCAGGTGACAAATCCCCTTGGTCTCCTTTTGTTTGAAAATCTTAGTGTTAGTCCGTTTCAACCACCCTTCAGCTCTTGTCTCACCTCCTCCATGGAGCCTTCCTGGGGTCTCTAGCACACAGGAAGCCCGGTTCTCAGATCTTCTGTGGGTGTTGGAGGACGTGTCTTTAACATAGAGCCAGATTGTAGAGGCTGAGAAGCCCACAGTCCACCCGCAAGATTGAACGCTTGTGGATGACCAGTCCTCTTCCCCCTCCGCCCCTCCTTCGCTTACCCTCTCTTTCTTCTTTCCCTCCCTCTCTCCAGATCCCATTTCTTCTCAGAGGAAGAAAACCAAAAGAGGGCGAGAAGCAGAATGCAGCTGCTGACTGGGGAGACCCCTGTTTGACCGGGTCCCACCCCAGGAGTGCACACTGCCCTCCGTGAGCTGCTGGTGCTGCTACCAGGAGTATCGCAGTCACAGACAGGAGTTGCCAGTGCCCTGCAGACACTCCTTTTACCGCCGTGCCCATTACATTCTGGGCTGAGGAGGATGGGGGCCGAGGACTGTGGCCCTGAGTCCTCAACATCCGCCTCCCTCCCAGGGGCAAGGCTGGGCTCTGTTTGGGCCCCTTCCCAGGCGGGGCCTTGCCCAGAGTGCAGGCCTTGCAGACCCATCATAGGGGAGGAGAGAGGCTGGAAGAGCAGGCCCGGAGCGTATTCGTGGAGACCTCAGACTTTGGGCATATTTGGTGGCAGTGGGATCTAGTGCGACGAAGCATCCTAGTCTGGACCTCAGGGACCTGTGTTCCAACTCCGCCCCTGACTCCATCTCCCTGGAGACATTCGTGGAGCCCCCGCCTCTCCCAGTCTCTGGCGCCATTATCTTGGGCAAGGGGTCAGCTTGTTCCAAGTGTTTACGTTTTATGGTCTGAACCGGTACCCCTTCCCTCTACCTCCTCAGCCAGGACTGTCTCTGCCTCTCCCGCCAGGAGAATTCTGGCTCTCTGTGGAAAAGGATTCCCCAGGAAAAACTTGACAGCTTTTCAAGGAGGCCAGCTTTTCCCTTACTTCACTTTTCCTGGTTTGCTCACTCATGGTAAGCCCAGGGCTCCCCAGCACCAGGTGCAGTGGAGAAGTTTCAGCCACGGCATCGGTGGTCTGTGCTGAATCCTGACTGCGGGTCCTTGATCAATTACAGAATCTCTCTAAGGCTCAGTTTTCTCATCTATACAATGGGATAACAGTATTGATGGTAGTGGGCTATTTGGAGGATTCAATGCTATAAGGCAGTTCAAGTCCTAACACAGTGCCTGTCACACAGTAAACCTACAATGGATACTTTTATTATTATCATCATCAACAGCATTATTTACCATCTCCTCTAACTCTAGGCCTCCCTGGTGGCTCAGACAGTAAAAGAATCTGCCTGCAGTGCAGGAGATCCAGGTTGGATACCTGGATTGGGAAGATCCCCTGGAGAAGGGAATGGCAACCCACTCCAGTATTCTTGCCTAGAGAATTTCATGGACAGAGGAGCATGGCAGCTACAGTCCACGGGGTCACAAAGAGTCGGACATGACAGAGCAACAAACACATTCTCTTACTCCAGGGAAAGACAGCCTCCCAGAGCCTGAGAGAGCCGCTTGGCATGGCATGATGCAAGCACGTCTGCGGAGGTCTCTCCAACTAGAAGACCTCCAGCTTCTGTGCGCAAGTCCTCTAGCAGTCACTGTGCCAGGCACCCAAGTGACTCGCCAGAGTCTGCACACGTGCACTGTTGTGAGTTCCAAAGCTCCCTCTGCATAGCACTTGACCCGGTGCCTGCCTACAGCCCTCAGTGAACTGTAGCCAGCAGGACTGTTGGCACTGCCACTAGGGAGCCACCTCCGAGGCTGCGCTACAGCGTGATGAGGTGCGGGGTCAGCAGACATGGGCAGGAACTGGCTGAGGACTTGAGGAAATTTGCTCGACCACTCTGACCCTCCACTTTCTGGTCTGTGTAGTGATGGGGTTAGCTCCACTCCCTGCACAGGGCTGTTGGGGGTGGGGTTATGTGATCACAATGCAGGGGTGATGACTGCATGGACGGCAATCCCAGGCCAGATTTTGTGTCCCACAAGCTCCCCTCTTTTTTTGAGGAGCTTTGTCTTGTCCCTGTGTCAGCGTGGAGGAGGGGAAGAGACTGATACCTGTGCTTTCTCCACCTCCTATCCCCAAAGCCTTTAGCTCCAGGCTGCACTTGGCTCCATATTGAGTCAACTCAATAGACAGGAAAACTCACAAGGAAGGGACACATGTAGTTTTTTTTTTAATTAAAAAGGACATAAGAAAACAAAATCACTTTCCAGGATGTGCTGTACAGAAAGCACGTACAAAAACAGGAAAAAGATCCCACGAGCTGCCCGTGTGGACCCCTCTGTGGCGGTCTGAAGCCCCTCCTGGGCTATGAAAAAGGAATCAGTGATTCTCCCTTGTTTTCCTTGGAAGACTCAGCCACCTCCAGCTCACTGGTCCATGGCGTGCACACAGGAAGTTGGGCTTTACAAGATTTTGCCAGTGGGTGGAGCAGGGGAGGGAGTTTGGGTCCACACTCCTCCCCTCCCTGCCCGGCTCCCGGTCTACGGGGCTGGGGAGGCAAGCTCCCTCCGTCGGGGGAGGTTAGGCACGCTGTCCAGCAGGGGCAGGGATCTGGGCTCCCCCCTTGAGTAGTAGCACAAGGGGTGTTGGCAGGTAAGTTGTGGGCCACAGAGTAAAGGCCTGGACCAAGACGAGATGTACCCAGGGCTGGTACTAAATGTGACGGCTGGCTGGAAGGCAGTGGAGAGATTTTGATGTGTTTGCCATCGTCAACTCGTCACACTGACTTTCCTTGTCTGCTCAACCAATCCCTCCATTCCTGCCTCTGTTGGCCCAAACTTTGAGGGGAGTCACCAGAACCTGCACTTGACTCCCTGCTCCACCACTTCCTTGTATGACTCTGGGAAAGTGACTTAACTTCCTCGAGCCTCAGTTTTCTCATCTGTTAAATGGGTAGATTCATATGACTCTCACAAGGTGGCTGGAAGTAGAAAGAGAAATCATACCTTCAAAGAGCCTCATACAGCACCTAGCACAGAAGTGCTCAATAAATGGCCAGGGTGGTTACTGTCATGCAGGTACCAACATGTCCACTGCAAAGTTTGTTGGGTTGTGTGGGTGGCTATGTGATACACACAAGGTTTATACAACGTTCCAGAAAAAAGATGAGCTCCTCTGAGCCTCCTGTGTGTGCTTGGGCGATTCAGAGGTCTGCAGCAGCGGCATGGAGGGCCCCGGCATGTCCGTCGGGCCTGGCTCAGGAGCTGCTCCGTTTCTAGACCTCAGTGCCCTCCCTGGGGTACAGGACGCTGTTAGTGCTGACGCTCCCGTAGAAGGGGGGGCTGAACTGATTGAGGACAGAGCCCCCATAGCCCAGAGCGTTGCTGGGCATGGGGCTGGCCCATTCGCCCCCACCCGCAGGGCCGCTGATGTTGGTGAGGGGGGTGTAGGAGCTGAAACTCAGTGAGTTCTGCCCCGCCTTGTCAGCGGGCTCCAGGCTCAGTCCCGGCGTGGTTGCCGCGGGGCGGCTCACGGGGCTCGGCCCGCTCACATAGGCTGACATGGTCGAGAGGAAGCTGCTGAGGCATGGGGTGCCTGGCGGGGGTGGCGTTGACCGCTTCTCCGGGGAGCCGGCGGGGCCCGGTGCAGCCCCGTCCAAGATGTCCTGGGCCTCTGCGGTCTCGGGGCTGCCTCCCAGGAGACCAGCCTCCGTTTTCTCTGAGGCCATGGAGCCCGTGCTGGAGGAGACATCTGATTTTCTCTTCCTCTTCCTGCGGAAATTTCCATTGTCGAACATCTTCTCGCAGTTGGGGTCCAGGGTCCAGTAATTCCCTTTGCCTGGCACGAGAGTGGGAGAGGGTAAGCACAGAGACAGAGCCAGTACTTTGCTTCTACTCCGCCTTGTTTGTCATAAGCTAAAACCAAAGGTAACAGATGCAGAAAGGCCGAGAAAAGAGGAATGCCACAAACTCACCATGCATCACACCACACGGATCTTTGCTCAAGCATCCACCTCACACCTTGGCACGCCTAGAGTGCAGAGTGAGGCCTGAGCTATGAAGGAGTTTACTGTGTGGCCTCTTCAAGAGGTTCGAGTACTGGGGCCAAGGCAAGGGTGGGGCTTCTTCCATTGCTGATGGGAAAGAGAACTCAGGGAGAAACAGAGGGCTCTCTGAAGGTCCTGAGCATGAACTCTGAGGGTGAACTGGAGTCCCAGCTTCAGACTGGGGACCTGGGGCGGGCCTGGGTTTCCTAGTTTGAGAAGTGGGCCCCCTGGACCTGCCCCTTCTTCCTCAGGCTGGCTGTGAGAGAGGGCTGATGCTAGACGTGCGAAAGGGGCTTTGTGCCCGGGAGGGACAATCTGAGCCCTGTCTGCCGCATCTCTCAGCCGAAGGGAGAACGCTCGCGTTCCCCTGTAGGACCAACAGTCCTGCTCTCACGACCCTCAGGGTGGGTGGGCGTGGGATTCTTCTGAGAGGTGTGCTGGCTTCCTGTGGCGTGACAGGAGTGCAGTTTAATTCTGGGAAGTGGATACACGATATTCAATATATGACTCTCTGTGCATGCCTATGGGCTTCCCTGCTGGCTCAGACAGTGAAGAATCCTTCTGTGATGCCAGAGACCTGCATTTGATCCCTGGGTTGGGAAGATGCCCTGGAAAAGAAAGATCACCGGGAGAAGGCGACCCACTCCAGCATTCTTGGCAGGAAAATGCCGTGGACAGGGGAGCCTGGTGGGCTACAGTCCCCGGGGTCGTAAAATGCCTGGCACCACTGAGTGACTAAGCACGCACACGCCTCTACGTTCTAGAAACTGCTCGTTATAAAGGAACAGCTCACGCCCTGGTGCGAGAGGGACCTCCGTTCAGAGGCTTGCTCCCTCACGGTCACATCTCTCTGTGTCGCCCTAGGCAGGGTGCCTCTGGCTGTTGTGTTCCTCGGCTGATGAAATGAGGGTAATAAGAGCCACCCTGCAGGGCTTGAGTAAAGGAGGCGGCGGCGCAGCGCCCCCGAGCCGCTGTCCCACGGCCGTCTGGTCCCTCCTCGCGGGCCTGGAGCGCACGTGGCTTCGTGCAGTTCCAGCAGTCACCGCCCCCGCAGGAGCCTCCGCGCTGATGCTGGGGTGTGACTCCACGGTCAGTCACTGAGGTCCTCGCAGCTTCTGTCAGCACCAAACACCTCGAGGGCATCATCTCACGAGCCCACTGCCCACAAGCCTGGCAGAGCGACTACTACCCTGGTCCTGGCTTTCAGACGGGAAACCCGAGGCTCAGAGGTCGCTCAGAGGTCAGCGGCACATCTGCCTGCGGACCACCTCTACAGCGGACGCCTGCTGCCCACCGCCCCTCCGGGCTTCCTAGAATGGGTGCCGGGAGGACTGAGCCTTGCTCGGGGATGACCCCGCGCCCACGGCCCCTTACCCGGGTCGTCCTCGTCGCGGGGCACCTTCTTGAAGCAGTCGTTGAGAGACAGGTTGTGGCGGATGGAGTTCTGCCAGCCGGCCTTGCTCTTGTTGTAGAAGGGGAAGTTGTCGGCCACGTACTGGTAGATCTGGCTGAGGGTGAGGCGCTTGTCGGGCGCCCCGTGGATGGCCATGGCGATGAGCGCCGAGTAGGAGTAGGGCGGCCGCACCAGCTTCATCAGCTCCTCCTGCGAGGGGAGCGGCAGCCAGCCCAGGTCGCCGGCGCCCAGCGCGGGCACGCCGGCGGGCAGCAGCTGCCTCTGCACGCCGCCGTAGGCCTGGGGCAGGAAGGGGCTGCCGCCGGGCAGGTAGGGTGGCGGGGTCACGGCCGGCCCGTTGAGCCACAGGTAGGGGTTGGGGGCGGCCCCGTACTCCCCGCCACCCTCGAAGGAGGGGGGCCGCTGCGGGCTGGGCGCGCCCTGGGGGTGGAGGAAGTTCTCGTAGTAAAGGTTCATCTCGGGGGGCTCCTGGCCGAGGCTGGGGCACTGGGGGCTGCAGCGGGGCGGGGAGGGCGCCGGGAGGTCGAAGGAGCTCATGCTGGGCCGGGCTGGCCGCCGCCGCCTGGCCGCCTGCCGCGAGCTGGCCCTGCCAGGTGAGCTTATACCGGCGGCCCCACCCCGGGGCGGCGCCGCCGGCCCGCCCCCCCCCCTCCGCCGGGTGGCCCGAGGGCGCTTCCCGCGGCCAGGCCGGCCGCTGGCAGCGGGGGCGCGGCGCCTCTGCCTGCCCCCCTCTCTCCTTCCCTCTGCCGGCGCCCCCTCTGTCTCCTCTTCCCCTGCCCTGCTCCTCCTCGTGTCTGTCTCTCTGCTGCCCTTTCCCCTTCCTCTGCTGCCGGACTGCCTGCCCTCGCGCTTTCCTGGGCTCTCCTGCCGCCCTCTCCGCAAATCACTCTTGTTCCTTCCCTTCTCTCCGGCATCGAGCTGTCGGCGCTTCCCTCCCTGGCAGTCCCTCTCTGCCTCTCTGAGCTTGTTTCCAGGTCTTCCTACCTCCGCCTCCTCCGGGTCAAGTCCTCAGCATCTCTGCTTCTCCCCCGCGTCCTTTTGCTGTCCGTGTCTGTCTGTCTGTCTGTGTCTCTGTCTCTTCCCCTTCCCCTCCGTCTCCCTCTTCACATCTTGACCCCACACCCAGACTGGAGGAGACACTTCATCGGAAGCCGCAGTCTGAGGTCTTTTGAAGTGAAGACATGTTTTCTGGAGTTTCCAGGAGAGAAGCTGGCCCTGGAGAATCAGAAGAGCCTCTGGCCAGGTTCAAAAAGGGCAGTCAATTATGGGTGACCTCCTTGCACGCGCGCACGCACACACACACAGACACACACCCCTGGGGATTCTCCCAGAGCAGCAGCAAGGCTCATAAAAAGAACAACAAAAGGAAGAGGATATGAATGGGACTGCAGGAGAAAGTGAGAGAGAACTTGTGTTCTCCTGGTTTCTTTCTGGCTGCAGGGACAAGGCAGGCTCTGGTTCCTTATCTGATCCAAGTCCTTTCATGTTTCGGCTTGCAGAGTCCCCCGGGACCCAGGGGCTGAGGCCAGGAGAGCCCTCTTTGGGCCGTTCTTCCCCAGCCTGCTCCGCCTCAGGCTCCAGAAGCAGGGGCCCCGTCCACACTGGTTCCTCTGTGCCTCGCGGTCAGTCTGTCCACCTCCCTGCGCCTCGTTCTCCATCCGGTGCTTGAAGGCGACTTGTCTCAGCTGCCCCTTCACCCCGGGGCAGGCCCTCAGCTCAGGGAGTGAGTGGGTCCGCCTTCTCAGAGCACAAGGAGCTGCCCCTGAGCAGGCTCTAGCAGCACCTGGAGGCTTCTCTCTGGGGTCAGAAATGGGAGAAAAGCTCATGTCAATCTCTCTGGTGGCCGCCTCCCTCCAGCCCTCCTGCCTCTACTTCCTTCTCGAGACTCTTTCAGCTTCCTGTCTCTTCCTCCAGACCCCACGTGTCTCCAAGGCCAAAGAGAAAGCTGCTTTGCTTGCTTTCTTTCTTTTCTGGCGGTGTGCGTCTTCGCTGCTGCCCTGGGCTCCCTCCAGCTGTGGTGAGGGGCTGCTCTGGTTGCGGAGCTCAGTGGCTCAGGGCCCCGCAGCACGCGGAATCTCTCTGGGCTAGGGACCGAACCCGAGTCCCTCGCCTTAGTCAGTGGTTTCTTAAGTCCTGGATCCCCAGGGAAGTCCATAGAAGGCTGCTTTCTGTCCCAGCCGGAGGATCCTCCCTACCTGTGTCTCTGCTCTCCTCCACACTGGGTTCACTCAGAAGACCTAAGTGACATTGAATGAATCTCGTTATCGACATCTTGCTGCCCAGAGGATGATTTGGGTGCCTGAGTGGGAGAGCTCCTTCAGGGCCCGAGGAACCACTTGCCCCCACCTTGGACAGTGAGTGAGGTGTGGGTCAGAAAGGGCCTGACTGCCCAGGTGAGGCTTGGGAGCAGCGCCTTTGTCCTTTCTTTCTGAAGAGCAAAGACAAGGAGGCCGCAATTTTGTTTAGAGTTTCTCTACCAGGCTTGCTGAGGGCAGGGCCCTGAGTTTTTAAAGGACAGTCACATTGGAGCCCACTAACACAGACCCAAAGCCCGACAATGAGCCTGGCGATGTCACTTCTGATCATTCATCCTGCAGAATCAAGCAGAGCAAGAATTACCACCACAGCATTATTCATAGTTATAACAGACCGTAACTAACCTGAATGTCCAACCATAGGGGATTGGTGTTTTAAAAAACAGTATTTTCTGAATGATGAAATAATATGCAGCTATGAAAAATAGGTTTTATTTAATGATATGGAAAAATATTACATTCTAATAATGGGGAAAACAGGCTGCAAAATAGCATGATTTTTTGGCAAAAATACATATTATACATGTACACGAACTGTGTAAAGATAAACATCAATCTGTTGACTATTATTTCAAGATAGGGAATTAGAGGCTATTTTGTTGTTGCTTTCCATAGTTTCTAACTTATATGATTAGAGAAAGGCAAGCACACAGGTGATTTGCTTTGGAGGTCAAATATAAAAGGCCAGCTTAGGCACTAGAGAAGAGATGCTGCAGGCACCGGCGCTGAGCCCGGAAGGATCTGGGTTCAAATCCAGCCTTGCCACTGAATAGCTGTGCAGCCTTGACACATGATTTAACTTTCCTCGGCCTGTTTTTTCAGGTAAAAATGGGAGTAATGCCACGAGTTTATGTGGCTGCTGTGAGCATTCTATGACGTGATCAATGTAAGTCATTTCACATGGTGGAAAGAGATGCCCTCAAATTTTACTTATTATATAAAAAGTCAATATACACTCGATACGTACAGTTCATCACCGAGTTTGGTACCTTTCAAGTTGTTTTCTCAGCAGTGAGTGGGCTGGGGGATGGTATGGCCGGTGGGGATTTAGGGTGAAGCAATGAAGGGTGGGATACTTGGTGGAGATACCAACTCTATGGCCAGATCCTGCTGCCGGCAGCTGATGGTCAGAGGGACCCCGAGGCACGTGACAAGCTCACGGTTGAGCTGGGTTTGGACCCTGTCTCCCAACACCTGAGTCCACCCTTTGCCTGTTGCTGGGTCTCCTTCCTTAGAAGTGTTTTTGAGGGATACTCACTTGAGCCTCCCCTTGCACCTGTGCCTCAGTTCCTTTCCCAGGAAATCAGAGAAAGATGGGCAGGTCACAAGGCCTCCCCACACAGAGGCGCTGGCCCAGGTGTCCAGCGGCCAAGGAGCTCAGCCTCTCTGCCCTCCCGTACCTCCCCATGGGGCACCCGGGGCACTCAGCCCAGCCCCAGAGTCCTCACGCCTGCCTGCACAAACACTGCCTCAGCCCTCGATGGGAAACAGGAGCTGCCTGTAGGACCCTGGGGGCTCTGGGGGCTACATCTGGGAAGCCCCCATCAACCCATCCCAGGGCTTCTGGGGAAAGAGTCAAGCGTCTCTGTAAACAATGGTCCTTTTGAAGATGAAATTATTTTAGGCTCTGTGAGTTTTCCCAGAGGCGGAAATCCAAGCCTGAGAATATATGGCAGCCTGCTTCAGGGAAAATAGTAAAAGGTTGGACAGGCAGGGCCTGAACCATCCAGGGATGCGGAGCTGCAGTTTGCATGTTGTGACACATTTGCATATTACATATCCAGAGGGAGGCCGTGCATTCTGAACCCCAGATTGAGGTATTTGGGACAAGGCAATAGGACATGAAAAACATGGACTCCGGAGTTGGGTGGAGCTGGTTTCAAATCCCTGACTTGCTGTTTGTTAACTGGGTGATCTTGACTACGTTTCTTGATCTCCCAAGGCCTCCGTTTGCTTATCTATTACACGGAGCTGCACATAGAAGCTGCCTCATGTGGATTTTGCATGAAAAACGATGTGATGTGTGTGCGTGCGTGTGTGTGTGTGCGCGTGCGCGCATTTGTCTGCCCAGGACGCTGCGGCACTGCGCTGAGGGGGACGGTGATGCGCGCCCCTGGTACCAGAAGACAGCTCTGACAGCGAGGCTGAGCAGGGTCTACCCTCTCCAGTCAGGGTCGTCCCACCGGCTCTCCCCCTGGGCAGACCTCGACACTGAGGGCAGGGCCGTGGGAGGGGGAAGGCCTCGTCCCTTCTGGAGCACGCACCCAGCCGTCAGCCACATGCTCTGGAGGCCGGGAGCCCACTTGGGCCCAGAGCCGGCAGAAAGTGCGCACGTGGACAGGCCCCACCCACCGGAACACCACCTCTGGCCTTGACCTTCACGGGGGCGGAGGAGCGCGAGGAAACAGACCAAGGAGGGTGAATAACCCGAGGTCCAGGAGGCAGGGGGCTCTGAACCTGCAGCACAGGGCCGGGCAGGGAGCAGGAAGCTCAGGCTCCAGAGCCAGCCTTCTGGGTCTCAATCCTGACGCCACTCCTTAGGCAAGGTAATATCTCAGAGAGCAGCCGATTGTTCTGGGCCTCCGTGTCCTCTTCTGTAAAGTGGGGACAGGCAAACTCCGCCCCCGCCCCCGCCAGGGTTGTTCCTAGGACTGCGTGCCCGGCAGGTAGCACGTGCTCTTTGAATGCGAGCGCTTGGCAGGTGCTCGGGGGCCTGAGGGTGAGGGGAGAGGCCCGTGGTCCAGCAGCTGGGACTACAGGGCCCTCAGCCCGGGGACTCCCCTGTCTCCTCTGGATTCCTCTTTCACGGGCTTGGCAGCTAGGGCTCTGCTCCTTTCTGCACATAAAACACAACAGTTCCCGAGTTCCAGGGTTTCTGGGAGCCCGACAGGTGAGGATTGGTCAGGATGGGGATGGGCTTCCAACCTAAACTCCGTGCCACAATTCCCTCATCTGTAAACGGGGACAGGAGATCAGTTTTCCGCCAGGGCAATGAGCTGCTTTCTGTGGGCCTCCTGTCCCGTCCTGCCAGGGCAATGAGCTGCTTTCTCTGGGCCTCCTGTCCCGTCCCGCAGCAGTTCACCAGCGCTGTGTCTCAGTGCACTTGGGGTTTCCCATTGCTGGCTTCTCTGCCCCCGAGTAGGAGCTTCTGACTCTAAGTGGGAGTCTGGCCCCATACTGGGTGCCCTCTGCAGCTCTGGTTCTGGTGAGCGTGAGGCTGGAGGAAACATGGGCCAACACCGCCCTCTGGTGGCCATCTATTTAAAAGCAGCGAGCCAAGTGCAGAGACTGGGTGACCTGTCGGGTCAATGGCCCAGGATTTTCTGAGCCCTTTAAATAAAAGAAAGGGTTCACAGCTTTCAGCTTCAGGGAGGAAACATGCCCCCGACTCTGGAAAAAACACTTTAAATCTACTGTGAAAGGACTAGTGAGAACTGGGGAGGCAATGGGGCAAAATGCCTTAGAAGGCAGCCCAGGGAAGGGGTGAGGGGGCAGTTGGACTGATCTGGATTCAGATTTGACTCCTCCAGTTATATTTTCTGAGTGCCTTGTTGTGGTTTAATTTTTGAGTCTCTGTTTGTTTGTACAAAAAATGAGCATAACCAGGGTTACCTCCCTCAAAGGGCTGTTGCAAGAACTGAATGAGATAATATAGGAAATGCCTCTCAAGGGATGCTTGGCAATACTAGTTAATTCTTTCACTTATTAGAAGACACTAACCAACTGTCTCCACAGCAGTAGTTCTGGGACAGTGTGTGCAGGACATTGTCGGAGTCACACAGTGTGGAGGCTTACAACCTCCTGATTTTCCCATCTCTATGCAGTGTCTGCAGGTTCAGTTACTTATAATTTTTAAATCAGTGCTCACATTTCTTTTTTTTTTAAGCTAAATAAATTTAAAGAGAAGTTCCATATGATTTATGGGAATGGTTCATCAGAAATCAGTATCACATGCCATAAATAAAATAGGGAGAATTGGGATTTTTACAGCTCACATCATGCTGGGCACAGCCCGAATCCTTACCTTGTTGTCTCATCCAGTCCTCACCACAATTTTGTTTTTTTGGGGGGGTGTGCTATAATTATCCCCATTTTATAGATGAGGAAACTGAGGCAGTACCAGCCTGAGCTTGCTCACTCTTTGCTAGGATGTGAGATCAGCAGGTCTTGGAGAGGTGATGAAACACACCAGCCAAGGACTTTCTCCTTGGAGAAGGCAAAAGCGTTGACGAGAACTGAAAAGGGAGTGATTTTTCTCATCATGTGTGTTACAGGCAGAATAATGACCCTTCCCCCCAAATGATTTCCAAATCCCCAGAATCTGTGAATTCTTCCAAGATAAAAGGAACTTTACAGAAGGGATTAAGTGAGGACCAGAGAGACTGACTGTCCTGGATGATCCAGGTGGGCCCAGTGTAATCAGAAGTGTTCTTCTAAGAGGGAGACAGGGGGAGATTTAATCACAGAGGAGGAGACGTACCAGTGGAACCAGAGGTTGGAACCATCTGGCCACAAGCTGGGAAATGCAGAAAGAATGCTTGCCGCCTTTAGAAGCTGGAAGAGCAAAGGAGCAGCCAGGGGAGCCTCCACAAGGAACTGGCATCTTGTGTGTGTGTTAGTTGCTTAGTTGTACCGACCGCATGGACTGTAGCCCACCAGGCTCCTCTGTCCAGGGGATTCTCCAGGCAAGAATCCTGGGCTGGGTAGCCATGCCCTTCTCCAGGGGATCTTCCTGACCCAGGGATGGAACCTGGGTCTCTTGCCTTGCAGGCAGATTCCTTACCATCTGAGTCACCAGGGAAGCCTAACTCCCATTTTGATTTTGACCCTAACACTGGTTTAGGATTTCTGACCTCAAGAACAGTAGTAGACAAGTTTGTGTTGTTTTAAGCCACTAAGCTTGTAACCATTTGTCACACCAGCAGCAGGAAGCTAGTATAAAGGTACGGGAAGCTGTGGCCGCATGCACTGAACATGCCCTCTTGTATCACCAGTGGCCTCTGCGCTCCACCTGGAGACAGGCTTCTCAACAAGGAGTCCCCTCCCCCAGCTCTGGGGGAGGGACACCAGTTGGCGGCGGCTCTGGCCGGGCTGGCTCACTCATTCCCTGTTCACTCAGGACTCTGTGGGCTCTGCTGGCCGCTCTAGGCCTGTTTCTCCATCTAGCAGATGGGGGGCAAAGCTGTGTAGCTTTCAAGGTCCTGCTCAGCAGTTCTTGCCTATGGGTCCCACCTATGGAGCTTATTAAAATGCAGTCTTCCCAGGCCTGTGCCCCAGAGACTCTGACTTGGGAGGCCCAAGTGGCGCTGGGCATGGCCCTCTTAGGCAGCCCCAGTGCATACCCAGGTTAGGGAGCCAGTGGGCTGGGGATCAGGTCATGGCCTGCATACTATCCTTTGGAATCATGCCCGTCGACAGCCTGCTCCTCAGAGCCCAAAACTTAAGGTCTCCGCTCTGCCATTTCCAAGCTGGGTGACCCAGGGCAAGTCCTTGTGCCTCTCTGGGCCTGTTTCCTTAGCTTAAATTGAGACCAATAATAGTCTATACATCAGAGGGGGGTTGTGAGAGTCCAACAGTTACTAAGTGCAAATCGCCAAGAGCAGTGCCTGGCACATAGTAGATACTCAAACGTGTTACCTCTCAAAATATCAGCTGCCCAGCCTGGCATTCCAGACCCAGTCCGCACCGGGCTGAGCTCTCCTGTCCCACGCCCCGCGACCCCACCTCCTCTCCGCGCTCCCGCCGCGGGTTGCGGCCACGTGCCCATCACGTGACTGCCGGCAGGTGCCCGCCTTTCCTGCTCTCCACGTGGACCCCTCTGCCTCACTCTCACCCCGCCTGGAGGACGGCCGCCACTGCTGGGCCCCCGCACCTGGCACGCTTTGCTGTGGTGCCCAGTGTGCCGCCTGACTTCCCTGTGGGGCCCACAGCCTCTAGAGGGAGGGAATGGCGCTTTCTCCAGAGCTTTGGGCCAGGCACGTCATACTCTTGCCGGGGAGAACAGGCTGCGAGTGCTCATCTTTACTGGGGTTCACTGCCACAGCAGCGACTCTCCCATGTGTCCCTGTAAATCAGAAATCAGCTCTCACATTTCTTTAACTTAATGAATTTATTTGAAAGATCAAGAATCAGTCTGCCAGTGCAGGGGACGCGGGTTTGATCGCTGGTCCAGGAAGATCGCACATGCTGTGAGGCAGCTAAGCCTGCTGAGCCTGCACGCCCTGGCATGCATTTCCTAGTCCATTTCCTAGCATGCCTGAGCGTCCATCCAAAACAAGACATGCCACCACGTACAGGGTAGCTCCTTCCTGTCACAACTAGAGAAAACTACTTCCTTCCCCCCCACCCCCAATTTTATAAATAGTAAAAAATAACCAAATCCAACTATCTTAAGAATTTTCCCATTAAAGTCATGAAAAGTTAAGTCTAAGAAAAACAGTATGGTTAATTGTGCATATAAGAGTTTGGGTTAACAGCTGATTATTATAAGGGTTATTTCTTATGAACTGCTCAGTGACGAGCAGACTAATATTTTATGGAAGTCTTCATCATGGTCTCTGCTCCGTGGGTTTGGTGCGGTACCAGCTCTTGCCTCTCCTGCACTGTGTCCTGACCTCCCTGCCCCGCCTGTCACAGGGGACGAATACTTTACCACCAATGCCTCTGTCCCTCACCTGACCTCCTCTTCTTTCCTGAGTCCGCCTCTGGCAAAATCCTATGAAAAACTGGCTTTGGGGCTGGTCCTTGCCTCCCTGGAAACCCTAGTTATCACACCCTGAAATGTCTCTCTTTCTGGGTCTCAGCGCTCCAAGGGGCTTCCTCTACACAGTGTCTAAGTTTCTCCACCTGCCCCTCATAGGCCGTGAAGCCATGGAGATGCTCAGGCTGGCCCAGCTCCTCAGCTCCTCAGGGACCCTCCTCTGCTCACGTGCACTCCCCTGCCCCTCTGCAAAGTGAATCCAGCCTGCTTGCAAACCTCTGGGCACTGTCTCCTCACCTCAGGGCGCTCACGGTGCAGCCTGACCCCTCATTACCACGAGGACAGAACTCGCTGGAGGCCTTGTTGAGCAGAGAGTAGAAGCTGGACCAGGCAACAGGGCGGGGCTTGGAGAGGGGAGGCGGTGGCTGCCGGAAAGCACTGGGGTGGACACCGGCGACAGCGGGCCTAGGCGTGCAGGCATCCAAGATGGAGCACCAGGGTAAAGCTAGCTCCCGGCCCAGCTGCCGGTGTGTCTGCTCATTCACTCGTCCGTGCATCTTTGGCAGTGCTGGGGCCTAGCTGCAGCGTGCAGGATCTTCTGTCGTGGTGCACGACCTTCTCTCTAGCTGGGGCACCCAGGCTGAGTAATTGCATCATGTGGGCTTAGCTGCCCCATGGCACGTGGGATCTTAGTTCCCCGACCAGGGATTGAACCTGCATCCCCTGCATTGGAAGGCGGACTCTCAACCACTGGACCACCTGGAAGTCCCCAGATACCGGTTTGATCCCTGCTGTTCCATGTACCAAGTGTGTGGTCTTAGCTTACATCATGTCTCTGCGCCTTGGTTTCTCCATCTAGGTAATAACGTAAAGTACGAAACCGTTAACCAAAAATAAAATAATATTTAAATGAACTGAATTCTTGGAGAAGATTCCTGGGGGTGGTATGAGCGAGGTAGGCAGATTTTCACTGGGATGGACGAGAGCCAGGTTTCATAACATTACTGGAGGCCCTGGGCCTGCCTGTCTCCTAAGCATCCCCAGGTGCTCCCAGTCCAGTCCTGGGCCTGAGGCGTTCAGTTGATGGATCTATGTACTGAGGCTTGCTTGAGTCACCGAATCATTTTTATTGTCAGTAAGAAACAGAAACACTTTGGAGATGGTCAGCTAGAAAAGAAACTGGTAGTATTAAACATGTAAAGTACAAAACTTAACCAAAAATAAAATAAAAGAATATTTAAGAGCTGTTCTGTTAAGTGCTAGGACTTAGAAAATGAAACACACGCACACAAATATAGCTCCTTATATCTAATAAACTGGGCTGTAAAAATGCGTGCCCAGGATGATGGGGAGACATTCTGGGAGGAGGCATCCTTGGTGCTTCCTTGTGTGGCTAAGAATCCGAACGGGGCGTCGTCACCCAGCACCTGGGCGCATGGCCCTGGTGATGCCGCATCTGTCACCACTGACAGTGGGGCCTGGAGCAGCCCACTCTCTGAGTGCAGGCCACTGATGGACGGGCTCCCCACTCTTTGAGGTATCAATGTCCCACCGCCGGTCTCTGATTCTAGAGACCCCCATCCCTGTCTCCCCAGGCACAGCCGTGGTCAGCAGCATCTCACAGGTCAGTGGACACGGGGTCGGAGGTCGGCTTGCCTTCTTCTGTAGGTTTGCCAGCCAGCTGCATGGGAGAAGAGGATAAACAGACTCAGCCTGAGACAGGGTTCCCATGAGCCCCAAAGCAGGGCTCCCCGTCTCCCTCAGAAGGACCCCTGCCAGAGCCCATTGGGCCTGAGCGGCTGTGACCTTGGCTGACGTGACAGAAAGGCTGGGCCCTGCAGTGGTGAGAGCACATGCTTTGCTGGTTCTGGGACCACGTGAACTTGGGCGGGTTGCTTCCCCAACTTCGTGAGCCTGATGAGACCCTCAAAGGGACAGAGGAAGGTCAAATGGATCATGTTTGGAAAGGGCCTAGCCTGGGGCCTGCTCAATGCACACTCACAGGGGACGTGCAATTATTACAGCCACGGAGTCTGGCTTTAATGGATCCTGAGGATCAAACTGCCGGGGTGCCTTCCTGCATCTGGAGCAGACTGACACGCAACAATGGGAGACGGGACTTGAAAAATCAGGGTTTGGAAACTAACTTTTAAATAGTAGGATTCTGCAATGTAAGTTGAATAGGAAAGTTCTTCCAAAAGAACGAAAAAGCACTCTTAGCTGCCCAGGACAGATGGCTGCCGTCCTGAGTTCCCAGGAGCCCAGCACCGCCTCTGAACACATTCCTGCGGCCCCGCGGGGCCTACCCCGCACAGGGGCGCCCCCTGGAGCCCACAAGAAGAACTGCACTCTGGGCCTTTCTGGTCTCTGTCCCCACCGTGGGGTCCCTGCCCCTCCCTGGAGGGGCCCCCGGGTGTAGCACACGCACAGGCGCCCCACGCAGGGCCCCGTCTTCTCTGTCCGCGTAGCCCTCTTGCCTTCCTCCTCCCGCACCCCGCCTTCCTCTCACAGTCCGGGGCTCACCATTGTCTTGAAGAACTGGTTCACTTTCTTCCTCTTGAGCGTCTTCTTGTCGCCGTCTGACAGCGGGAGGAAGGTCTGGCTGAGGCGGGGGGATGCGTTGGCCTCGTCTGTCCCAGGCACGCTGACCACCGACAGCGTGAGGGCTGCAGGGGAGCCAAGAGCCGCCGTGAGGGGTGGGCGCAGGGAGCGCCACCGGGGTGGATGGCAGCCAAGGGGGGGCAGAGACAGGGTCCCAGGGGAGCCGGCCGCGGGGCAGGCGGGGGCCGCGGAGGTCGTCCGTCCACAGCGTGAGCCCTGCCTGACCCCGCAGACAAGGGCCTGCATCCTGGTTCCATCAAGGCCTCATCCAAGGGCTTCTGGGCTGGAAACAGGGGCCCAGGGCTGGGAGGAGGGGGTGGCCACCGGGGCCCTCACTGCTTCATGAGCAGGGCCTTTTGCCCACGTCAGGGAGACAATATGGGCACACGCCTGTCTTCCGACACCGAGATCGCAGAATTCCCTGGGGGGAGGGCCTCTCCGATCAAGGTGTCATCCGGTGGTTAAGGCTCCTCAGCTTGGAGTCACAGAGGCTGTTCTGATCCTGGGCTTTGGCCTTGGGAACGTGGGGGTAAGAGCACAGAGCTCAAGGGAGTTGTAGGCCTGCTGAGGGGGCGAGAGTGAAACGACTGCGGGGGGCGTGCTGCCCAGGCGCTGGGCACCGGTGGGGGCACCCTTCCTGGGCCGCCACTACGCAGGAGCTGGCATTCTCCAAGCCTCAGTGTCTTCATCCATATGGTGGGCTGGGGCTGATCACACAGTCTCTGTCACAGGTTTGAGAGGAGGCTTAAAGCAGTGCTCCCAACCTTTTTGGCACCAGACACCAGTTTCATGGGAGACACTTTTTGCATGGAGTGTTCGGGGGGGAATTGTTCAGGTAGTAACACGAGCGATGAGAGGTGGCAGATGAAGCTGTGCTCGCTTGCCTGCCGCTAACCTCCCGCTTGCAGCCTGTTTGCAACAGGCTGCAGACTGCTTGGGGCTTGGGGACCCTTAGCTGAAATGAAACAGCAAAGGAGGAGCATTCGGCACTGAGCCTGGCACAGAGCGGCTGACACTTGAGACTCGCCAGGTGCCAGATAGAGTGCTCTCGGCCGCGTCCCAGTTAGGGCCCCGGGTCCCCATCTGTGAGTCAGCAAAGGCCTTCTATATGCTGCTCATGTCCTCACCAGACAGTGCATGAGTGATGGGGACAAGCACCTGTGCAGTGAACACTCTGCAGCTGTGAGGCGTGACGGCAATTTTTGTAAGTTCTGGAAATAGTCTTCGAGGCCCCAGAAGGAAACGCTGGACTGAGAGACTAACCAGGGGCAGACTTCCGGTCCCTGGAAGGGCCTGGCTATCTGAGAACCCAGGCCCACCTGGTGTGACATCTGGAGTCTCACTGAATCCTGAGGTCCAGAGCGATGGCAGGCCTCTCCCCGCTGCCCCCAGCCCTGGGCAGAGCCTGTTGGGATGGCTTCACCCACCGGCGTACCATGAGCAGGGCCGCTTCCTCCGGAGTGCTTAGCTCTCTTTGCTCTGTAGTTGCGGCTCCCACCCATCCTCACCCCTGGCACCTCTATACCCCCGTGCTGGCGGTGGAGGCACATACCTGGGATGGTAGGCATGGACTGACTGGCAAAGCTCATCTGAGAGAGGATGGACGCCCTGGGGGCAACGGCCACATGCTCCGAAAGGTTGGTGTCACTCATGAACTCGTGCTTTCTGGAGAGCTGGATGAATACATCACACACACACGCACACACGCACACAAACACACACACACACACACACACACACACACACACACACACACACACCACAGAGGTTAAGCATGAGGCAGCTCTGGGGTCTGAAAAATCAGTGTTCAGGGACTGGCATGGCTTCTACAGACTCAGCCCGAAGTCGCTCTGTTCCACTTTGCATCACACTATGTCAATCTATGCCATACGTTGCATACTATACAGCTGCGGCGGTGTACACAGTTACGTACTGTGCATACGATACAGCTGTGGCGGTGGCATTCACCTAGACTCTTGTGTGAATGACACCCCCTGGAATCGTGAAACGCTATCTTACTTCCAGCCTTCTCCCTCTGGCAAGAATAGTCTCTGAGGCCTACTGGGAAGTTTGCGGAGGATTCTTTCGTTACTGGAAGGGATCTCAGCTGGTCCCTTGCCCTTTCGTCTGGCAGCCCTCCCTAACAGGATGCTAAATCCCTCTTCCTATTCCAGGCTCCCAGAATGCTTTCAACAAACCTCTCTTTGGGGGAAAGTTGGCGTTGAACCCAGGGCTGTCTGGCCCTGAGTCTCACATTAAATAGTTATTAGTTTATAAGACAAAAACTCTCCAAGTCAGGGCAGTGAGAATTTCAGCTCTGCATGCTCAGCTGGGCTCTGGGTCCACGGGAGGAGCTTAGGACAGACATCACTGGTTAGACTGGCCCTGTGGTTGGGTGCAGAGGGCTGAGAGATAGAAATGCCTGGGCCAGCCTGGGAGGGTGGCTCTCCCACACAGTGGTGGGCCAGGAGGCTACTCCCCAGCCTTGCAGAGTCCTGTGTGATGGTGGAAAGGACACAGTGACAGCCCGGGTCAAATTCCACTCTGTCACACCCAGGCTGCCGGGGCGCCAACCAGCACTTCACCTCCCTGCCCCTCAGGTGCCTCCTTTGTAACCCCACCCAACCGCGAGGCTTGCGCAAGCCACGTCTCAGAGCCCCCAGCACTGTGCCAGACATGCAGTGGAGATCTGCCTGTGGCATCAGAGAGGATCCTGCCCTGGCCACTCACCCGCTTCAGGTCCGACTCTGCTGGTGGCTTCTCGTCTGCGAACACCACGCTGCTCCTCTTGGCTCTCTTCTTGGACCGCCGCAGCTTGACCTCAGGCAGAGTGCTCCCTGGGGAGATGGGTTCCTCCTGCTCCACTTTTGGAGTCTTGGGAGGTGCTATTTCCAGGTCGAAGCTGAGTGGCAAGAGGGGCAGCAGTAGAGGCTGCAGTTAGAACTTTAGTGGAACTGTCTTGCAGGGACCCAGGCTGACTGACCTGTCATTACAGGGCCAAGGGGGAGATCAGCTCACCTGGCAGAGTCTAGGGAGCTGCTTAATTTGCAAACACTCAAAATACAGTGTAAAATAAAATGGAAGGCTGCTGCTGCTGCTGCTGCTAAGTCGCTTCAGTCGTGTCCGACTCTGTGCGACCCCAGAGACAGCAGCCCACCACGCTCCCCCACCCCTGGGACTCTCCAGGCAAGAACACTGGAGTGGATTGCCATTTCCTTCTCCAGTGCATGAAAGTGAAAAGTGAAAGTGAAGTCGCTCAGTCGTGTCCGACTCTTAGCGACCCCATGGACTGCAGCCTACCAGGCTCCTCCACCCATGGGATTTTCCAGGCAAGAGTACTGGAGTGGGGTGCCATTGCCAGTGAGCCATAAGACTGGTGACGGGAAGATAAAACTGTTTAAAAATATGGACCTGGATTCCAGTCTATGCCTCTTTTGAGCTGAATGACTTTGGGCAAATCACTCAACCTCTCT
Source organism: Budorcas taxicolor (assembly GCF_023091745.1). NCBI lineage: Eukaryota > Metazoa > Chordata > Mammalia > Artiodactyla > Bovidae > Budorcas > Budorcas taxicolor. The sequence continues at coordinate 5,672,538 of NC_068929.1, read as the reverse complement.
GAGGCATGACTGCCCTTTACTAAATGGGGGTGTTTGCAGCAACGTTGCAGAATAGCCAAGAGATGAGGCCCAGGAGCCCTTAGCACATCCTCCCAGGGAGTGCCATCACAGGATCTTGTCAGTGCAGTAGCTGAGGTGTGCTCTGAGTGGCTGAGCAGGGAGACACGCACAGAGGTGCAGGCAGATATAGGAGGAGGAGCGGGGTGGGGGGGGGGCAGGTACAGGAGGAGGAGCGGGGTGGGGAGGGGGGAGGCAGGTACAGGAGGAGGAGCAGCTTGGGGAGGGGGGAGGCAGGTACAGGAGGAGGAGCGGGGGGGGGGAGGTGGGTACAGGAGGAGGAGCAGCTTGGGGAGGGGGGAGGCAGGTACAGGAGGAGGAGCGGGGGTGGGGGGGAGGCGGGTACAGGAGGAGGAGGGGGGTGGGGGGTGGGGAGGAAGGTACAGGAGGAGGAGGGGGGTGGGGGGGCAGGCAGGTACAGGAGGAAGAGGGGGTGGGGGGAGGCAAGTACAGGAGGAGGAGTGGGGGGTGGGGGGGAGGAGGCGGGTACAGGAGGAGGAGGGGGGTGGGGGGTGGGGAGGAAGGTACAGGAGGAGGAGGGGGGTGGGGGGGCAGGCAGGTACAGGAGGAAGAGGGGGTGGGGGGAGGCAGGTACAGGAGGAGGAGCTGGGGCGGGGGGAGTTGGGAGGGACAAAGCCCCTGCAGAGGGAAGCAGATGCGGAGCGCAGGCTGGCTGATGGAGACTGTCACGCGCTGTGGCAAGTTCTGCGGGGCCCTCAGGAAAAGCCACATTCCTCTCTGGGTCTCAGCTGACCCCGGAGCAAAGGCACTGAGCCCTACAGCGTGGCTGCGAGAGTTCTGTAGAGGCCCCAGGTGAGGAAAGGCTTTCCAGAGAAGGGCAGGAAGGTAGAGAAGAAAGCCCTGGGGCAGAAAAGGCAGAGAGGCTGTGCTGGGGGCGGGGCTGGGGCAGGGGTGCAGGGGGCTGCCTGGGGCAGGGGGACAGGGGTGCAGGGGGCGGGGCTGGGGCAGGGGTGCAGGGGGCTGCCTGGGGCAGGGGGGAAGGGGTGCAGGGAGCGGGGCTGGGGCAGGGGTGCAGGGGCCCGCCTGGGGCAGGGGTGCAGGGGCCCGCCTGGGGCAGGGGTGCAGGGGGCCGCCTGGGGCAGGGGCGCAGGGGGCAGGGCTGGGGCAGGGGCGCAGGGGGCTGCCTGGAGCAGGGGCACAGGGGGCTGCCTGGGGCAGGGTTGCAGGGGGCCGCCTGGGGCAGGGTGCAGGCAGCCGCCTGGGGCAGGGGTGCAGGGGCCCGCCTGGGGCAGGGCGCAGGGCCTGGGGCAGGCACTGACCTCTCGGAGGCGGCCTTGCTGGGTGTGCTGCAGTCGGAGCTCAGGGAAGCCATGGAGATGATGGACATCTGCCTGTAGGAGCGCAGCATGGACCGTGGCCGACCCACGCGCCTGTCCTCGAAGTCGGGCTGTGGGGGCAGGGGCAGGGAGCAGGGGTTAGCAGGCAGGCCTGATGTCGGGGCGGGGCCCTGGGGCACCGGGCCCTCCACAGTCCTGCTGCCTTTCTCCTCCACCTGGGCGTGTGGAGCCGTGAGGCAGAGCTGCCCATGAGGACAGAAACTTTCTGGCTGGTTGAGCCTTTGGGTGGTTGTTCAATAAAGAGTTTGTTAGGCCTTTACTCCTGGTTCTTGAGAGGTGATGTCTAAATCGTTACAATTTCCCCTCTGACACGAATGTCTTTGTTTTCCACCCCTTTTCCACTGATGGGGAGACCCAGGATGGGGGCTGGCCAGATAGACCAACCTTGTGATTACAGGGCTGGTTCTCCAAGCCAGATAATGTCAGCTCAGCATCCAGGGAGAGAAGGGGAACTGGAGATGGATTTCAGTTACATGGCCCAGGATTCATTCAATCATGCCTATGTATTGAAGCCCCAATAAAAACTCCAGACACTTAGGCTAAGGTGAGCTTTCCTGGCTAGTAATCATACATGGATGTCCCAGTAGGATAAATATTGACTGTGCCAAAGCCCTTGACTGTGTGGATCACCACAAACTGTGGAAAATTCTGAAAGAGATGGGACTATCAGACCACCTGACCTGCCTCCTGAGAAACCTGTATGCAGGCCAGGAAGCAACAGTTAGAACTGGACATGGAACAGACTGGTTCCAAATCGGGAAAGGAGTTCATCAAGGCTGTATATTGTCACCTTGCTTATTTAACTTATATGCAGAGTACATCATGAGAAATGCCGGGCTGGATGAAGCATAAGCTGGAATCAAGATTGCCGGGAGAAATATCAATAACCTCAGATATGCAGAGGACACCACCCTTATGGCAGAAAGAGAGGAAGAACTAAAGAGCCTCTTGATGAAAGTGAAAGAGGAGAGTGAAAAAGTTGGCTTAAAGCTCAACATTCAGAAAACGAAGATCATGGCATCCAGTCCCATCACTTCATGGCAAATAGATGGAGAAACAATGGAAACAGTGAGAGACTTTATTTTGGGGGGCTCCAAAATCACTGCAGATGGTGATTTCAGCCATGAAATTAAAAGACGCTTGCTCCTTGGAAGAAAAGCTATGACCAACCTAGACAGCATGTTAAAAAGCAGAGACATTACTTTGCCAGCAAAGGTCTGTCTAGTCAAAGCTTTGTTTTTTCCAGTAGTCACGTATGGATGTGAGAGCTGGACTATAAAGAAAGCTGAGCGCCAAAGAATTGATGCTTTTGAACTGTGGTGTGGAGAAGACTCTTGAGAGTCCCTTGGACTGCAAGAAGATCCAACCAGTCCATCCGAAAGGAGATCAGTCTTGAGTGTTCACTGGAAGGACTGATGCTGAAGCTGAAACTCCAATACTTTGGCCACCTGATGTGAAGAACTGACTCATTTGAAAAGACCCTGATGCTGGGAAAGATTTAAGGCAGAAGGAGAAGGGGATGACGGAGGATGAAATGGTTGGATGGCATCACCGAGTCAATGGACATGAGTTTGAGTAAACTCCAGGAGTTGACGATGGACAGGGAGGCCTGGAGTGCTGTACTCCATAGGGTTGCAGAGTCAGACAAAACTGAGCAACTGAACTGAATCCTGAGGACACAGAAATTATACATTGGGGACCCTCCCAGACCTTATCCTATGCCTCTCTTCATTTGGCTGGTCCTGACCTGTTTCCTTTATAAATAAAAACTGTAATCCTAAGTACAGCCATCCTTCAATATCCCTGACTCCTTAGGACACCAAAATCCAGGGATGTTCAAGTCCCTTATATAAAATGGCATAGTGTTTGCACGTAACCTATGCATGCATGGGTGCATCACAAGTCACTTCAGTTGTGTCTGACTCTTTGCAACCCTATGGACTGTAGCCGACCAGGCTCCTTTGCCCATGGGATTCTCCAGGAAAGAATACTGAAGTGGACTGCCATGTCCTTCTCCAAGTGGAAGTGAAAGTTGCTCAGTCATGTCCAACTCTTTGCAACCCCATGGATGTCCATGGAATTCTCCAGACCAGAATACTGGAGTGAGTAGCCTTTCCCTCTCCAGGGGATCTTCCCAACCCAGGAATCGAACCCAGGTCTCCTGCATTGCAGGCGGATTCTTTACCAGCTGAGCCACAAGAGGGATCTTCCCAACCCAGGGATCGAACTGGCATCTCCTGTGTCTCCCGCATTGACAGGTGGGTTCTTTTCCACTCACACCACTTGGGAAGCCCAGCTTACGCACTGTTGCTGCTGTTTAGCCGCCGTCACATCTGACTCTCTGTGACCGCTGAACCGCAGCACACCTGTCTTCCCTGTCCTTCACCATCTCCCGGAGCTTGCTCACACTCATGTCCATTGAGTTGTTGATGTCATCCAACCATCTCATCCTCTGTCATCCCCTTTTCCTCCTGTCCTCAATCTTTTCCAGAATTAGGGTCTTTTCCAATGAGTTGGCTCTTCACATCCAGTGGCCAACGTATTGGAGTTTCAGCTTCAGTAACAGTCCTTCCAATGAATATTCAGGGTTGATTTCCTTTAGGATTGACTGGTTTGATCTCCTTGCAGTCCAAGGGACTCTCAAGAGTCTTATCCAACACCACAGTTTGAAAGCATCAATTTTTGGTGCTCAGCCTTCTTTTTGGTCCAATTCTTATATCTGTACATGACTACTGGAAAAACCAGAGCTTTAACTAGATGGACCTTTGTTGGCAAAGTGATGTCTCTGCTTTTTAATATGCTGTCTAGGTTGGTCATAACTTTTCTTCCAAGGAGCAAATGTCTTTTAATTTCATGACTGCAATCACCCTCTGCAGTGATTTTGGAGCCCAAGAAAATAACATCTGTCACTGTTTCCATTGTTTCTCCATCAATTTGCCATGAAGTGATGGGACAGGATGCTACAATCTTAATTTTTTGAATGTCGAGTTTTAAGCCAGCTTTTTCACTCTCTTCTTTCAGCTTTATCAAGAGGCTCTTTAGTTCCTCTTTACTTTTTGGCCATTAGAGTGGTGTCATCTGCACATCTGAGGTTATTGATAACCTATGTATATTCTTTGGTATAATTTAAGTCATCGATAGATTACTCATAATACCCAATACAGTGTAAATGCTATATAAGTAGTTGTAACTATAATGTAAACATGAGGTTAATAGTTGTCAGCACAGCAGATTCAAGTTTTTGCTTTTTGGAACTTTCTGGATTCTTTTCCCCAAATATTTTTGATCCTCCCTTGGTTAAATCTGCAAAGAGAACCCATGGATATGGAGGGAGGGCTACTTCTTGAGCTCTGTGAAATGATCAGAACTGAAGGGGTGGTGAGAGTCTCCAAACCTATAACCAGCTTGTCAGAGGTGCAGGGAAGCCTGGTGTCTTGGTGAGGGTCTTGTGGGGGACTCTGCCTGTAACCTATGCAACGTGGCCTAAGTCTGGGTGGCTGCCATCAGAACTGCGCTGGGTGTCACGCAGACAGTGTTGGAAAAGCCAGCTTGTCTCATGGAAAATCCGCCGGCCTGAAGACCCAAGTTCCCGGTGTGCTTCCCAGTACCTCACTTCCTGTCTCTGGGCCTTAGTTCCCCCATGTGTAAAATCAGAGGGTTGGACCAGATGGCCTCTGAGAGACTACACAGCCTTGACATTTTATGATGATACTTTTTGGAGAAGAGGATAAAAGAAGAGGTTCCGTGAGCACCAGGCCCATGGCCTCTCGAGGACTCAGAGCTTGTTAGTGGCCAAAAGTGCTGGCTTTGGAGGCCATCAGAGCCAGGTGCAAATTTGGAGCCTCACTGACTTGTTATATGTCGTCGTTTAGTCACTAAGTCCTGTCCGACCCTTTGCAACCCCGTGGACTGTAGCCCACCAGGCTCTTCTGTCGGTGGTATTTCTCAGGCAAGAACACTGAAGTGGGCTGTCATTTCTTTCTCCAGAGGATATCCTGACCCAGGGATGGAACTCGCATCTCCCGCTTGGCAGGTGGATTCTTTACCACTCAGCCACCTGGGAAGCCCCATTTGTTATATAGCCTCTAGCAAGTCACTTAACCTTGGAAGTGACTTGGAATCTTGGAAGCCTTGGAATCTCTAGAATAGACATGAGGCATTAAAAACCACTTCCAAGCTTGTTGTGAAGCCTAAATGATCTAAGTGCTTACATCAGACCAGCATATAGTAAGTTGGTGCTTCATCAATGTTGCTTTTATTATTAGCACGATCTCTTGATTTGCTCAGGACTCAATTTATAACTGGCATTTATCTGCAATGACTGTTAAGGGACCAAGTTTCCCAGAAGGGTCCCTGGATTGGCTCTGGCACTGCTGGTTCTCAGGTCCCTCTCAAGGGCGGGCTCCTTTGCTCTGGTCTCTTCGTCCTCCCTGCCCCACCCCACCCATTTCACCCTCCCTGGCCTTGGGGACCAGTCGTACCATCTCTCTGACACCATATTCCTTCTCCACCTTCACTTTCAGGTTCTTGAAACATTCCTCCATCCGGTCGTGGAAAGGCCGCAGATTTTCTGACACCCTTCTCTCGTGGATCTTAATGCCAGCTCCCAGGAAGGGGATCTGGGGAGAAAAGTGGTAAACGATGAGCCAGAGGTTGGCCACCTGGCTTCACGGAGCAGGCAGAAGTCAAGTCCACCTGCTGAGAAATTGCTGAGGGCTTTAGGGTCTCAACAACCTTTAGCTGGGGTCACCAACCCTGGGAAATGGGACAATTGCATCCTTGAGGTTTGCTCTGAAAATAAGATTTCTAGGAGAAAGACCTCTGGCGGTCTTGCCTCATGGAAGGGTTGCACCCTCTCCTCCTGCTCCCTCCTGTTAGAGGCTGCATGTTAGGGAAAGTCTGCATCTGGTGGGATCTACTGAGGGGCAGAGCGTGAGACCAGAGGAGTGGGGTCTCTGTTGCTTTGACTTAAACCCTTGTCCAAGAAATCCTTGGAGATGCAAATAGGAGAGTGTGACTGTTCAGAGACTGGGAGGTAGGAGAAGGGAAGGGCTGAGCAGAAAAGGCGTGGGCACAACCTAGTCTTACAACATGTATCCAGGGATAAGACCAAAGAAAGATAGCCGAGTGTTCATATCATGGAGCTAACGAGCCAACAGGGGACTTTTAAAGTGAAAGTTAGTCACTCAATCATGTCCAACTCTTTGCGACCCTATGGACTATAGCCCACCAGGCTCCTCTGCCCATGGAATCCTCCAGGCAGTAATATTGGAGTGGGTTGTCATTCCGTTCTCCAGGGGATCTTCCTGACCCAGGGATCGAACCCAGGTCTCCTCCAGGGGATCTTCCTGACCCAGGGATCGAACCTGGGTCTCCTGCATTGAGGGCAGATTCTTGACTGTCTGAGCCACCAGGGAAGGGAATATTTTTAAAGTGATGCATGAGCTCCAGGAAGATGAAGGGGGAAGAGATGAGTCATGTGAGGCAGTCAAGCCCTTATTTACCAGCAGAGGAGGTCAGTCCATACTGCGTGAATGGTAGACACAAGGACAGAAGCCAAGCCACAGTGGCTGCTGTGAGCTGAGAACAGATGGAAAACTTAGAAGTATGATCTCAGGGAAGCATAATGAGGGCTGCAAGGAGGACAATACAGATCACTTTGGAGAAAAAAAATGTTTTGATGATGGTGACCCCAAGACGTTTCTGCCTCCTTCTCTTGGAGTACTCTCCCAAATGGCAAAGTGAAGGAGAGACTGAAATTCAGTGAGGCCAGGAGACACCTATGAACCTGGCCCAGAACACGTCAGGTGGAAGGTGGATGGAGGGTGGTAACTGACCTTCCAGGACAGAGCGGGAGGTGTGATAAGAGGACAGTCTGCTCTGGGAAGCCAGGAAGGGTGCAGGGGTTAGAGGGCCCTGGTAGCTCAGAAAAGCTAGAGTGAGCTGAGAGGCTGAAAACAGGGATGGACTGAAATTCTGTGACAGGAGCAGCTGGATGGCCAGGTCCCTGCAGTTTCATCTGGTAGCATGTCATATTTTCTCATTTCCTCAAGAAGCAGGAGCTTATCCTCTCGAATGATGAGAACAAAGAGCATCGAGCTAAGGGGTACCAGGCATAAGAGGGCCAGGATGAGGAGCCAGACAGCAAACAGGGGGTTGAGGAAAAGTCTGCATACTGATCAAGGTGAGACCTTCATTTTTCTGGCTCCAAATTGCCAGCAGCACAGAATCCAGGAGTTCCTTTGCAGGCAATAGCTCAAAGCATCTGTCCTGGAGAAAGTGAATAGCCAGACGTGTGTGGATTACTCAGTTGCCGTATGTAATGCCATCCAGGTGACAAGGCCTTCTCTCATGCGCAGAGATAATCATTCAGCTTGGAGTGCCCCCACCCTTAACTAGGAACAGATTGCCAAGGATCACCAGGTATTGAAGGAAACTCTCCAGTGTGAAAGACAGTGATCGGAAGCAAAAGACAGGAGAGCAAGCAAACACTGAAGAGGAAGGAAAGAGGTGGGGGAGAGGGGAGGAAAGGAAGCATGAATGGATTAACCTGGAGGAGACAGAGAGAAGAGAGCCTAAGAAACGTTATTTAAAAAGTAATTAATGTACGAATTAAGAAAAGGTTTTCTATCCATTAAACAAGAAAAAGACTTTATTTAAAAAGAAAGGAATGATAATGGAAATACTGCATGAAAACCACTGAGACGGTGTAGTAAGTGGAGACAAACGAACAGTTTTAATTTTATTAATACATTTTAGAAAAGATAGAAAATCAATTAGCTAAGCATCCATCCCAACATAGTAGTAGAAGAGCAGCAAATTAAACCCACAAAGGGCAAAAGGAAGGAAATAATAAAAGTAAGAGAGAACATGAATGAAAAAGAAAACAAGCTGGCAGTGCAGGGGATTGGCAAATCCAAAGGTGGGTTCTTTAAACTGATCAACCCCTTATAGGGCCAATCAGACAGCCACCAGCAGGTGCCAATAACCAGCATCAGAGCTTCAAAAAGGAGTGTCACCACAGGAAGTACAAGCATCATGAAAAGTCATAAGAGGATATTATACAAAAGTTTATGTTAATACATGTAATATTTGGATAAAATGGGCGAATTGTTAGAAAAATACCACTTTCCAAAAAGGACACAAAATAAACAGGAAATCTGAGAAGCATTAAATTAAATACGTACTTTAAAACATTCTTGGCCTGTGTGGCTTCGCAGACAAATTCTAGCAAACATTTAGGGGATAAATAAATGCCAACTTTATAGAAACTCTTCAGAAAGGATTTTACATGTGGAATAATTTTCAAGTTACTTCTTGAGACCAGGATAACTGTTATAAAAACTGAATAAGAATATTATAAGAAATGAAAATTATAGGTTAATATCTCTTTTGAGCATAGATACAAAAATCCTGAAGAACATATTTTCAAATAGAATCTAGCAATATATAAAAATGATAATATGTTATACCCAAGTGGGATTTATGTCATACATGCAAGGTTGGCTTAATATTCAAAAATCAACGAAAATAATTCACTGAATTAGTGGGATAATGAAGGAAATAAATGAGTATCTCAATAGATTCATAAAAGGTATTTGATAAATTAAAAATCCCCTCATGACAAAGTAGCAAACTAAGCACAGAGGGGGATATCATCTTTACAACACCCCACTCTGAACTATGGGCCTTTGCCCTGATGAAACAGCCCACTCTGTGAGCTATGGGCCCTTGCCCTGATGAAACACCCCACCCTGTGAACTATGGGCCCTTGCCCTGATGAAACAGCCCACTCTGTGAGCTATGGGCCCTTACCCTGATGAAACACCCCACTCTGTGAGCTATGGGCCCTTGCCCTGATGAAACAGCCCACTCTGTGAGCTATGGGCCCTTGCCCTGATGTGGGAGACAGATGTCCTCCCTCTCTTCTTACACTTATCAGTGCAAAGAGGCAAGAAAAATAACTAAGCCATACAAGCCTGGAACAGAAAGAGTAGAACATTTTATATTAGAGATGACATGACTGTATCTGTAAAACAGCGAAAAGAATGTACAGACGATTTGACTTACTAAGTGAATTTGGTAGGATTACTGGATACAATGTAAACATGTTTAAAAACTGCAATTATACTGACAAACAAAAAGAAAAAGTTTAAAAGCAATACTATTTTATGCTAGTTAAAGATATCAAATCCCTAAAAACAAGTCTGATAAAAATGTGAAATATTTTTACTATGAAAACGACCAAACTTGCTGAGTGAAATTAAAGAACTAAAGAAAAGGACAGAGATCCCATGTTCCTATATTAGAAGAGTCAGTATCAAGAAGACAAAAATTCTCAAATTAGTTTATATATTTAATATATTTTAATCAAAATCTCTGTGTTTTGGGGTGTTTAAAAATTGGCTGATTTAAAAATTTATATGGAAATATGAAGGAAGAGAAAGAGCAAGACAAATTTGCACAAGAAATGGAAGTTCTCTCGCTACTAGATCTCAAGACCGACTATAAAGCTACAGTGATTAGAAAGAGAGTGGAAGCGGTGCAAGCATGGACAAATAGACCGAAGGAATAGAACAGGAAGTCCAGAAACAGCCTGACACGCATATGATCAGTTTATGTCAAAGTCGGGGGAGATCATCGCCTTTCCAACAATGGTGCTGGAGCAGCCCGAAATCTGTATAGAAGACTAACAGGCCCCTTACTTTACGTCAGTCAACATCAGCCACATACGTAAGAGTACAGCACGACACCACAGCATGTCCCAAGAAGCAGCAGAGTACCATCACGATCTGGGGAGTCGGGCTTCAAGTGGACACAAAAGTGATAATCACTGAGAATCTCATAAATCGGACCTCATGAAAGCTACAAACTGCTGTTCTTCAAAAATACATCATTGAGAAAGCAAACAGACAAGCCGCAGACTGAACAAAGATATTTACAATGTGCCAGACTACAGTGTGTCAAAGACATATATTTGACAAATGACTCATATCCAGGATATATATAAACTGTTCTGAATTATTAACAAAAGACAATTCAGTTAGTAAAATAAGTAAAAGATCTGAACAAACATTTCACAGAAAGGTTATTCAATTAGCCAATAAACACAGGGAAATGTGATGAACACCATTGCTCGTGAAAGGAAACGCAAATGAAAATTAAACTGAGATACCCTCACAACCACCAGAAAGACTAAAGGCAGAGAATCACAGTGTGATGTGTCAGTAGAATGTGGGGCAATCCGGGCTCACAGAAGCTGTTGGTGGGAGTGTAAACTGGCTCAGCGACTTTGGGAAACTGTTTCTCAGTATCCAGTCAACCACAGATGAGCCTGTAGCCCAGCACTCCCGCTGCTGCACAGAGAGTGAGCGCACTGATCACTTCTGTCATCAAGAGACACGAGCAAGAATGCTCACATGGCTGTTCCCACATTACGCAAATGCCGAAACAACCCGCCGCCAGCAGGAGAACGCGAGACCCACGGGCACGTCACTCGTCCATTGCCATAGCCACACAATGGCGAACACTTGGAAACAAAAAGAATACTGCTCCGGCATGCAACATCCTGGATGACTCTCAAAGACATTACGCTGAAAAAAAAGCAGCCAGACGGACACAGCGACGCACGCTGTATAATACCATCTCCATGACGCTCAGAAAGAAGCAGCCAGACAGACACAGCGACGCACGCTGTATAATACCATCTCTATGACGCTCAGAAATAGGCGAGACTAATCTCCAGAAGGGTGCCATTATCTGCTAGAGCCAGCTGAGCGCTAAAGGATTGATGCTTCTCAACTGTGGTGCTGGAGAAGACTCTTGAGAGTCCCTTGGACTGCAAGGAGATCCAACTGGTCCATCCTAAAGGAGATCAGTCTCGAATATTCACTGGAAGGACCGATGCTGAAGCTGAAGCTCCAATACTTTGGCCACCTGATGTGAAGAACCGACTCACTGGAAAAGACCCTGATGCTGGAAAGATTGAAGGCGGGAGGAGAAGTGGATGACAGAGGATGAGATGGTTGGATGGCATCACTGGCTCAATGGACATGAGTTTGGGTAAACTCCAGGAGTTGGTGACGGACAGGGAAGCCTGGCGTGCTACAGTCCATGGGGTCACAAAGAGTTGGTCACGACTGAGCAAATGAACTGAACTGATATTGTCATATATTATAACCAAGCAACTCCATAGCTAGGAATATACCTGACAGAAATTGAGCATGTTTGTGCTAAAAAGATACATACGAAGATGTTCAGAACAGAACTACTTGAAACAGCCTCAAACTGAAATCACCCCAAATCTCCATCAGTTAAAAAACGAAACAAAACAAAATTTTCTGGCATAGTTATACAGTCCAGCTGCATAGATTATTATATACATCAATAAAAATGAATAAATAATGGCCTTGTATAATAAAATTAATCAATTTTAAAACATAACTTTAAACAAAATGTTAGACACAGAAGATTGTGTACCGTGTGATCCCATTTATACAGAGGTCAAAAATCAGGAAAAGGTTAGAAATGAGTGCCTGGATGGTTGAAAACTATTGTTAAAAAGCAAGTGAATAGTTACTGTAAAGGCAGGGTAATAGCCGACCTCGGGGAGAGCTGGCAGCGACCACAGGAAGGCACAAGAGAGGCGTCTGTGCTAGAGGAATTCTGGGCCTCCATCGGGGGGTGGTCACACGGGTGTACATGGTGATAAACCCACGTGTTGTGTAGTTTTGTTGGGTCTGCTTCTTTGTATGTAATGCTTCATAACATGTTTACAAGAAGAATGCACTATAGACATCTTTCCATGCCGATAAATATAGAGAAAAATCTTTACAAAGAAAAAAATTAAGCGATCAATCTTGAAACCCATGAAATCCTGAACCCATCATATACTGTGCACTTCTAGCTCCTGGTGTGTTGCCAGGGGTACAGTTATAGCCCCCTTTGAACTCCAAGGATCTTGTGTTTTGAGAAAATCCAAAGTGAATCAGGCTTTGCCAAACCAAGAGCCAGTCTATAATTAAGCTTCAAGAGGGGAGGCGGGGAGTGGGTCCAAGCCTGGCACACAGTTGGAGCTCAATGCAGATTATATAAGTTGCAAGAATGAATGGAAAGAAATGAAGGAGGAAGAACTAATCTGCTGTAGGTAATGTTAGAAAGGCCACCTTCACCCTGAGCAGGGCAGCGTCTTTCGAGTATTTAGGATGCTGGCCTCTGAGTGGGAGGGACGTGGTCCAGGGCAATCCCCTTTGCTGGGCTTCCTCAGCAATCTGGCAGAGGAGGTGGGGCTGGTGCTAAGGTGAGGGCACGCGCTCTCCGCCAGGGGGTGCTGTTGGAGGAGGCCTAGCCAAGGGCTCTTAGAGGCCGTAACATCCAATTCATGCTTCAGTCTCCCTTCTTTGCTTGTGGTATCCCTTTATTAATGGAGTCGGACACGACTGAGCGACTTCACTTCACTTCTTCGGAAAAATGTCCTTAGAAGGCACAGCCTGGTATCGGCCGCACTGTGTGGCCACAGTCCAGGCCATACTTTGGGTGCAGCGGCTATGGCCCAGAGAGTCCCCTCCCAGGGGATAAGGCCCACCCAGCAGAGAGGCGCGGGCAGCAACATGGACTGAGAATGACACCCGACAAGCAGACAAATTCGTGTGACATTTCTGCCCTTCTTGGGGTGCCCCAGAAAGAACGGAAGCAGGAAGCCAACCAAGGTCGAGGCTACCTGCTTCCCAAGCTGGGCATGGGGAGGGTGGGCATCATTACTTGAGCATTAAAGGACACGGTGACCTCAAGAGCTGGGGCCCTTGGGGATGACTGGGTTTCACAAGGCAAGAAGGGAGAGAAACTCGCAGACACACAGAATGCACTTAGGAGAGTGTACTGCACAGCCCTTGGTGGTTCATTTTTAAGGCCTCACTTTGCATAAATTGGCAGAGGCAGAGAAGGACCTGAATTAGGAATTCTTATTTTAAGAAGAGAGGCTGCACCCAACGCTTCGCATTCCTGATTTCCCTGGAGTCACAAAAACTCCCCACCACAACAGCTCGCCTTTCTTTGCTCTGTGACTGGCAAGAAGGGAGGGCTGGCCCTGCTCGCCGCCCCCAGAGCGCCCTCTGGAGCTCACCCTGGGTCCTGGGTGCTGGGTGGTCCATGGAGAGCAGGGAGGTGTTGGGGAGGGGTGCTGCAGGCCCAGACTAGCAGCCTGGTCCTCTGAACACTTCTGGAGAGGGGTCTGTGAATTGTCTTCTCCAGGGAGTGGGAAAGAGATGGAGGAAGAGAAAACCCAGGAGAGGGAGCCAGAGAAAAAGCAGAGAAGGAGGAAGGGCAGTGGAGAGAGAAGCAGAAGGGAAGCAGAGCCAGGAGTGAGGTGTGAGGGGGGCGGCAGAGAGAGGCCCGGGTCAGAGACGGGAGCCCGGGAGTAAAGAGCTGTCAGGAGAGAAATACAGAGGGCGGTGCAGAGTGAGGCAGAGAGGAGATGTGGAGGGAAGGGACGGGGGCGACAGGGTGCAGGGAGGGGACGGGTGGGCGAAGGACACTCAGGCAGCAGGGGAGAGCAGGCAGGAAGAGCAGTCTGTCCGAGGCCCGGGGCTGCACTGCCAGGGGCTGAGCAGCTGGTGTGGAGGGCAGGTGCTAAGGCGAGCACCTTTGAGCCCACCAACCAAACCAAGGCCTCAATTACTTTTGAAACCTGGTATCCATCTGAGCATTAACTGTGATAAACTGGGTCAGCCTTAGAAGGAGGGAAGATGGGGGTGGGGGCTGGAGTCTCCTGTTATCTGATTGGTGGGTGCTGGGTGCCGGGCGTGGTGGTGAGAGGTGTGCGGGAGCCTGGATTTCATTTCGGTCCCAGTGGGAGAGGCCGCCTCCTGAATTCAACACCCAGCAGCGCAGCACCTCTGCACAGTGCCCCGAGGCACCCCACTTCCGGGATGTGCCTGCTCAGGTGAAGACAGAGTCAGAGGAAAGGTCCAAAGCCAAGGGGCAGGAGAACAAGCAAAGCCAGGCCATACCCGCCTGGGGTCAGTGGAGGGCAAGCCGGCCAGGAAGGGCAGAGGAGGGCCAGGGCCGGGGCTCCCCAGGCCAGCTCTGCAGTACCTGCCAGGCGATCAGGTCCTTGAGGCGTGTCAGCTTGTCCTGGTCCTCCGGGTGCTCCAGGGCGTACTCCTCAGTGAAGAAGGCCTGGGGAGACAGACAAGACGTTGGGGCTTTCCTGCGCCTTTGGCGTGAGCCCCACAGTGCATCTCTCTGGCACTGGCAGAGGATTCCATTTGAAAGGGTCAGGAGTGAGGCCACTGCTATGTAGATGGGCAGCAGTCAGGGAGCTCGGGGACTCATGTCGCCTATTCCCAGGGTACAGATCAGTATCCACGGGGAAAGGGTCACAAACAAACCCCAGGGAAACAGTTGTTAGATGGAGGTGGTGGGGGGCGGTCTCCGGACCAGTAGCATCACCTTTGAACAAACTCCACCCAGGCTGACTGAATCAGAACCTCTGGGGTTGGGATGGGGTAGGAGCAACCATGTGTTAGGAAATCCTGCAGGGGCTTCTGCTGCAGTTCAACGCATTGTCCCATGGGAAACCCTCAGTAAGGAATTTCCCCCGACGGTCTTTCCAGTGCACCTCCCTGCGGTGCGGGGCCTTGGCAGCCCAGCTCTTTCTGGGCTCATGTGCTCAGTGTGTGCACATATATACAGACTCCTCTTATCACCCCTCAAGGATGTACAGAGGGTTACCAGTGATGACTGTACGGGATATCCAAGGGTAACTGCAAGGACTGACTGGAATTACTGTCCCTGAATTATACTGTTGTGTCATATTTTTAGTCTTACATCAATGGATGACATAGAAAAGTTAATAAGAAATTCATCATGAGATTTTTGAGAATGAGTTGACCATTTTTCCCTCCGCATCCCATTAAAAGATGCTTACTCCTTGGAAGGAAAGTTATGACCAACCTAGATAGCATATTCAAAAGCAGAGACATTACTTTGACAACAAAGGTCCGTCTAGTCAAGGCTATGGTTTTTCCTGTGGTCATGTATGGATGTGAGAGTTGGACTGTGAAGAAAGCTAAGCGCCGAAGAACTGATGCTTTTGAACTGTGGTGTTGGAGAAGACTTTTGAGAGTCCCTTGGACTGCAAGGAGATCCAACCAGTCCATCCTAAAGGAGATCAGTCCTGGGAGTTCATTGGAAGGACTGATGCTGAAGCTGAAACTACAATACTTTGGCCACCTCATGTGAAGAGTTGACTCAATGAAAAAGACTCTGATGCTGGGAGGGATTGGGGGCAGGAGGAGAAGGGGACGACAGAGGATGAGATGGCTGAATGGCATCACCGACTCAATGGACATGAGTTTGAGTGAACTCCGGGAGTTGGTGATGGACAGGGAGGCCTGGTGTGCTGCAATTCATGGGGTCGCAAAGAGTCGGACATGACTGAGCGACTGAACTGAACTGAACTGATAGGTGAAAACCAAAGAAAACTTTCTATTCTATCTCAGTGCCGGGAAAAGCTGTGCCCCACCCCCACCCCACACCCTGTTACTGAATAATTATCTTCCTCCAGTGGAAAATGTGACTCCTATAACCAATGGCCCTTCCCTTTTTGCCATGGACACCATGGACACCATGAGGCTCAAAAATGAAATCTGCGGCTGAAACGTGTGCGGATTTCTAGAGGGACCTTATGACTGGAGTATCTAGATACTAACTCTCTCTTTGGAGCTGATCTCCCATCCCTTCTGGATTTGCACAGTTTCTGGGTTTCACTTCTTCCCATTTGTAGAGGTCACTCCCATCATCTGTAGAAGAGATGACTTTTCACAAGTGGCGCGGACTTTGACTGGTGGGTCCTGACTTTCCTGGTCTGGATCATGGTCATCCCAGAGTCTCTCTTTGACAGAGGCACCTGGATGTGCCCAGCGGGATAAGGGACGCCTATGAGCGCTGCTCCTTCCTGCACCACACAGAGCGCGGCATCAGGGAGGGAAGCAGATGAGGGTCAGGCTGTGGGAACTCTGGGGGCGCCTGAGGCCTGAACACCTGCCATGCCCTTCTGAGGGACAGATGGCTGCATGAGATGAGTGATAGCAGCTCTCTGCCCAGGACCCTCCTGCCACCGCCCTGTCCTGTCCAGGAGAGGGGACCCCTCACCTTCTCGTACTTGGCGAACCCTCCCATGACAGCAGGGTCCACGATCCCATTCAGGAGCATGGAGAGCGGGTTAATGGGGAGGGTCTCGTCATTCTGATACTGGTTTATCATCATCAGGATCTTCTCATTGGCGGTGGACATGGTTTCGATGGCATTCTCCAGAGGGCTAATTGTGCTCTGTTGAAAACAAGATCACCAAGAAGAAAGGGCCTGAGCAGGCTGCTTTAAAAACAGGTATAATTATTGGGATTGATTTCCTCTGGGGTTGGAATTCAAATGAAGCAATGTTCCCCAAGGGGCTGTAGCAGGCTCCCGTGGTAATTACTGAGCCCTGGGGGCCGTCTGCTGTCTGGGGAAGCGACAAGCTGAATTTCTGCTTAGTGAGAATAAGATTTCCCTGGGGAAACGAAGTAGGCAGTGGCAGGCACTCTTTGGGGTTTCAGCGGTTGGATGTGCTCCAAGCAGGCTTTTTCCTCTTACTACCTGGTGAGAGACACTCCCACTCAACCCAAGCAGCACTGGATGTGCACCCACCACGTGTGAGCCCTGAGCTGGAGGCCAGAGCAGCTGATGACACAATCACCGGCCGGGCCCACATCAGGTCCCGAGACATTATTATGCGGGTCACTGTTCCAACGTAGGCTTCGTTTAGCTGGGAGATAAAACTAAACACCCTTTCAATACCTCTTAAAAAGCAAGATAAATAGAACGCTGGGTTTCCCAGGTAGCACAGTGGTAAAGAATCTGCCTGCCACTTCAGGAGACGCAAGAGACAAGGGTTCAACCCTGAGGTCAGGAAGATCCTCTGGAGGAGGAAAGGGTATTCTTTCTCCCTCCGGTATTCTTGGCCTGGGAAATTCCACGGACAGAGGAGCCTGGAGGGCGACAGCCCATGGGGTCTCAGAGTCAGACACCATTGAAGGACTGGGCACAGCTCAGCAAACAGTGGCATTAGGCGCTAACTGCCAAACCGTGGTTCCCATGAGCATAGGATCTAGGCAAAACAGGAAATAAGTCTTCAAGCTTTCTCTGCGACAGAGCCAGATGCTGTCTGTGGGAACAAGTCAAGACTGTCACTGTAGGAAGAAGCCGGCTACAAACAGTGTGAGAATCAGCGAGCGTGGCTGTTCCAGTGAAACTGCTGACCAAAATGCATGCAGGTGGGACCCCTGAACCAAACTAAGCAAATTAAAAAAGAGTGCGAATCTCAGCCAGCTTTACTATCTGTGTGACCTTGGGCAAGTTTCCTAAACTTTCCGAGCCTCAGTTGACTTTTTGGTAAAATGAGAAGAATATCTGCTTCAAAAAGTAGCTGATGGTAGTTATTATTACCTCTTGTAGACATTAGGACAAGGAACAGCATCCGTCCTAAGAAGGGAAGGCTCACTGGCAGGGCGGGTGGGAGCTGGAGGGAATGGTCAGGAAACCTGAGAAACCCTCCTGGAGGAGGGGGCCCTAAGCGCTGCTGTCTGTTGAAACGGTGGCGTTACAGGGCCTGCCTCATGAGCACACAGCAAAGGGTAGTTCAGATAATACGACACCTGACTCACAGCAGCGCTCTTTACAAAGCTCATCGGCTAGTTTCTGTCACTGTTGAGCCTACGAGAGGGGCAGGCCCGGCATTCACAGCCACGTTCTGGGTCATCTTTTTAAACTATTTCCCTAAATCCCTGGGAAATCCTAGCCTCCTCGCCCACTTTGCTTGTCTCTGGACATTTCTGAAGATGGTCCTGCGAGCAGGCTGCCTCTGTGTGTCACTGCCACTCGCTGTCACTCAGGCACACACATGTGCACGCACACTCATACACACGCAAAGGGGAGCTGGAGGGGAAGGCTGCTCAGCCTGGTGGGGGCAGCAGCCCGTGTTCTACAAGCTGCAGCCCACGGTCCAGTGTCTGTCTTAGAAATCCTCTGAGCTGCATGAGATAAGCATTATTATTACAACTTACATCCGTCACTGATCACGGGGCAGTTCAAGTCCCATCTTCGGGCTTTAGCTTTCTCATATGCAAAATAATTCCAACGGATGGAAACTAGGGAAGGGTTTGCACACTGGAGATCTGTAGGTGAAACTGGGACTGGGCCTGTCATTCAGCCAGCACATGAGTTCTAATGTTTTTAGAAATTAATTCAGCCTGAAGGAGTCTGCTGCAGCTTCTCCCACGGCCTGTTGTTTGACCATTTCACATATTTACAGTATCTTCTTGGGCTCTGAAGGTATTTAGATTTGTAGCTCTTGGATTAAATGACCTTCAGAGTGTCTTTCAGCTCGGAAACTCCATAGGTTTATCTTTTATTTTGGCCACACTGTGTCTTGTGGGATTTTAGTTCCATGATGAGGAAAGGAACTGAACCTGGGCCCTTGGCAGTGAAAGGGTGGACAGCCAGAGAATTTCCATGAAATTCCATAGTTTTTTCATGTCTATTTTACAGATGATGAAAACTAAGGCCAGAGATACACTGTGTTTATCCAACATCATATAGCCTCTTAATAACTAGGTTGAATTTGGGCCTCTGACCCCCAGCTCAGAAATTCTTAAAAAGATTAAATATTCTCAGGACCAAGAACAAGGAAAGAACTCTCAATAAGCAAGACTTACACTTGAATCCCATCAGAAAACAACTCTCCACACAAACTGTACTATAGTCACGGCAGTTCATGAAAGAAACCACTAAGAACAAGATACAAATTCTGTAACACAAAAACAAATGTCTGGAGAGGAATTCACTCAGCAGGCATGACACTGTTGTGTCTGAAACATCCTTAATTCTTTGTAACTCAACTGAGGGAGGTTAATAGAGACAAATTTCCTCTGGTCAACTCTTTGGAGGCTTTCCCAACCACTTCTATCAGGGGTATCAGTCAAGGTTGACGATTTCCTTCCTAATTTCAGAATCATGAGTTCATAAAGTAAAGTAACCATTTCAGATATTATAGGCATCTGCATATTAATTGAGTGACGGGCTGATGAATTTACTTAATTGCTATTCTTGAGCACCAATTATGTGTCTGGGACTATTCTTTGCACTCAGAGATACAGCCAGGAACAAAATGGACAAAAACCTGTCTTCCTGGAGCTCACAGCCTAGTGGAGCTTATATTCTAATGTTACTATATGCAAAATTATAGATATTAAACAGAAACATACAGACAAGTTATGTTGTCCATCAGGAGGCGAGATACCCTGGCAGAGGGGGCCGGGGCATGCAGGGAGTGCAGGCAGGGATCCCCTCAGTTTGCTGACAGCCCCGTGGGGACAGTGATGAACAGAGGTGCCTCTTTGAGCCCACCAGAGGAGAGGGCACAGCCAGAGTCAACGGGTAGAGACCACAGCTTAGTGGAAAGTTTCCAATTCCTCACCTCAAAAATGGGATTAATCATAACAGCATACTTCACAGGGTTTTGTGGGATTAAATAGAATAATGCTAGAAAGCCCTTGACACAGCTCCTGGAACACTTGTCCGAGCTTATCACACACCACTGTGTCCGTTGAATAAAGGTCATGTGTTGTTTCTTCCTCTCCAGGGCACTAACTCTGGGGTAGGTTGCAGACACATTGAGGAAGGAGAGAGTGACTCTATCCAGATGCCTGATTTAAGAAGTTAAAGTCAAACTTCACCTCTTTTATTAAAAAAAAAAAAAGGTCAGTTTATTTATTTCTGGCCATGCTGGGTCTTAGTTTCAACACTTTGGATCTTTAGTCATGGTTGTGGCATGTGAACTCTTAGTTGCAGCAGGCACGTGGGCTCTAGTTCCCTGACCAGGCATCGAACCCAGGCCCTCCGCACTGGGAGCACAGAGTCTTAGCCACTGGATGACCAGGGAAGTCTCAAACCTCATCTCTTTTACTAACCTTGAACAATCCACTAACTCACTCAGTACCTGGGTTTCCTCATCTGTGAAACGGAACATCTACTTTGCACTTGTGGAGGGGTTTAAATGAGGTCACTCCTATGAACAGCTTAGTACATGCTCAGTAATGTCTGTTGACGTTATCATCGTTATTATATTTTACTAAGGTCTGGGCCACATCTGTGTAAAGGAGATGGAGGGTCACCTGGCTTCTGGGGGTGTGGGCCTTAAGGGCTGAAGGGGGATGGTTTCAATGCTTATCAAACAGCACTGGAAATGTCAGTCAGACCGTGTCCCTCCTGTGCGTGCAGCTCCAGTTCAGCCAGTGGAAACGCCTGAGACCTTATGGTGCCTACAAGGTCCTACATGACCTGCTAGCAGACCACTGCTACTCCTCCTCACTTGTTCTGATTCAGACGTGAGCTTGTTCTGCCCCAGGGCCTTTGCACTTGCTGCTCCCTCTGCGAGAAGGTGCTTCTCTTGGATATCTGCACACATCTCTTGGATATTTGCACAGATAGTTCCCTCACTTCCTCCAGGCTTTTGCTCAAAAGGCATTTAGCCAGAAGGCTTTCTCTCTCCATGCTATTTAAAATAACCCCCATTCATTACCTTTCTCTTTTATTTTATCCAGAGTAGTTTTCTCCACCTGACATAGTATATATTTACTCAGACTTTTTTAGTGTCTTCACCACTAGAATGTAAGCTTCACTATAAAATCTCCAGCTGCCTGACATGTGTTAGGAACTCAAACATTTGATGAATGAATAAGTGAGTAAGATATCCTGAATACACCCCTGCTTCTCAAGTTCCCCTAGTCTTCCCTTTGCATGCTGGGAGCTGCAAGATCCTTAGCTATCTGAGAACATAGAGACCCTGAAGTGAGTTATGAAGCAAAATGCATGCTCTATGTGGAGCAAATACATGGAGTTCACACGTCTGCGTTGTAGTCAGAGCTTTGCCCTGCCTGATTTCCTTTCTCCGAGCTTTAGTTCATCCAACTCTAAAACGAGTTCATAGCGGGATTTGCAAAGGGCTCCCAAACAACTGCTGTGGGGGAGAATACGAGGAGCCGAATGTGTCCATGGAGTTCCAGGCCCTCTGCTTCACCTGTACCAGCCACAGAAGCTCCCCGCTCATCAAGTTTATTACTGGGTTCTATGGTACCTGTCATTGTCCAGGGAAAAAAGTGATCAGATGCTAAAAACCAATCTGAAAGCAGGTAAGCTAGATGCTGCTTCAGGTCCCTTCCTGCACTGGAGTTCCTGGAGTCCCGCCTGGTGGCCCAGACAGTAAAGAATCCGCCTGCAGTGCAGGAGACCTGGGTTCAATTCCTGGGTCAGGAAGATCCCCTAGAGAACGGAATGGCTACCCACTCCAGTATTCTTGCCTGGAGAATCCCATGGACAGAGGAGCCTGGTGGGCTACAGTCCATAAAGTCGCAAAGAGTTGGACATGACTGAGCGACTAACACTTTTTCACTTTTCCTTTCTGCAGCGGCTTTTAACAAAGGCATTGCCCTCTCCCGGTCCCAGGAGACTCCTGAGGCCGGCAGACTCACCTGGGACATGTGAACCACCTCAAACCAGCGCAGGATGCCGGGAAGCTTGTATGCGGTCACGAAGGAGGTCCTCTCGATCCACATCGACTGTCCCATTGGAGGGAGGCAGGGGCAGGAAAGCAACACACTTGTGAAACCTGACCAGCAGAGTTGGGACCTAGCCAGGCCCCCAGGCCTCCTATCCACCCGGAATCAGAATGAAAAATTACAGGATCCAGAAACACACCCCCATTTTACCCTGAAGAATCCTTTCCCAATGTGAAGTTTACATTTTCCCTAGATTTAGGTTCAGTATGTTTTAACCTGGGTCTCTGAACAGGCATAATTTTTAGGCACAATTAAATACATTCACTTGCATTTTCTGGGTGTGTGTATAGCAATCAATCATCATATTCTTAAAGGGACAGAGCCCCACCCCCACCTCCAAACATGAAGAATCACAGTTGAAGGGAGAGAGCGGAGAGAGACTTGGAGCTGGCTCCTCGTGCCAGCCTTGGCCCTTGGGAACAGCAGACAGGTCCTGGGAAGCACAGGGACACTGGGGACTGTGAACTCCTGAGGCAGACAGGGGCTCTCGCCAGGCCTGCGTTACACGGAGAGTGGAGAGGCTCAAGAAATGAGACGACAAACCCCACAGGAGAGCCTGGAAGGCGGGTGTCATCATACCAGCAGAAGCCAGGCCCCTTCCTGTGGGTTTGGGTCAGAGGCCCTCCCATTATGATGCTGCAGGAGCATGCCCTGGCTGGTACAGAGGGCCAGGGGAACGATCGCGGCTGCTGCAGGGGAGAGGAGACACTTACGGCAAACTCGTTCTCAGGATCGACGGTCCCCCTGCGCACTGGCCGGGAGTAGTGGAACTTCTGCACGTGGTTGGATTTGTAAAAGCTGCAAGACAGGAAGAGGCTGAGGCTCCTGAGAGCAAAACCTGACCTGACCCTGCACTGTCCAGGGAGGCCCTCCGCAGTGAACTCTAGGTCTGGTAGAGCCCTCGCTGTAGCATTTAAAACCAGGCTTTCTTTCTAAGATGATTTAGAAGCTCGTCAGTCGTATGCCCTTGTAAGAACATAGCACCCCTCAGGGTACCCCCAAAGTTGAATTCTATAACTAATACACATATTAGTGCCTGGGCCATTGTTTCTTATGATCTCGATGAAGGATCTGGATACATCCAAGGTCCTAGACTAATGGCCCAGAGGTATCTTCTAAAGATTCCTTTAGGTGTCCCAGCTACCCCCCCACCCCATCAGTCTTCCTGAATCTCCAGGGCTGTTCCAGCATCAGAGCCAGCAGGGCACGGTGCTGGCTGTGTGGTTGTCATCCCTTGCCCAAGGGTGCCTTCCTGAGGTGGGGACGGAAGGCTGAGATGCAGGCTCAGCTACATCTGTCCCCCTACCTCCCTAGCATGAGACCACTTCTCCCCCAAGGAGCAGGCCATTCCTCTCACAACTGAGCTCCTGCTCGGACAGGCCCTCCCAGAGAAGAAGCCTTTCCGAAGGCAATCAAGGTGTGAAACTGGGCACCTGGGCTGAAGGGGGGTGAGCCAGACAGCTTAGAGTGGGCGCCTGCTGCCCACGGACCCCACAGACCTTCCGCTTCACCGCCTCATCCCTGACCTTGGCTGCTGGTATTCAGCAGAGCAGTCTTGTCTTCATGCTGCTACCTCCAATGCCTCCTTTATTTTACTTC
This sequence comes from Budorcas taxicolor, assembly GCF_023091745.1. Lineage (NCBI taxonomy): Eukaryota > Metazoa > Chordata > Mammalia > Artiodactyla > Bovidae > Budorcas > Budorcas taxicolor. The sequence continues at coordinate 5,648,870 of NC_068929.1, read as the reverse complement.
ACATTTAAATTTTTTGGTTTGTGGGATCTTAGTTCCTTGCGCAGGGATTGACCTTTGGCCCTTGGCGGTGACGGCACTGAGTCCTAACCACTGGGGGACCTCCCTTAGGGTACCCTTTAAATCAAATTGTGGACACATCCGTTGTGAGTGCACAACCTTCACAAGTGCCAAAAAGATGCCCCTCCGGAGAAAGTGCTCAGCCCGAGCATCGTCCCTGTCGCCCACACTCCCCGGCTGTGGATTCCTGGAGCCGCTCCGGCACCATCCTGAGAGACAGGCTCTCCATGTCCCAGTCAGTGAAGCCCATCGGTGCTTCCTGAGGACTCCCTGGCCGCAGGGTGAGCCCGCCCTCATCCTCCCAGCCACGCCTGGTGTTAGCCTTCCAGGGGCAGGGCCCAGAGGGCTCATGGGGATGATGCTTCTTCCAGGAAGGAAATGGAAAACAGGCTAAGACAGAAGGGTACCAAGGCCTGTCCTCCCACCGGCTCTGCTTGCTTGGCAGCCTCACAGAATGTTCCTCCCCACATTCCTTCCCTTGAACTGAGGGGCTTACTTTATAATCTGGTCAGGCACCGGCTTATTCTTGAACCTTGGGTGTTCATCCAAGACGGGCTGGACAGTGAAACACTGGATGTCTACAATTCCTGTAGTTAAGAGCTCGCAACATGTTGGTCGTGGGTGGGGGGCAGTTCCCAGCACAGCAGGTCCCAGCTGAGACCCCCCCGCCCCCCAGGACAGTCCTCTGGGGCCAAGTTTTTAATGAGTGACAAACCTCAAGATGCTAGGTCCTAGTGACCACTTAGCAGTCACCGTGGTCCTTATCAGAGCTGCAGCCCTGTCCGAGGGCTCAGCCTCTGCTAACAGCTGGTTAGTATTAACAGTCCTTAATCTTTGCTATACTACTATCATGAACAAGAGTAACACCTAACGCATTCATAGCTCTTGATTGACTGCAGAGAATGTCTCCCCTCGGTCTCCTTTCATCTCCCTAGTTCCATTGACCACCGCTGTTAACGTTAATCATACTTTCCAGAGAAAGGGACATCAAGGTCAAAGAAGCTGAACAACACAGTGAAGGTCACACAGCTTGTGAGCACAGAGCAACAGTCTGTATTTGGGTCTGTAACCCTAAGCTCAGGGATCGTTGCCTATAATTGGTGCTCCCCACTGAGCAGAAGCATCACCATCACCTGAGGGCTTGTTAGAAACGGTGACTCCCGGGGCCCACCTAAGATCTAATGAGTCCCAGTCTGCGTTTTGTAGGACCCTCAGGTGAGGCACATGCATGCTGCAGTTGGAGAAGCGCTGCTTTAGAGCAGGTGAACACATGCCATCTAGCACTCTGAGAGCAACTGCCTGGGGCAGGGATATAAGGCTATGTCCAAGCTCAGCGGGAAAGAGCTCCGTGATTGATGCCTGCCATGGGCACGGGCTACAGAAAAGCTATCACGTGTGCCAGACTTCTGTCACGCCTCTTCTAGACCTTTGTTCACTGTCAATCAATCACATAGCAAAATAAACAAGGTTAGCCATCGCCGGTCCCACCCCTGAACCTTGCTTCCGTTTCCCCGGCTTCCGTGGCTTCCTTACCCACCTCTCGTTTCCAGGTATCCAGGTTCTCTCCTCCCTCTATTCTACCTGAGGTCCACCCTGGCTTGAAAACTCTTCCCTTGAGCCTGACATTTCTGCCAATTAAGAAATCACAAACTCCTCTTGTTGGCATTCAAATATGCCAATTTTGAATATGAACTGTTCAAATCTTCCACTAGGATTCCAACCCATCTCCCACCGTTATTTCGGAGTATGCAACAGATGGTGCTCTCCCCTCTGCTAAGACGGTTTCTCCATGCCACCGTGAAGTTCAGTCCACCCTCAGCCAGGTGCCCCTTTCCTTCCTGGCCCTCCACGGCATTGCGTCTGAGCACAGAACTCTCGTCTCTCCAGCTCCCTGTCTTCTCCCTTCAGTCCCCTCCCCACCAGACTGGGAGCTTCCTGATGCGGGCGCTGGGACTCCTTCACACAAAAGAAATGGCCAGAACGCAATTCCAGGTTAGATCCAATCCTCCCTCCCTCAGTAAACTCACTCTGTGCTAACATGCTGGGGATGTAACTGTTTTACTGCTGAAGAGCACTTCCACATTCAGTGAGAGTCCCTCCGAAAGAGACAGAGAGAAAGATACAGGTAGAGAGACATCAAGAGAGATTCAGAGGCAGAGACAATGAGAGGAGAGGGCAAGAAGGAGCAATGCTTAATACAAATGAATAAGCCTGACTGGAGGAAGTCACATAATACTCAGGAAAACTAATTTCTATCTCAAGCTCTACAGCGAACGGCCTTCTCTGGGAGGGAATTCTTTCTGGATTAAGTCTAGGGCAGGACTGGCAACCTATAGCCCTCTGGTCAAATCTGGCTCACTGCCTGTTATTGTGCGGCTCCCAGCTAAGAAGAGCTTTTATAGTTTCAATATTTGAAAAAAAAAAGAGTATTACGTGACATGTGATAATATTAAATTTAAATTTCAGTGTTCATAAATAAAGTTTTATTGGGACACAGCTACACCCATCCATTTATGTACTACCCATGGGGCTCCCCCAGCACGAGAGGTGAGGAGCTGTGACAGAGACACGCGGTCCACAGAGACTAAAATGTGTCCCATCTGGTCCTTCATGTAAGTCTGCCTGAAGAAGCCAGTGACATCACCCTCCAACCACGTCCAGTAGGCTGCATGGCCGCACCTGCTCCCTACGCGTTAAACGGCAGAGGGGTGGGTAGGGAACAGGAGACACCCACCCAAGAGACCTTTGCTGTTAAGTGACTTCCCCCACTTGGGTACCTACGTGAGAAGACACTGGGTCTTGTCATGCAACACAGGAAGGCAACAGAACGGAGCGTTAAGAGCTCAGAGTTTGCAAAAATCAGACTTGGGTTCAATCTTAGTTCCATCAATTTCTGAGACCTTGTGCCAGCTGTTTACATTTTTAAGCCTCGTTTTTCTTATTTGCAGAATGCAGAGAGTAAAAATACCCAACTCATGGGATTGTTATGAGAATAAAATGAAACAATGCATGAAAATGCCTGGCATGCCATCACTTAACGATAGTTAATAGAGAACACTCTGTTCATTAATCTTAAATGAAAATGATGGCATTATAGAAAGAATGCAGACTTTGAGACAGACCTTGGAGTTCAAATCTCAACTGCATCATTAACTAGCTTCGTACTCTTAGGCAAACCACCTTACCTCTCTGCTGCATGGACTTCGCTATGAAATAGGGACAATTAGTACCCACCTAATAGAGTTTTATCGGGGTTGTTACTGCTTTCAGTCACTCAGTCGTGTCCAATTCTTTTGTGACCCTGTGGACTGTAGCCCACCAGGCTCCTCTGTCCATGGGATTCTCCAGGCAAGAATACTGGAGTGGGTTGCTATTTCCTTCTCCAGGGGATCTTCCAGACTCAGGGATCAAACCTGAGTCTCCTGCATTGCAGACAGATTTTTTACCACTAAGCTACCAGGGAAGCCTTTACGGGGATTAGAAAAATCTAGTTACAAAACCTTCAGTCTTATGCATGGCATGAAGAGGACACAGAGCAAATGTCAGCCCTTTCCCTCTCCACCTGACTCCTGGAGCTGAATCAGGCCTGCATATGATGACTCGGCCCAGTAACATGCTTCTTCTCCCACCATGAGTTAAAAGGCCACATGGTTGTTCAATACCAGGATATCCACGTAGCAGGGCCTTAGTACTAATCCCATGTCTCGCCTGTAACCAAACTCACATGTGTAACCAGCCAGCTTTGCCGCTGGTTACATTTCCTCCTGCAAATAACCCTGGTAGAGCACGCATGAAGGGCAGGCGAGCATAATGAAAAGGTTACAGATGAATATGTATCATCTGAGGGGAAAATATTTGCATTAAGGTTCGACAGACCTAGCAGACCAGCCGTTGAACCTGTCAGCCCCATTTTAAAGGCTGTCACTTAATTTGCGCTGCAGGGCGCAACACGGGAGCTGGACTAGGTTAACGCAGCCATTGCAGCATCAGCCCCTGACCTGGTGATCATTATGCTTCGCTGCACTGGAGCCCTGTTTCCACCGTACCTCCCCAACTGCACCAGCACCACCTCCTGTCCCTTCGACTTTCTGTGTGCCGCAGACGCCTTGCTGCATCCATGCCTCCCTCCCTCCTACCTTTCTCTAGCTCCCCTTTCTTTCCCCTCTCTCGTTTTCTTTCTCTTTCTGTTGGCCAGCAAGTGTTTCCTGAGAGCTGCCTTTGAGGATCACTGCAGTGAGCAAGAGCACGGGTCTCTGCCTTCCTGGAGTTTCCATGTTAGTTCTACCTTTTTTTTTTAGAAAAAATCCTTTTTATTGTAGAAAAGGCCCTGATGCTGGGAAAGATTGAAGGTGGGAGGGGAAGGGGATGACAGAGGACGAGATGGTTGGATGGCATCACTGACTCAACGGACATGAGCTTGAGCAAACTCTGGGAGAGAGTTGAAGGACAGGGAAGCCTGGCGTGCTGCAGTCGACGGGGTTGCAGAGAGTTGGACACAAGTGAGCAACTGAACAACCCGTGGTTAAAAGTCACATTATCAAACCATAATAGCTTAACCATATTTAACTCTACAGTTCAGTGGCACTAAGTACATTCACAACGTTGTACAACTATCACCATCATCCATCTGCCAAATTTTTCACCTTCCTAAACAGAAACTCTGTCCTCATTAAACACTAAGTCCCCACTGTGCATGCGTGTGTGCGTGCATGTTAAGTCACTTCAGTCGTGTCTGACTCTCCGTGACCCTATGGACTGTAACCCACCAGGCTCCTCTGTCCATGGGATTCTCCAGGCAAGAATACTGGAGTGGGTTGCCACGCCCTCCTCCAGGGGATCTTCCCAACCCAGAGGTCGAACCCACATCTCCTGCGGTTCCTGCATTGCAGGTGGATTCTCTACCATTGGGCCGCTGGGGAAGCCCCAGTCCCCATCACCCCTCCCCAAGCCCCACTCCCTGGCCCCTGGCAGCTGCCAGTACACTTTCTGACTCTATGAATTTGACTAGTCTAGGTACCTCATACAAGTGGAATCAAACAGTATTTGTCTGCACTGGAATCTATTTTTGATGTTAACTTGATATATGTCCCCGACTTCCCAGGCAGCACAGTGGTAAGGAATCTGCTTACCAGAGCAGGGGGATGCAAGAGACACGGGTTCAGTTCCTGGGCTGGGAAGATCTCCTGGAGGAGGAAATGGCAACCCACTCTAGTATTCTTGCCTGGAAAATTCTATGGACAGAGGAGCCTGGTGGGCTACAGCCCATGGGGTCACAGAGAGCTGGACACCTCTGTGCACGCACATGTACAATATACGCCCTATGAACAGATTGCACCTTCTTGGTCTTTTTCTCTCCATGCTATTCAGTTGACATATGTACACGACTATGTATGAAGCAGTTTTACATTTGAAATCACAACAGATAATGACAGATTGAGATCAGTTTGCTAAACAAAAACAAACAGGGGTTGAGATAGCACAGTACTGAAGACTTCCAATAAGGTGACCAAGGAAGGCCTCTTCTGGGAGGTGACACTGAGTTAGAATTTGATGGGTGAGAAAGGAGCTGAGGGAAAGGCATTCCAAGCAAAGAGAAGAGAAAACACATAGGCCCAGAGGCAAGAACAAGCTGGGCATGTTTAAGGAACAGAAACAAGATCTGTGTGGCAGAGGAGCATGAGAGAGGGAAGGAAAAGTTGGGGGCAATGGCGCTGGAGACACAGGCAGGGGCCAGAGGAAGGACAGCCCTGCAGGCTTGCTCAGGAGTTCTGAGTTTACTGGAAGAGCTATGTGGCACCATGCCAGTTCTTGGACCTCAGGGCCTTTGCACACGATGCTCTTTCCCTCTGTCTAGGACATTTTCCCACCTCATCTCTCACCTTCAACATCACCTTCCTCAAGGAAGACTTTCCTTCCCTCCCAATCATGGTAACCAGCAGGGCTTTCTTATAGCATCGATCACAGTTTTACAAATACCTATTTAATGATGCTGTAAACGTTTTTTACTTGCTAGACTGGAAGATCCCTGGAGGTGGGACCACTTTGTGAGTGTAATCGCAGGTTCCCTGTACAAAGAAATGCTTGGCCGAGTCAGGCCTTGATGGTAATCATCGCAAAGAACGAAGTGAATTTATCAGTGAACACAGCATTTGAGTTTCCTGAGATGGTTCTCTTTGGAGCCCGCACTGGACTCTGAAATTGGCACCACTGCAGTGACGCTGGCAGCAGTCCCCAGCTCTAGGACCGGGCTCTGTGGGTTGAAGTCCTGGCAGGGCGGCCCATGCCAGGCCCTTGGCAGGGGCATTTGTTAAGGATACACTGGCCTGGGGCGTTCTTCACATCATCCCCAGGCGCAGAGGTTGTGTTCATCTTCTCCGCGTTGGGGAACTGGCTCATCAGCTGCATCTGGAAGTCTTCTCTTCGCTCATACTCCTTCCCTCGGTAGATGAACACTTTGTTCTGCAGAGAAAGGACATCCGTCAGAGATCCCAGGGCCCAGGTGTGGAGGAGATGGTTCAAGCCAAACTGGGAGGCTGGTCAGGCGCACAGGGCTGTGGTGATAGCCTAGAGACCTCTCCACCCTCTTTCTCCCCTCCAGGGAAAGGATGGAACCTCAACTCACATGCCTTTCAGCTGGGCATACCACTTTTTAAAAAGGATTGGTTCCAAAGGGAGAAGAGATCATGGATGCTGAGAACGTTTTCTCCAAACCAACCTATGTGCAGCCCCCAGGGCAATTCCTCACTCCACTTTCACACCCACTCTCGCATCTACAGGGCCACAAAGTTGCCCCCCTGCCTTTAATGGACCATATGGGCGGAACCTGTGGGCTGGAAGGGACCAGCATGCGGGTCCTTCATCATGAGGCTCCATGGTAACACACTTTATCCTTCCCTGACATGTTAGCTCCTTCTAGACCAGTAGTTTTTAAGCAGGCAGTGATTTTGCCTCTTAAGGGATGCTGGTTATGTCCGGAAACAGTTTTGATTGTTACAACTCCAAGGAGGAGCACTCCTGGGACCTAGTGGGCAAGAAGCCTTCAATGCACAGATCGGCCCATAGCTGAGCACTATCTAGTCTAAAGTGTCTATAGAGCTGAGGCTGAGGAACCCTGTTCTAGACCTGTCTGTGCCACTGTGCTGCCTCTAATGGTACTCTAAACTCTTCCGTCCAAACCCATGCCCGTATCAATGTTTCCACACCTGGATCCTCATTTCAGGCTTCCCTGGAAGCTCTGTCGGTAAAGAATCTGCCTCCAGTGCAGGAGACCCCAGTTCGATTCCTGGGTCAGGAAGATCCACTGGAGAAGGGATAGGCTACCCACTCTGGTTTTCTTGGGCTTCCCCGTGGCTCAGCTGGTAAAGAATATGTCTGCAATGCCTGGGTTCAATCCCTGGGTTGGGAAGATCCCCTGGAGAATGAAATGGCAACCCACTCCAGCATTCCTGCTTGGGAAATCCCATGGACAGGAGCCTGCTGGCCTATAGTCCATTGGGTTGCAAAGAGTTGGACATAACTGAAGCAACTTCAAGTCAAGTCATGGGGGTTTATTATCATTATTTTTAAATAAGTTGTTTACCCTCCATAACTAGTTCTAAACAGTTAACCTTTCATATCCTCAGGATCTTATTCCATGGATTCAACCAACCATGATTCAAAAATATTTGAAAAAAAAAATCTAGAAACTTCCAAAAAGCAAAACTTGAGTTTGCTGCACTCCAGCAACTATTTACAAAGCATTTACGTTGTATTTAGTATTGTAAGTAATCTAGAGGTGATTTGAACCATTTAGGAGATAGTATGCCATTTCTACATGCTAACACTACACTATTTCATATAAAGGACTTGAGGATCCTCAGGTGTTGTCCTCTGCACAAGGTCTTAAAACCAATTCCTGGTGAATACCAAGGGAGAACTGCATTTTAAAACTGTCTTAGTTTTAATTTTGGATGTCATAAATGCAGATAGATAAAGTCTACAAATACAGAAGTTCTCTGGGGACCTTGATCATATTTTTAAGAGATAAAACGGCCCTGAGACCAAAAGGTCTGAGAACTTGTGCAATATCGTTCCTGCTGGGTAGCAGAGCTCCGGCCCCTCTGAGCACCTCGTCCCTAGGTTGGCATGCTCACCGCCTCACAAGACAGCCAATGCTGCCGTGTATGTGAAGAAACACAGCGGGTGGCTGAGGTGCTGTTAGTGGAGGGGGACTGAGGAGGGTGCAGGGGAAGGGACGGCACTTGGACACCGGAGGGCACCGGGTCTGAGCTCAAGCAGAGCCTCAAGGGACAAAGGGAGAGCCGAGAGGCTGGGGTCCGGGACCCGGGCCTTGTCCAAGTCACCCACAGACTCACCCGGAGGAAGGAGGGGAAACCCTGGCCGTAGTATCCAACAGCAAAGTAGTCTGGCTTCGGTCTGAGGATTTTCATGATGTTTTCATAGAATTTTGCCTGCTGGATCTGAAAGAAGAGAACTCACAGCTTGTAACACCACAAATGTGTATTAAAGGCACATTCAGCTCCGAGGGGCTAAGACGTGATCATGACACAAATGTGCCAAGTGCACATGTTTGCATATTCATGGAACTGTCATCACAATAGTGATATATTTACACTATACCAGATACCCTGTCCATCATCCTACCTGCAATAACACGTGTACTTGCATCACCCTCATAACAAACCCAAGGAACTGTATCTCTGCTTTGCAGATAAAGAAGTGGTATCTCAGTGCATCCAATAAGTACGGAACTGAATCCAGCCAGCTGTTCGGAGCCCCACCAGCATCATCACTCTGCTCCCACTGGGAGTGTGTCTGCGGCCGTCTATAGATGGATAAGTGTTTCTGGATATGGATGTCTTCCTGTGTATGCACACCCAATGTACTTCACCAGTTCCAAGAGGTGTGTGCTTTTATATTTTAACATCTTTGAAAAGAGTCTGTGTTTTACTTTATACCTAATGGCATCTTCCAATCGCTGTAACTGGAGAGAAGTCATGAGGGGGCAGGTAAAATAGAACGGTGCGGCTCACAGACGACAGCATTTCACATTGAACGCAACATGGAAGATGAATGTGTGGGGCCCTGGATGTGAACTCGTGTGAGCTGGGCTTGGTGCACAGCCATACACGTCCATTAGTGTGCGTGTGGATGTATACCGGGTGTGTGTGCATCCATGGATGTGCATGGGTGGTGGTAGTGATGGTTTAGTCTGTAACACAGGAAATATGTAGTTGTTAGTACAAATTATTGGTTTGTTTTAGCTGCTAAGTTGTGTCCAACTCTTGCGATCCCATGGGTTATAGCCTGCCAGGTTCCTCTGTCCATGGGATCCTCCAGGCAACAATACTGGAGTGGGCTGCTGTTTCCTATTTCCGGCTCTATAGGTGCGTGTGTGTGTGTGTGTGTGTGTGTGTGTGTGTGTGTGTGTGCACTGCATACATCAGAAGGCGCATGCACCTCCATACCTGCAAACATCTATGTGGGCAGACTCAGGCAGACCTAATTGTCTCTCGGTGCAAGCGGTGTATGTGTTGACATCACACCTGAGAACACTATATTCCACACCCATCCCCCGACCAGACAAGCTACCAACCCTCTTCCAACACTCTGACTCTCATTTCACAGTTCTCTAGAAAGAGCGGGACTGACTAACCTCTCAAAGTGTGCTCAGATGGGGCTCTGGAGTCCTGGGTGTCAGGCCACCAGGACATGTGTGTGGGGAGAGCAGCCCCTCAGGCCACCTCCCCACCAGCCCGGGCCTCTGTTTCCCCCTACTTCCCACTTTCCCCGCCAAATCACGAGCTTCCAGGAGCTAATGGGAATGGCCAGATGGGGAGCACTTTAATGTGATTTATCTGTTAATCAGAAAGCACAGGTTTGGGTTTTCATCTAATTGGTTTAGTGGTTTGTGGGAATTTCACAGCAAATGTGGTACAGTGTTTATTGGGTGTGCAGTAGCAGCAGCCGCAGCAGCCCCAGCACCGGGCAGGTACTTAGCGCTCCATCGGAGAAACTGTGCCCGATGAGCTTTCCCAGAAGACCTCCCTTTGGAAATATTCCCAGCTGGGAGGGAGATGCTCAGCAGTTTGGCTCAGCTCAGCCCGACTTCCGTTCCTTTCCCGAGGTCCTACCCCCAAGGCCTCCTGCCTCGGCTCCCCCTCTCCTCAGCCTCTCTGCCCAGCCAAGGCCCCGAGCAACCAACCTGCAGGGCAGCCAGCTCCCCCTGGGGACTCCTTACCAAATTCTGGCTCAGCAGCTGATAGTCAAAGATTTCCATCTCACACTGCTCTGCCAGCTCCTTGCACAGACTGATGGCCTCTTCCCACATCTACAAGGAAGGTCATGGAGACAAAGGTTAGAGGGGCTCCAGGCTTGCAGAGCCATTGCTGAGGAAGGCACTGGGGCAGCTCCACACCTGGGACTGAGCCACAAGCCTCCCTGTAGCCCAGACCCTGCCCCATGCCCAGGGAACCAAATGCATCCCAAGAAGCAGGCCTATCCTCTGCTTCTCACCCCAGTTTCCTGACAAATAATGGAACATCCACACCCTAGGCTAAGTGCGTTATTTACATGCTCTCTGCATCTTCACAACCCCTCTGAGAGGTGACTAGCAGCACCTGCATTTCCCAGGTGAGAAACAGAGGTTCAGATCGGCAGAGCATCCACCCCAGGTCAAAGGCCTAACCTAAAGCAGGGCCAGGACGTGCACTTGAGAAGGACCCGTGACCTTATACTAAGCTTTAGTGGGCCAAACTGAGGAAGTAGCATTGAGAAACATATACTACCATGTGTAAAACAGGCAGCCAGTGGGAAGCTGCTATACAGCGCAGGGAGCCCAGTCTGGTGCTCTGTGATGACCTAGAGGGCTGAGATGGCAGGAGCGGAAGGAGGCTCAAGAGGCAGGGGATATATGTGGTGTGGGCATGGCTGATTCATGCTGTTGTACAGCAGAAAGCAACCCAGCACTGTAAACAGTGCAAAGCAATTTTCCTCCAGTTAAAAAAAAAATCTCCCTTAGAAAGTGCAAGTGTTAGTCCCTCAATCATGTCCGACTCTTTGCAACCCCACGGGCTGTAGCCCACCACACGCCTCTGTCTGTGTGATTCTCCAGGCAAGAATGCTAGATTGGATAGCCATTCCCTTCTCCAGGGGATCTTCCTGACCCAGGTTTCAGAGCGGGGCCTCCTGCATTGCAGGTGGATCTTTACTATCTGAGCCACCAGAGATTTCCCAAAGGAAAATGGTTCACAAAGAAAATAAGCAGGCAGCGAATTTCTGAGGCTGGAGTTGGAGCCAGATACAGTTCTCTTGATGTTTGCTACCGGGATCTTTTCACTCGGCAAATCCCATCACTTTCGTATTCCCTTTGGCCAGCTTTCTTCCCTTCCTCCCTTCCACCCTTCTCTTTCTCTCACTTTCAAAAGCAAATGTGGTAAGAACACTTAACCTGAGATCTACCCACTTAACAGGTTTTTAAATGCATAACACAGAATTGTTAACTATAGGCCCAATGTTGTACAGAGATGTCTAGAATTTACTCATCTTGCATAAATAAGCCTTTATACCATCACTTCTTAACTGCATTATTTAGGGTGAGTGAGCAATGGGCGGCATAGAGGTGGAGGAGGTACTAGAGTATTAAAAACAGTGATGAAAACTTTTTTTAAACAGGTCTTTTGCATCTTTAAAAAAAATTCTGAAAAAAAACCCAAAAACCTCTGGATAGAGGGGGTCCGTTCCATCTGTTCCATTTTAACTGAAACCAATAGATCATCCTTCCATCCTAGACCAGAGCAGTCAGGAACCTCTACAGAGGGGCAGAGGGAGGTGCTGGGTGGGCTGGAGATCTGGCAATCTCAAGGGACACCCATTACGTTTCAAATTTGGTTTCAAATGGAAGAGGCAGCTAAATGGAGAAGTTGGGGGAGGAGGGGGAGGGGAGAGGGGAGGCTGCCAAAATGCAGAAGTGCTCTCTCTGCATCCAAGCATAAAAATAAATAAAAGCAAGTGCTGAGTGGAGAAGCCACGGCTGTAAACCCATGGACAGCTTAGTGAGCAGCATAAAAATGTTTTACATGCCAGGAGGAATCAAGTCCACAGACGAGTATGGGCTGGTTCTTTCTCCTTAGCCTGAACGAGAAGATGGGGTTAAAGCCCTAGGGCTGGGCCAGGGGGCTGTTTGGCTCAAGTGGAGGTCTTTGCCAACTTTCCGTCATAATATGCCGGAAATACCCTTCCCTACGTGTTAAGGGATCAGTGAGGGGCTAAGAAGGGAGACAGGCAGGGAGTCAAATGGCTGGAACGTCCTTCACGTCTGCCCGTGTGGTCACTAGGACCTCTGCCGGTCACTGACCCCTGAGTCTCCTACGCTGGTCACTGAGCACCTGCTGGCTTCTGGGCATGGTACCCAGGGATGGGAAGTGATAAAGATGGACAAGACAGTCTCTGCTTCCAGAAACAGAAGTGGGTCAAGCACACACATGAGCAGATGCACCAGTTGGGTTTCGAGGGATGTGGAGGAGTCCATCAGGTAATGAGAAGAGGACTTCAGGAGCACAAAGTCATTTCGTGTGTCTAGATCAATGAGTCCCCGTGAGGGGAGGTATAGGGAAAGGAAGTCAAAAGGATGCTAAAGACGCTGGGCTTCATTCTAGAAGCCACCAGAGCGGCGGCACATAGAGGGGGTCGTACCCATCCACTCCCTCCTCTCTGCCCCTGAAGCGCTTTAGCAGCACCCTGTTCCTGCCCTCTTCCTCCTCATTATTGCACAACACCAGGGGGTTATGTGCAAGAAAAAAAAAAAGACGATGACCCGTATGTGTGCTCTACCGACTAGTAATATGCCCCTTAGTACTGCGGCTTATGCCTTCTTCCTCTCTGCTCAGCGAAGGGTTGGCTGAGTCAGATACCAGCAGAGGACAAGGCCTGACAGGTCCTTTCAGGGTTTTCCTACCATGACTGACTTAATCAGCCGATAAACCAAGAGTGAGGTCAGACTCAATGCCCAGCAGGATGGGAGGCTCCAGAGAGGGCCGGGTCTCTGCCCTCAAGAGGCTTATGACTGTAAATTATTAAAACAGTCTTCTCCAATCACTCAACGCCTGGGAATTTATATACCCTTCCACAGACATTACCTCATTTCATTTTTCAGGGAAGGTGGGGAGATCACACTAAGACAGTTGCAATGAACTGCGGTGATAGAACAGGCCAAAAGCAAGTGTTAAAGTGTGCCTGACGAACTGTAAGAGGCCAGGCCATTCGGAGAAGAGGCAGGGCTGTAGGTAAGCTGGAGGACTCAGGAAAAGCTTGTGAGAGGAAGCAGGCAGTCAACTGGGGCCTCAAGGGCAGAGAACTGAGTTTGCACACTACAACTAAGGGTCCGCACGTCACAATTAAAAAAAAAAAATCCTGCATGCTGCTACTAAGACCTGGCACAGACAAATAAATAAATGTGCTCATGCTTAGTCACTCAGTCACAGCCAACTCTTTGTGACCCCCACGGACCGGAGCCCACAGGCTCCTGCGTTCGTGGGATTCTCCAGGCAAGAACACTGGAGTGGAAGCCACTTCTCTTCTCCAGGGGAGCTTCCCGACCCAGGGATCAAACCTGGGTCCCTTGCATTGCAGGTGGATTCTTTACCATTTGAGCCACCAGAGAAGCCCCTAAAAAAATAAATATTAAAAAAAAAAACTGAACAAGTTAGTACTATGTACCAGGTCTTATGCTAAGTGCTTTATATCATTTTCTCACCTAATTTTCACAATGCAGCAAGAAAGTAGGTACTATCAATATCTCACTGTCACGGATGGGGAACTGGAATCTCTGAAAGGCCATGGGGATTGCAGGCGGTAAAGGAACGTGGCTTGAAACCCAGATCCTGAGCTCTTAGCCACCTACTATGTCTCCTGCAGCGTTTGAGTTGGTGCTTCCTGAAGGGCCAATTGGAGGCTGGAGGATGGACAGTAACTGGTTTGGCCAATCTCCAGACAAAACATGACAAATCACCCCGTTCTTGCTGTTTCCGATGACACCATGAAGTCATTCATACATTCAATTAATTAATGTTTTCAACATATATCTTTTGGGTCCCATATCTTAGGGTCTGTGCTAGCTACTAGGCACTCGGCAGTGGACAAGACAAATATCTTTGCTCTTGGCCTTCTAAAGTGGAGAGCCAGACAATGAACAAGTCAAAACAAAATGATTGAGGTGATGTCTGACAGTGATAAGTGCTTTGAAGAAGAAATAAGTATGACTCAGAGCAGGGGTACTGCTGTGTGTGGTCTGGGAAGGCCTTCTTCAGGACATGACATTCTTTGCTTGGGTAAAACCCTGAGCTGTGAGAAGGAACTGGCCACGGTAAGATATGGAGGAGAAATGTCCTAAGCTGGGAAAAGCAAGTGCATAGGCCCTGAGGTGGAGAAGAGCTTGGCACAGAATATATGAGCAAGAGGGAGCCTGGCAGAGTTGACACGGGAGAGGCAGTCAGAGGACAGCTCGCATGTGGCCTCATAGGTCATGGGAAAGATTGTAATTTGATCTAAGTGTTGGGATGGCTGTTTGAGACGATTGTAAGCAGGACAATGGGTTATAGTCTATGGGATAAGTATGTTCTATGATCACCTTATTTCCTATGAGAAGGACGACATGTTGCAGAGGAACAGAGGATACAGGGCTATTGCACAGGACTCATTGTGTCCAGGTGAGCAATGCTGGTGCTCTGAACATATGTAGTAGGAATGGGGATGGAGAGAAATGATCAGACTTAGGGTTGGGCAGGAGAGCTGACCAGACCTGCAGATGGATTGCATATAGAGTGTGGGAGAGAACAGTCCTTCCCAGAAGCTAGGGTTCCCACGGAGAGAGGAAGGGCAGGGACCAATTACCTTTCCTTTGTCAAAGTAGCCTATGATGATATCATAGAGCGTCTCCTTCAGCTGCCGGTGGGTCTGCGGGTACTGCTGGCCGGTCTGCATGACCTGCGAGGCACACTGCTCATCTGACCACTGCAGAAAGAGGACACACAGTTACCCAGGGCAGATGTCTCCCCTATTGCTGAGGAGCGGGAGGGCGCCCTGTCCTCGCTGCCCTGAGCGTCAATCAGAGAGACGATATTGGCCTGCAGGTTCCACAGGAAGCGCCCCTCCATTTCTGCAGAGTCACAGTGATTGACACTCTGGACTCTCTCTTGGCTCCTGTGTAAGGATTGAAGGATTCTTCTCTGAATCCCTGCAAGACATGGCCCTGGCTCTTCAAAACCCAAAGGAAATCCTTGCAACTTTGTCCTGCTCCAGCAGCACTTTCAAGAGAAGAAAAACAGCTCACAGGGCATGCTAATGATCTATAGTTGATGCTTGGATGTTATATAAAACAGTTTGAATGTTACGTAAGACTGCAAGAAACGTCTCAGGGGGTTCTTATTGCTGCTAAATGTGATGGTCACTTGAAATCTTATGTGTCCAGACAGAACAGTGCAG